>NC_084737.1:6918289-7008289 GCF_033978785.1 Entelurus aequoreus | reverse complement strand
GCCCGGCGTGACATTTCCATAAAGGATTCAAACCTTATCTCTCTTTAAACTGCTCCTTTGTTTGAGCTAGACTACGTTTGAATATTCAAATACAAGTCAGCACTACAGCGCTGATATGCTTACGTATTAATAAAGAAAAAAAATCATAATAAATATAGAGATATGGGTGGGTATTAGTGGGGTAACTTACACATCTGTGAAGGCGCCATTAATGCTGAAAGGTACATACAAGTTTTGGAGCAACATATGTTGCCATCCAAGCAACGTTACCATGGACGCCCCTGCTTATTTCAGCAAGACCATGCCAAGCCACGTGTTACAACAGCGTGAAGAGTGCGGGTACTAGACTGGCCTGCCTGAAGTCCAGACCTGTCTCCCATTGAAAATGTGTGGCGCATTATGAAGCCTAAAATACCACAACGGAGACCCCCGGACTGTTGAACAACTTAAGCCAGGGGTCACCAACGCGGTGCCCGCGGGCACCAGGTAGCCCGTAAGGACCAGATGAGTCGCCCGCTGGCCTGTTCTAAAAATAGCTCAAATAGCAGCACATACCAGTGAGCTGCCTCTATTTTTTAAATTTTATTTATTTACTAACAAGCTGGTCTCGCTTTGCCCGACATTTTTAATTCTAAGAGAGACAAAACTCAAATAGAATTTGAAAATCCAAGAAAATATTTTAAAGAATTGGTCTTCTTTTGTTTAAATAAATTCATTCATTTTTTTACTTTGCTTCTTATAACTTTCAGAAAGACAATTTTAGAGAAAAAATACAACCTTAAAAATGATTTTAGGATTTTTAAACACATATACCTTTTTACCTGTTATATTCCTTCCTCTTCTTTCCTGACAATTTAAATCAATGTTTAAATAAATGTATTTTTTTTATTGTAAAGAATAATAAATAAATTTTAATTTAATTTTTCATTTTAGCTTCTGTTTTTTCGACAAAGAATATTTGTGAAATATTTCTTCAAACTTATTACGATTAAAATTCAAAAAAATTATTCTGGCAAATCCAGAAAATCTGTAGAATCAAATTTAAATCTTATTTCAAAGTCTTTTGAATTTCTTTTAAAATTTTTGTTCTGGAAAATCTAGAAGAAATAATGATTTGTCTTTGTTAGAAATATAGCTCGGTCCAATTTGTTATATATTCTAACAAAGTGTAGATTGGATTTTAACCTATTTAAAACATGTCATCAAAATTCTAAAATTAATCTTAATCATCATTACTAATGATGTTCCATAAATTATTTTTTTAATTTTTTCAAAAAGATTCGAATTAGCTAGTTTTTCTTTTCTTTTTTTCGGTTGAATTTTGAATTTTAAAGTGTCGAAATTGAAGATAAACTATGTTTCAAAATGTAATTGTCATTTTTTCCGTGTTTTCTCCTCTTTTAAACCGTTCAATTAAGTGTAAATATCATTAATTATTAATAATAACATAGAGTTAAAGGTAAATTGAGCAAATTGGCTATTTCTGGCAATTTATTGAAGTGTGTATCAAACTGGTAGCCCTTCGCATTAATCAGTACCCAAGAAGTAGCTCTTGCTTTCAAAAAGGTTGGTGACCCCTGACTTAAGCTGTACATCAAGCAAGAATGGGAAATAATTCTACCTGAGAAGCTTCAAAAATTCAATAAAAAAAAATATATAAATACAGAGAAATAAATAATTTATTCGCCAAGAAATGACCGAAAATATACATAACATTATTTCACATTATAATATCACTTAGGAATGATATAATAAATATATAATAAATTATATAATAAACATCTACCCATCATAGAAGCCTGGTACTCTCTGCAGTTGAGTCCAACAACCTCCAAATGTTGAAAATTGGGATATTATTATTAAATATATTTTTTCCACGAATTGGACTGACTTGAAATTTCTCACACATCTGTACAAAAACACCCAGTGCAACAACTGTCAGGTCACTAGAGAATTTAGTACACACTTTTAGGGGGTCGAACACGCGCGTGCCTGTCAAATGTGGCCGCCGTCACGCAAAATGTGGGCGGGACTTAGCAAGTGATTGTCCATAGGTGACTGATTATTTGTGTAATGACGACAAAACGATTGTATTGATTGATTGATTGATTGAGACTTTTATTAGGTACATATTCCGTACAATTGACCACTAAATGGTAACACCCGAATACGTTTTTCAACTCGTTTAAGTCGGGGGTCCACGTTAATCAATTCACGGTGTTAACGTGTCGGACGAGGCGTTCTCAACACAACCCGTAGGGGGGCGCCACATCCATGGCAGGACAGGTGACGTGAAGATAGAGTTGGGTAAGTACGCTCAGCGGTGGTGTGGCACCATGTAGCGGTCCATGCGTGGACACGTCATCACGCTGGCACAGCTGCGCCTTTTGCCACAAAGCGACACACAGAGACATCTTTCTTCATGCCAAACACACACACACACACACACACACACACACACGCACACGCACACACACACGCGCGCAACCAAGGTGATAGCTTTTTTCCCCCCACAGAGGCTGGATTGACCGGGGATGAGTGGCCTCTGTCACCCTGGAGCCTCGCCAACGCCGCGGGACAGAAGTGCACCAGGGAGGCCGGGAAGGACACAAGCGCTCCTCTGTTTGTCTCCGCCCGACATCTATCAGATAGACATTCAAATAGGAGGACCGACTCTCCTCTGTGGCCTTCATGTAGTCGGACGCGTAACCGTGGCAACCGCTGTCAACTAACAAGAGTGTTTTACATACGTTTACATTGGAGCTACTATAAACATAACACATATTGTGCACTGGCAGTGAAAAGTACCGGTTCACAATTTGTTTTTTGTTTTTTTTAACAGGCATGACCATAGACATCTTATAAGTAGACGCAGCATTGGCTGCCGTGACGCGAGAAATTGGGCCGCCATCTTGAAGTGGTGACGAGGAGCCGGCGAGCAGCCTAAACTGACAGTTGACAGGTAGAAAACAAAGATGGTATTCAGCGTTTTCCTGCTCAAATGAGCGGACTGTGTAAGACAGGGGTGTCCAAACTTTTTCCACTGAGGGCCGTACACGGAAAAATTTAAGCATGCGGGGGCCATTTTGATATTTTTCATTTTCAAACCTTAACAAAATATATGGATTTTTAAAAAAAAAAATTTTAACCTTTAGGGCTCCCGGGGACTATAAAGGGTCTCAGTCATTAAACTGTTAAAAATAAGTCAAATTATTATTATTATTTTTTATTTAACGCTTACAGTAAATCTCTATATCAACTTGAGGTTGATATAAAGTAAAAAAAAAGACAACTTTGTTTTTTATAGTAAAACTGAAATTTAATTTAATATTTTTGAGTAATCACAGTGAAAAGTTAAATAAAATCCTACTAAATATATTTGGGATCCAAAAGGTCCCCCACTCAAAGTGATACATTTTTATTATTTATTTTTTAACTTTTAACACTTAAATTACGAGATCAACTTCAGATATATCTGTCCATTTTACGTTTGAACTATTATTTTGTTTGTTTTATGCTCTTTTGTCAAATAAAACATTGATGTTTTTATACGGCAACCACACAATACATGCAATATTTTTTCCACATAAAACATTTTAAAGTGATATTTTTTAAGTAATAATTCATTATAACATAGATTTTTAGTGTGTTTTTTTTTTTTTAGCAATGGCAAAAAAAAAGACAAATAAACAAAGACAAAAGAAAAAAATCAGCCTGCATGGCAGCTTTGTGTCAACATTGCAACTTTTTCTTGTTAGATTTCACCTCATTCCACTTTTTTTAAATGTTTTTTTAAATTTTTGCAATATTATCAATTTTGCAATTTTTGCAGAATGTGTGGCGGGCCGGTAAACAATGAGTTGTGGGCTGCAAATGGCTCCCGGGCTGCACTTTGGACACCCCTGGTATAAGACAATACTTTCTTAACAGTATAATTGTAACCAGGAATAAGTCTTCAAGTAACAATATTCAAATACTAACATTGTTGGGTAAGACAGAATTTGGTTTTATTCTGAATCCAGTGAAACAGATTGGTGGTTTTAGCTGATATAAAGACTTTCAGGTGTTTATATATGTTTATGTTGAAGTATTTAACAGACGCTTTTATCCAAAGCGACATACATAAAAAATACATATAAAACAATCACTGTAAACATGATCATTTAAGGGAAGAATGTAATAGAAAATATCAATACAAAGTGTCAAGACAGAATAAATTCTCAACAGAGATACAGTCTATAAGATGTATAGATATCTAATATATTCATACATTGTTTATGTAGGATATACGCACGTATATATAACCTAATCATATTGTTTCTTCAATTTAAAAATAGCTGACTGTTTTTCCCCCCTTCTCTGGGATTATATTCCCAGTTTTGATCCGGTCACTTATAGCATATAAGAATATTCTATTACTGTTAAGCAAACTATGAATAATAAAACATGTGTCCTTTATCATAGCTACACGCATGACAAAAAACGCGCGTGAAAATCAGTGGTATTCAGTGAGGTAAAATGAATTAAATGCGTTGACAGTTCATTGCTCCTGCCAAATGAATTGCACTGAGTGGAGCGGATCACCACTCCAAGATGGCGGCCCCGCGTCTCGTCAGGGCCCGTAGGCAGTAGCGCTCCATGCTGCGTACCCTTAGAAGATGTCTATGGGCATGACGGCGCGTCGTGACATTGCTGGTTTTACGAGCAGAGGAGCATGTTCGGCAGCGCGCACACACAGAGTACTTACAAGCAGACACAGTGTGTAGACAGAAAAGGGAGAACGGACGCATTTTGGCTTAAAAGGTAAAGATAAAGGTGTAGTTATAACACTGAAACACCCTCAGGAAGAGGTGCTTTAAGACATGACTAGCTAACTAGCGGCGAACGTCCATCCGCAGTCTGCAGTGTTTTAACTACTTCTAAATCACTAATCCTCGCCTCCATGGCGACAAATAAAGTACGTTTCTTAC
Source organism: Entelurus aequoreus (assembly GCF_033978785.1). Lineage (NCBI taxonomy): Eukaryota > Metazoa > Chordata > Actinopteri > Syngnathiformes > Syngnathidae > Entelurus > Entelurus aequoreus. The sequence continues at coordinate 7,003,319 of NC_084737.1, read as the reverse complement.
AAGTATCATTATCAATGGAGGAGGAGGAATAGCTAAACATGCTTCACTACACACCGTAGGGGGATACCCCTAACAAGATGGCGTCGCGACTAGTCGCAGAGGCTCAACGCTCTCCCGTTCGGTGCTTTTTTATGTTATTTATGTACGTCTTTGTTATTTTACTTTTTACATCCTGTCGGGCAAACAACGTCTACACCAGGCAGGATCTCATAGAAGTCGGATCTCCCGGAGAAAGCGCCGTCACGGCCGAGTTTATCCGTGTAAACAACATCCCGGAAGAAATTGCGAGACAACCCGGATCTCCATGGTACATTATACCCGGAACAAAGCGCCGCAGGCGGCGTAAAGAACGTAAACAGAAACGAGGCTGCAGAGCTGGTCTGCTGGAGAGGCTAAGACAACGACCGAACAGACCACCACTGCCGAGTATATTTCTCACAAATGCAAGATCACTTGCAAACAAGATGGACGAACTGAGGCTACAGGTAGCAACGAACACCACCGTGAGGAATAGCTGCGTGCTAATAGTCACAGAAACCTGGCTCCATTCATCCATCCCGGACCTAGCTATCGAGCTAACAGGCTACACTCTACACCGCCTGGACAGGACAAAAGAGGCTACAGGGAAATCGCGTGGAGGAGGACTATTAATATTCACAAAGGACACATGGGGAACACACACAAGCATTGTGAGTAGCCACTGTTCCCCTAATCTAGAATGTCTGACTATTAAATGTCAACCCTTTTACCTGCCGAGGGAATACAATGCTGTGTTGCTAACCGCAGTGTACATAGCGCCAGATGCTAACGCTAGCACGGCGCTAGGTCAGCTGCATGATACAATCAACCAGCAACAAAGCATGTATCCGGAGGCTGCTCATATCATCGCAGGAGACTTTAACCATGCTAATCTGAAGGTAGTGCTCCCCAAACTACACCAGCATGTAAAATGTGCCACAAGAGGCAAAAACACACTGAACAAGGTTTACTCAAATATTAAACTGGGCTACAGAGCTAAACCTTTAGCACACATGGGCCAGTCAGACCACACATCCCTGCTACAAGGCCCAAGCTGTTTGTTTACATGTTTTTCTTATTTCTCTTTGCTATTTGGGCTTATTGGACCCTCATTAGAATAAAAACTAAGAATCATCTTTTTATATGATGTACTTAGTCCATAAGTAACAAACGTGTACTTCATGTTTAGTGACATGCTAATTCTGTCAAGACTTGGACTATGGTGTGGTTTGTTTTCCCGTGGTGCAAAGCGACTGGACCGGACACGACGTGAAGGTAATGCCATCTTTTAATTAATCTATCAAAAGGTGACAACAAAAGGTGCGCACAAGGCGGGGAACAAACTTGGCTAATAAAACAAAAGAGCATGACAAAGAGCAGCATGGATCATCAGCATGAATAACAAGGGTGTGTAGAGGGTGATGTTGCCAGACAGACTACCTGGCAACTGGAAGCTTAAATAATACCGACATGATTAGTGACAGGTGCGCGAGTGCAAAACGTGACACAGGTGTAATTGTAATTGTATTGAATTGTGGACCCCAGGAAGACTAGTGGGTTGTTGAGGCAACCAGCTAATGGGGATCTTTAATAAAAATCAAATCAAATCATCCCAGCATACACCCCCACCCGGATAAGTGCTCCCACCACAACAAAGTCCATCAAAACCTGGCCTGAAGGTGCCACTGAAAAGCTGCAAGACTGCTTTGACACCACTGCGTGGGAGGTCTTTGTAGACGAGGACCTGGAGAAATACACATCAGGAGTACTGGGCTACATAAAACACTGCACAGACTCTGTTACTGTGGATAAGCGCGTCCGAGTCTATTCCAACACAAAGCCATGGATGACGAGAGAGGTGCAGAGGCTGCTGAGGGAGAGGGACACCGCGTTCAGATCTGGCGACGGGGAGCTCTACAGCACTGCCAGAGCCAGCCTGAAGCGTGGTATCAGGGAGGCTAAGGAGGACTACAAAACAAAGATTGAGGACTGCTTCCAAAGCAACGACTCCAGGAGGGTATGGCAGGGGGTTCAGCACATGACCAACTACAGGCCCAGCAACCTCCCGGCCGGCAGGGGAGACCCCCGGCTGGCGGGGGAGCTGAACTCCTTCTACGCCCGCTTTGAGGTAATACCATCGGAAGCAGTCACACTTCACTCAGTAGCAACACCTCACCCAACAGCCACACCTCAATCAGCAGTCACACCTCACTCGGCAGACCACAGCAGCCTCACCCTTTCGGTGACGGAACACGAGGTCAGACGCACACTGAAAGCCGTGAACCCGAGGAAGGCTGCGGGACCGGACGGCGTCTCCGGACGGGTGCTGAGAGACTGCGCTGATCAGCTGGCTGGTGTCCTCACCGACATCTTCAACCGGTCCCTGTCCCAGGCCACCGTCCCATCCTGCCTGAAAACCTCCACCATCATCCCGGTCCCCAAAAAGAAAAACACTGTCAGCTGTCTGAACGACTACCGGCCAGTGGCACTCACAATGAAGTGTTTCGAGAAACTGGTCCGGACCCACATCCTCTCATCCCTACCGCCCGCATTGGACCCCCATCAGTTTGCCTACCGAGCCAACAGGTCTACGGAGGACGCCATCGCTACGGCTCTCCACTCCGCCATGTCCCACATGGAGGGGGGCGGGGGGGGGGGCTATGTACGGCTGCTCTTTGTAGACCAGCTCTGCATTTAATACCATCTTACCTGACAGACTGGTGACCAAGCTAGCAGACCTCGGAATATCCAACCCCACCTGTCTCTGGATTAAAGACTTCCTGACTGACCGCCATCAGAGGGTGAGGATGGGTACCCACACCTCCACAGCCCTCAGCCTCAGCACCGGCTCACCTCAGGGCTGCGTGCTGAGCCCCCTGCTCTACTCACTCTACACCCACGACTTCACAGCCACCCACCCCGGCAATCACATCATAAAGTTTGCCGATGACACAACGGTGGTGGGCTGCATCTCTGGGGTCGACGAGACGGCGTACCGGGACGAGGTGGAGCAGCTGGCAGTGTTGAGCAGGGTGAACCACCTGAAGCTGAACCAGCTCAAGACCCAGGAAGGGATCTTGGACAGCAGGAGGAGAAAAACTACCATACAGCCCCTGTACATCGACGGGGGCTGTGTGGAAAGAGTCTCATCCCTACGCTTCCTGGGAGTTCACCTGGAGGAGGACCAACACCACGGCCATCGTCAAGAGGGCACAGCAGAGGCTCTACTTCTTGAGAGTACTCAGGAATCTCCACCTGAGACAGGATCTACTGGTGTCCTTCTACCGCTGTTCTGTGGAGAGCATCCTCACATACTGCATCTGCGTATGGTTCTGCAGCTGCACAGCAACAGAGAGGAAAGCTCTCCAGAGGGTCGTCAAATCGGCCCAGAAAATCATCGGGTGCCCCCTCCCCTCCCTGGAAGGACTGTACAACTCCCGCTGCCTGAAGAAGGCAGCCAACATACTCAAGGACCCATCCCACCCCGGCAACAGCCACTTCGATCGGCTGCCTTCCGGCAGACGTTTCAGAACCATGCGAACCCGCACAAATAGACTCAGGAACAGTTTCTACCCCCGGGCCATAACTGCACTAAACGCAGCTAAATTGTAAAAAAAACAAAAACTCCCTCACGTGCAACATGAGGAAGCCACCGGTCAATCACGATCCGGGACTGTGCAATCAGCGATTACATGCCAACTGGACAATATTTATCATATTTATTCACACAATTAATCCACAATAAAAAGCCTGCACAGCATAGGACAGGGGTGTCAAACTCATTTTAGATCGAGGGCCACATGGAGGAAAATCTACTCCCAAGTGGGCCGGACTGGTAAAATCACAGCACAATATCTTAAAAATAAAAACAACTTCAGATTGTTTTCTTTGTTTAAAAATAGAACAAGCACCTTCTGAAATTGTACAAATCATAATGTTGTTGTTGTTTTTTTTACACTTATATGTTGCGGTTAATAGTAGTCTATCGTTGTATGTCGTTATTTATATTTTCTGAATAAATTATTTGATAATGTTCATCAGTCAAATCATTGGTGTTAATTTTCAACCTATCAAGATAAAAAATGATGTCAAAATCAAATTACAGGATGTTATTTACCGTATTTTTCGGACTATAAATCGCAGTTTTTTTTTAATAGTTTGGCCGGGGGTGCGACTTATACTCAGGAGCGACTTATGTGTGAAATTATTAACACGTTACCGTAAAATATCAAATAATATTATTTAGCTCATTCACGTAAGAGACTAGACGTATAAGATTTCATGGGATTTAGCGATTAGGAGTGACAGATTGTTTGGTAAACGTATAGCATGTTCTATATGTTATACTTATTTGAATGACTCTTACCATAATATGTTATGTTAACATACCAGGCACGTTCTCAGTTGGTTATTTATGCCTCATATAACGTACACTTATTCAGCCTGTTGTTCACTATTCTTTATTTATTTTAAATTGCCTTTCAAATGTCTATTCTTGGTGTTGGCTTTTATCAAATAAATTTCTCCAAAAAATGCGACTTATACTCCAGTGCGACTTATATATATTTTTTTCCTTCTTTATTATGCATTTTCGGCCGGTGCGACTTATACTCCGAAAAATACGGTATATTTGCTGAATAAATTATGTGATAATGTTCATCAGTCAACTCATTGGTGTTAATTTTCAATCTATCAAGATAAAAAAATGATATCAAAATCAAATTACAGGATGTTATTTATGTAGTTTGATCATTTTCCTTGACATTATGTGGTTTATTTTATTATTTTTTTTACATATGTAGCATCATCTACAAAGATTTGCTATTGTGACATCTAGTGGACATATTTAGAAAAGCTGTTTCCTTCATTCAAAAATTTCAGGGTAATTTTTATACTTAGCAAACTCATCCCGCGGGCCGGATAAAACCTGTTCGCGGGCCTGATCCGGCCCTCGGGCCATACGTTTGACACCCCTGGCATAGGAGGTAGGAAATGCTGACTCCCACCCCCTTAGCATTACTCCTCTCTAGTCACTTTATACTTTTTACTGTCTCGTTTTCTTTTACATTGCCTCCTAGAGTGGTCTTAGGCCACATTGTATATTGCATATTGTGTATATTGTGTTGTTTTTGTATATTGTGTGGTTTCTTCTTTTTAAAAAAATGCAAAGCACCTCAGGGAAGCAATCTAAATTTCGTTGGACCTGTACCTGCACATGCACAATGACAATAAAGATCATTCATTCATTCATTCATTCATACAATAGCTCACCGGTGTCACAATGTAAACAAACGCCATGGGTGGATCTACACCTGACATCCACTGTAATGATACCAAGTACAAGAGCGTATCTCGTCGATACTACTATGATTACATCGATATTTTTTATCTTCACAAAATCTTTTTCCCTTTTTTTTAAATTCATATTATGTTTATCAGTAGATAATGCCACAAAAAATGGCATTATTGGCTTTATTTGAACAAAAAATCTTAGTGTACATGAAACATATGTTTATTATTGTTATTTAGTCCTTAAATAAAATAGTGAACATACTAGACAACTTGTCTTTTAGTAGTAAGTAAACAAGTAAAGATTCCTAATTAGTCTGCTGACGTATGCAGTAACATATTGTGTCATTTATACACCTATTATTTTGTACACATTATAAAGGACAAACTGTAAAAATTGATTATTAACCTACTTGTTCATTTACTGTTAATATCTGCTTACTTTCTGTTTCAACATGTTCCATCTACACTTCTGTTAAAATGTAATAATCACTTATTCTTCTCTTCTTTGATACTTTACATTAGTTTTGGATGATACCACACATTTAGGTATTGATCCGATACCAAGTAGTTACAGGATCATACATTGGTCATATTCAAAGTTCTTATGTGTCCAGGGACATATTTACTGACTTTATAAACATGTTTTTTTTTAAAGATTTTTTTTTACATCATAGTAGTATCGACTACATACGCTATTGTACTTGGTATCATTACAGTGGATGTCAGGTGTAGATCCACCCATGGCGTTTGTTTACATTGTGACGCCGGTGAGCTATCGTATCCTCCTACGGTGTGTAGTGAAGCATGTTTAGTTATTCCTCATCCTCCAGTGATAATAATACTTGTAAGAAACTTACTTTATTTGTCGCCATGGAGGCGAGGATTAGTGATTTAGAATTCGCTAAAACACTGCAGACTGCGGATGGACGTTAACTTCACTTTTATCTTTAGTTTTTAAGCCAAAATGCGTCCATTCTCTCTTTTCTGTCTACACACTGTGTCTGCTTGTAAGTACTCTGTGTGTGTGCGCTGCCGAACATGCTCCTCTGCTCGTAAAACCAGCAATGTCACGACGTGACGACGACGGGGGCGTGGCAAACCGGTACTTTTCAGAGGCGGTGTAGTACTGAATATGATTAATTAGTATCCTGGTACTATACTAATACAACCCTACTTTATACTAACAGGCCCGACAGCAAACTAGTCGGGCCTGAATTAATTTCCCTTTCAGTTCTTCACTATCACCAACTGTGTCTGACAAGCGCAGATAAGAAGAGACGCACGTCAAGAGGATAAGATGTGGAATAAAAGTGGGCCAGTTTGAGTGTGTGTGAACAGGTGGCGCCGGCCACTAATTAGCACTAGAAGTGGGCCACACAACTTTAGTATGCATGGCATGAAATATTCACAGCTCCTCCCAGTGGACTATCACACAGCGTAGTGCTAGTATGTAGCAGCTGCATCGTACGTCCATAGAGCAAGTATATAGTGCTAGTATGTAGCACAGGGGTCACCAACGCGGTGCCCGCGGGCACCAGGTAGCCCGTAAGGACCAGATGAGTAGCCCGCTGGCCTGTTCTAAAAATAGCTCAAATAGCAGCACTTACCAGTGAGCTGCCTCTATTTTTTAAATGTTATTTATTTACTAACAAGCTGGTCTCGCTTTGCCCGACATTTTTAATTCTAAGAGAGACAAAACTCAAATAGAATTTGAAAATCCAAGAAAATATTTTAAAGACTTGGTCTTCACTTGTTTGAATAAATTCATTAATTTTTTTACTTTGCTTCTTATAACTTTCAGAAAGACAATTTTAGAGAAAAAATACAACCTTAAAAATGATTTTAGGATTTTTAAACACATATACCTTTTTACCTTTTAAATTCCTTCTTCTTCTTTCCGGACAATTTAAATCAATGTTCAAGTAAATTTATTTTTTTTATTGTAAAGAATAATAAATACATTTTAATTTAATTCTTCATTTTAGCTTCTGTTTTTTCGACAAAGAATATTTGTGAAATATTTCTTCAAACTTATTATGATTAAAATTCAAAAAAATTATTCTGGCAAATCCAGAAAATCTGTAGAATCAAATTTAAATCTTATTTGAAAGTCTTTTGAATTTTTTTAAAATTTTTGTTCTGGAAAATCTAGAAGAAATAATGATTTGTCTTTGTTAGAAATATAGCTTGGTCCAATTTGTTATATATTCTAACAAAGTGTAGATTGGATTTTAACCTATTTAAAACATGTCATCAAAATTCTAAAATTAAACTTAATCAGGAAAAATTACTAATGATGTTCCATAAATAATTTTTTTTATTTTTTCAAAAAGATTCGAATTAGCTAGTTTTTCTCTTCTTTTTTTCGGTTGAATTTTGAATTTTAAAGTGTTGAAATTGAAGATAAACTATGTTTCAAAATGTAATTGTCATTTTTTTTTCGTGTTTTCTCCTCTTTTAAACTGTTCAATTAAGTGTAAATATCATTAATTATTAATAATAACATAGAGTTAAAGGTTGAGCAAATTGGCTATTTCTGGCAATTCATTTAAGTGTGTATCAAACTGGTAGCCCTTCGCATTAATCAGTACCCAAGAAGTAGCTCTTGGTTTCAAAAAGGTTGGTGACCCCTGATGTAGCAGCTGCATAGAGCAAGAGGCAACAATTCCAACATGTCCGCCACGCTCGCTGCCAATCAATCCTCCTTTGAGGCAAAGCACAGCTATGACGTCACAACAATTAAAGCCACGGAGGAGGCGTGGCCAAGCCTTCACTGGAATATTTCACCCAACCCGAAAGGATTTTCTTTGCTCTCATGTTTGCACTTTGATGGTTCCCTGCAGAGGAAGTCCGCTCATGACATCATCATTGGAAACAGCTGATTCAGCAGCACACACACACACACACACACACACACACACACACACACACACACACACACACACACACACACACACACACACACACACACACACACACACACACACACACACACACACACACACACACACACACACACACACACAATCTTGCATTCCATACACATTTCATAATCATTTCACTTTGCTTCCGCATTAGTGCACTTACATATATATGTGTGTGTGTTCGTGTGTGTGTGTGTGTGTGTGTGTGTGTATATCTGTATGTGTGTGAATGTGAAGTGAATTATATTTATATAGCGCTTTTCTCTAGTGACTCAAAGCACTTTTACATGGTGAAACCCAATATCTAAGTTATCAGTGTGGGTGGCACTGGGAGCAGGAGGGTAAAGTGTCTTGCCCAAGGACTAGGATGGCGGAAGTGGGTATTAGTGTGTGTGTGTGTATCTGTGTCTGTATGTGTGTAGATGTGTGTATTTGTGTGTACGTGTGCATGTGTGTGTGAATGTGTGTGTGTGTGTGTGCGTGTGTGTAAGTGTATGTTTGTGAATGTGATGTGTGAATGTGTGTATTCATGTGTTAACGTGTATATGTGTTTATGTGTGTACGTGTGTATGTGTGTGTATGTTTGTATGTGTGTGTGTGTATGTGTGTGTGTGTGTGTGTAAGTGTATGTTTGTGAATTTGTACGTGATGTGGGAATGTGTGTATTCATGTGTCAATGTGTATTTGTGTGTATGTGTGTACATGTGTATGTTTGTATGTGTGTGTGTATGTGTGTGTGTGTGTGTGTGTGTGTAAGTGTATGTTTGTGAATGTGATTTGTGAATGTGTGTATTCATGTGTTAATGTGTATTTGTGTGTATGCGTGTACGTGTGTATGTGTGTGTATGTTTGTATGTGTATGTGTGTGAATGTGTATGTGTGTGTAAGTGTATGTTTGTGAATGTGTATGTGATGTGTGTATGTGTGTACGTGTGTATGTTTGTATGTGTGTGAATGTGTGTGTTTGTATGGGTGTATGTGTGTGTGTATGTGTAAGTGTATGTGTGTGAATGTGTGTGTGAAAGTGTATTTGTATGTGTGTAAGTGTATGTATGTGTGTATTTGTATGTATGTGTGTGTGTGTATGTGTGTGAATGTGTGTGTGAAAGTGTATTTGTATGTGAATTTGTATGTGTGTAAGTGTATGTATGTGTGTATTTGTATGTATGTGTGTGTGTGTATGAGTGTATGTGTGTATGTGTGTGTGTATGTGTGTATGTGTGTATGTGTGTGAATATGTATGTAAGTGTGTCTGTGTGTGTAAGTGTATGTGTGTGAATGTGTATGTGATGTGTGAATGTGTGTATTAATTTGTATGTGTACATGTGTGTACGTGTGTGTGTGTGTATGTGTGTGAATATGTATGTGTGTGTATGTGTGTGTAAGTGTGTCTGTGTGTGTAAGTGTATGTGTGTGAATGTGTATGTGATGTGTGAATGTGTGTATTAACGTGAATGTGTAAATGTGTGTATGTGTGTGTTTGTGTGCATGCGTGTGTGAACGTGTATGTGTGTATGTGTGTGCGTGTACTAGTGTATGTGTGTGTAAGTGTATGTGTGTGAATGTGATGTGTGAATGTGTGTGTGTAAGTGTATTTGGATGTGAATGTGTATGTGTGTAGGTGTATGTATGTGTGTATTAGTATGTAAGTGTGTATGTGTATGTGTGTATCTCTGTACGTGTGTATGTGTGTGTACATACATAAATACATACATACTACATCTGTAAGTACAAGTTAAAGCTCTACTATGCAAAGCCAAAGCCATTTATCAACAACACCCAGAAACGCCGCCGGCTTCGCTGGGCCCGAGCTCATCTAAGATGGACTGATGCAAAGTGGAAAAGTGTTCTCTGGTCTGACGAGTCAACATTTCAAACTGTTTTTGGAAACTGTGGACGTCGTGTCCTCCGTACCAAAGAGGAAAAGAACCATCCGGATTGTTCTAGGCGCAAAGTGTAAAAGGCAGCATGTGTGATGGTATGGGGGTGTATTAGTGGCCAAGACATGGGTAACTTACACATCTGTGAAGGCACCATTAATGCTGAAAGGTACATACAGCTTTTGGAGCAACATATGTTGCCATCCAAGCAACGACTTTTTTATGGACGCCCCTGCTTATTTCAGCAAGACAATGCCAAGCCACGTGTTACATCAACGTGGCTTCATAGTAAAAGAGTGCGGGTACTAGACTGGCCTGCCTGTAGTCCAGACCTGTCTCCCATTGAAAATGTGTGGCGCATTATGAAGCCTAAAATACCACAACGGAGACCCCCGGACTGTTGAACAACTTAAGCTGTACATCAAGCAAGAATGGGAAAGAATCCCACTTCAAAAATGTGTCTCCTCAGTTCCCAAACCTTTACTGAGTGTTGTTAAAAGGAAAGGCCATGTAACACAGTGGTAAAAATGCCTTCTTTGCAATGTGTTGCTGCCATTAAATTCTAAGTTCATGATTATTTGCAAAATAAATGGAAGTTTCTCAGTGTGAACATGAAATATCTTGTCTTTGCAGTCTATTCAATTGAATATACGTTGAAAAGGATTTACAAATCATTGTATTCTCTTTTTATTTACCATTTACACAACGTGACAACTTCACTGCTTTTGGAGTTTTGTACAAAAACTGGCCGATACCGGTCGGCACTTACCAAGCTTCTACAAACTGAGTGCAGGCTAATGTTGACACTACGATGACGTTCATATTCAGTAATGGTGTAACGCTACACAAACATTTCGGTTCGGTACGTACCTCGGTTTAGAGGTCACGGTTCGGTTCATTTTCGGTACAGTAAGAAAACAACAAAATATACATTTTTTGGTTATTTATTTACCAAAATTTGTAAACAATGGCTTTATCCTTTTAACATTGGGAACACTATAATAATTCTGCCCACGTTAATCAACATTAAACTGCCTCAAGTTGTTGCTCAGATTAAATACAATGACAAAACTTTTCTTCTACATATAAAAAGTGCAACATTAAACAACTCATCATGCTTAATTTATTACAGCATTTGGGAAGCCTGTAGTTGATTTTTATTATGTAAATGTTATATCTTTATCAACATGTGATAGCAGGGACCCTGCCATTCACAACTAGGCTGCTGCATTACTAATGATTAATGTAACTATAGCTGAAAAAATACTACAATAGCAATAGGAGAGACTATTCATGCCTGAACACCATGGAGTTCACGTAGGCTTAAAGGCCTACTGAAATGCTATTTTCTTATTTAAACGGGGATAGCAGATCCATTCTATGTGTCATACTTGATCATTTCGCGATATTGCCATATTTTTGCTGAAAGGATTTAGTAGAGAACATCGACGATAAAGTTCGCTACTTTTGGTCGCTGATTAAAAAAAAGCCTTGCCTGTACCGGAAGTAGCGTGACGTCACAGGTTGTGGAGCTCCTCACATCTGCACATTGTTTACAATCATGGCCACAAGCAGCAAGAAAGCGACGATTTCCCCATTAATTTGAGCGATGATGAAAGATTCGTGGATGAGGAAAGTGAGAGTGAAGGACTAGAGGGCAGTGGAAGCGATTCAGATAGGGACGATGCTGTGAGAGGCGGGTGGGACCTGATATTCAGCTGGGAATGACTAAAAGAGTAAATAAACACAAGACATATATATACTCTATTAGCCACAACACAACCAGGCTAATATTTAATATGCCACAAATTAATCCTGCATAACAAACACCTCCCCCCTCCCGTCCATATAACCCGCCAATACAAATCAAACACCCGCACAACACACTCAATCCCACAGTCCAAAATACCGTTCACCTCCGTAAAGTTCATACAGCACATATATTTCCCCAAAGTTACGTATGTGACATGCACATAGCGGCACGCACGTACGGGTAAGCGATCAAATGTTTGGAAGCCGCAGCTGCGTAATCACGGTAGCGTGTATCCAACTCAAAGTCCTCCTGGTAAGAGTCTCTGTTGTCCCAGGCCAATGGTAAAGCTTGACTGTCATCGTTCGGGAATGTAAACAATGAAACACCGGCTACGTGTGTGTGTTGCTGCAGCCGGCCACTAATACACCGCTTCCCACCTACAGCTTTCTTCTTTGCTATCTCCATTGTTCATTAAACAAATTGCAAAAGATTCACCAACACAGATGTCCAGAATACTGTGGAATTTTGCGATGAAAACAGACGACTTAATAGCTGGCCACAATGCTGTCCCAAAATGTCCGCTACAATCCGTGACGTCGCGCGCAGGCGTCATCATACCGAGACGTTTTCAGCAGGATATTTCGCGGGAAATTTAAAATTGCACTTTACTAATCTAACCCGGCCGTATTGGCATGTGTTGCAATGTTAAGATTTCATCAATGATGTATAAACTATCAGACTGCGTGGTCGGTAGTAGTGGCTTTCAGTAGGCCTTTAATGATGCAGTTACATTATTGTATCAACTATCAGAGACAGAAACTCTTCATTTAACATAATGTCCTTTTTTGCTGCTTCAACACAGCTCAATCAACACAGAAAAAGGAAAAGTGAAATAACAGACAGGGCTTTGCTGTCCGTAACACACACACACACACACACACACACACACACACACACACACACACACACACACACACACACACACACACACACACACACACACACACACACACACACACACACACACACACACACACACACACACACACACACACACACACACACTGCAAAATGAGCTAATGTTACGCTAAAAGCGAATTAGCCTTCACCTCAAGCCAGGACTGTGAGCGAGCTGAGCTGCCTTTTATATTTCTAGAAGGTCAACGGGCTCATAGTGATGTTACTAGTAGTTGACTGGGAGGTGTTTATTATCATTTGGGGAGATTCCGCGGCCTGATGATTACCTGCTAAACACTGACTACATGCGCTCTGAATACGCACTGCTGATTGGCTGTTACTGCTCTGTTTGTAACCAATCAGATGGTTGTGTGGGTGGGACAATGCTGGGTGGAGGACTGACAGAGACAGACAGAAGGAAGCGGAGGCGGCTACTTAATATTTTCGTGTGGAAACTCGTTCGGTACACCTCCGAACCGAACCGAAACCCCCATACCGAAACGGTTCAATACAAATACACGTACCGCTACACCCCTAATAATCAGTTTTGTGTTTAAAATCGAATAGGAACATTTCTGGAAACATGTCGAACAAGGCGAAAAACATGTTCCGTCAGGAGACTGACCCTCAATAAAACGCTTTCCCGCCTCCCCGAGTCAGACGCACAAAGGTAGTTTGGAAAGTGGAAGTGACTCGTCCTGAAGCCGCCGGGCCCGGAAGGCTGCGGGAAACAAGCGACACATTGATGGCTCCCCCTGACACACACACACACACACACACACACACACACACACACACACACACGCACACACACACACACACACACACACACACACACACACACACACACACACACACACACACACACACACACACACACACACACACAAAGAACAAAAAGCTCCAGTCCTAAGCCACGTTGCCAATTAGCAGGAATTTGGAGATCTCCTTCTCACCAAACTTCACTTGGCATTCACAGGATTCCAAGGAGCATTGAAATCCTTCCAGAAAACCCCACTGGACTGTGCAGGATTATTCAAATGCGGTGCGGAAACTACTAGAAATGCATCAAACATGAGTGTGGGTGCCTTCCAAGCGGCACGTGACGTTCACACAGGCGACCAGGACACAAATTACAGGGCGCTCCGTTCTATGGCGACGTCAGCAACTTGACTTTGTGCCACTCTCTCTTTGAATTGGGGCCAATCAAAGAAAGTGCTCCGGACCATGTGACCAGGAACACTTCCAGGAAGTCACAAAGTGTGTATTACCACATGCTGGAATGTCTTTGTGGGAACCTTTGTCACGTCTGATGCCTGCTGGACTTCAGCCAGTACCTTTTCTTCCACACCAAACTCATCCAAGCATTTATGGACATTCCCCAATATCTTTATTATGTTTTATTCAAATAGTCTTTCCTAATATTTATATTATATTTAATTTCAATAGCCTTCCCCAATATTTTTATTATATATTATTTTAATTACCTTCTCCAATATTTTAATTATATAAAATTGTAATAGCATTCCCCAATATTTTTATTACGTTTAATTTCAAAAGCCTTTCCTAATATTATATGATATTTTATTTCAATAGCCTCCCCCATTATTTTTATTATACATTATTTTAATAACCTTACCCAATATTTTTACTATATTTAATTTTAATAGCATTCCCCAATATTTTTATTACGTTTAATTTCAATAGCCTTTCCTAATGTTTATATGATATTTTATTTCAATAGCCTCCGCCATTATTTTTTATTATATATTATTGTAATAACCTTACCCAATATTTTTATTATATTTAATTTTAATTGCCTTCCCCGATATTTAATGACATATTATTTTAATAACATTCCGCAATATTTTTATTATATTTAATTTGAGTAGCCTTCACCAATATTTTTTATATATATTATTTTAATAACCTCCCCCAATATTTGTATTATATTTAATTTTAATAGCCTTCCCCAATATTTATTTATATATTATTTTAATGACCATCCCCAATATTTTAATTATATTCCATTTTAATAGCATTCCCCAATATTTTGTTATGTTTAATTTAAATAGCCTTTCCTAATATTTAATATTATATTTTATTTCAATAGCCTTCCCTAATATTTTTATTGTATTTATTTTTAATATCCTTCCCCAATATTTTTTGTATATTATTTTAATAGCCTTCCCCAATATTTTATTATATATTATTTTAATAATCTTCCCCAATATTTTAATTATATTACATTTTAATAGCCTTCCCCAATGTCTTTTTTATATATTTTTTAATAGCCTTCCCCAATATTTTATTACATATTATTTTAATACATTCCCCCAATATTTTAATTATATTCAATTTTTATAGCCTTCCCCAATATTTTGATAATTTTTAATTTTAATAGCCTTTCCTAATATTTATATGATATTTTATTGCATTAGCCTTCCCCATTATTTTTATTATGTATTATTTTAATAACCTTCCCAATATCATATTTAATTTGAATAGCCTTTCCTAATATTTATATGATATTTCAGTAGCCTTCCCTATTATTTTTATTATGTATTGTTTTGGGGCGGTATAGCTCGGTTGGTAGAGCGGCCGTGCCAGCAACTTGAGGGTTGCAGGTTCGATCCCCGCTTCCGCCATCCTAGTCACTGCCGTTGTGTCCTTGGGCAAGACACTTTACCCACCTGCTCCCAGTGCCACCCACACTGGTTTGAATGTAACTTAGATATTGGGTTTCACTATGTAAAGCGCTTTGAGTCACTTGAGAAAAAGCGCTATATAAATGTAATTCACTTCACTTCACTTTAATAACTTTCCCTAATATCATATTTAATTTTAATAGCCTTTCCCAATATATATATATGATATTTCATTAGCCTTCCCCATTATTTTTAATAACTTTCACCAATATCATTTAATTTTAATAGCCTTCCCAAATATTTGTATTTTATTTATTTTTAAAGGCCTTCCTCAATACTTTTATATATTTTATTTTAATAGACTTCCCCAATATTTTAATTATCATAGCGTTCCACAATATTTTAATTATATTTAATTTTAATAGCCTTCCCAAAATATTTGTATTCTAATAATCTTCCCAACATTTTTATTATATTTTATATGAATATCCCTCCAGTACCAAATGTTTTTAATTCTGTACACACTTTGAATTGCCTTGTGTGCAGATTGTGCTCATAAATAAACTTTCCTTGCCTTAATTATATTTTGTTTTAATAGCCTTCCATTAACTTTTTATGAAATATTTTTTATATCTTAACCCAAAATTATTATTTTATTTTAATAGCCTTTCCCAATATTTAAAATTATTTCATATCTTTTGTTTGCTCTTTATTCTTTTTTGTGATGTTCTGACGGGGTACGTTTAATTTGATATTTCAAATGAAACTATAAAAATAAGCTGTAAACCAAAACAAAAACAAAATATTAGCATTAGTATGCTAGCTTGTAACTATCTATTTTAAATTGTAAAAACTGAGCTGTCTAACAAAATTAAAGAAAACCTTTATTAGCATTATAATGCTAGATTGTAACCTTCAATATTTTCACCTTTTTTTGCGTTTGTTCCGTATTCTTTTTCGTGATGTTCTAACAGGGCACTTTCAATTTGTTGTTTTAATGAAACTGTTCAAAATTAAGTGCGGACCGAAACAAAAGGAAAAAAAACCTTATTAGCATTAACATGCTAGCTTGTAACTCTCAACATTTTCATCTATTTTTTTTTATTTGTTTGGTCTTTATTGTTTTTCAATATTTCAAAACATTAAATTAAACGTAGTCCGTCAGAACATCACGAAAAATAATAAGGAACAAACTAAAAAAAACAAATAGGTGAAAATATTGATGGTTACAAACTAGCATGCTAATGCTAATAAGCTAATGCTAACAAGGGTTTTCTTTCGTATTCTTCAGCAGCTTATTGTTTTTACGATTGTTTCTAAAGGGTGAACTCAAACAAACTGTCATGAAAAAAGATTTTTTTAAAAGAAGAAAAAAATAGGTGAAAATATTGAATGTTACAAGTTTGCATGCTAACGCTAATAACATTTTTCTTTGGTCTCGGGCCGCAAAACATTGAATTAAACGTAGTCCGTCACAACATCACGAAAAATAATAAGGAACAAACTAAAAAAAACAAGTAGGTGAAAATATTGACGGTTACAAGCCAGCATGCTAATGCTAACAAGGGGTTTCTTTCATATTGTTTTTACAAAGGGTGAAGTCAAACAAACTGTCATGAAAAAAGATTTAAAAAATAAAAGAAAATAATAGGAGAAAAAATTGAATGTTACAAGTTTGCATGCTAAGGTTAATAACATTTTTCTTTGGTGTCGGGCCGCAAAACATCGAATTAAACGTAGTCCGTCAGAACATCACAAAAAATAATAAGGAACAAACCAAAAAAAAACAATTAAGTGAAGATATTGACGGTTACAAGCTAGCATGCTAATGCTAATATGTTAATAAGCTAATGCTAACAAGGGTTTTCTTTCGTATTGTTTTTACAATTGTTTCAAAAGGGTGAACTCAAACAAACTGTCATGAAAAAATATTTTAAAAAAAAGAGAAAATAATAGGTGAAAATATTGAATGCTACAAGTTTGCATGCTAACGCTAATAAAAATGTTCTTTGTTCTCGGGCCGCAAAACATTAAATTAAACGTAGTCCGTCAGAACATCACGAAAAATAATAAGGAACAAACTAAAAAAAGCAAATAGATGAAAATATTGATGTTACAAGCTAGCATGCGAATGCTAATATGCTAATAAGCGAATGCTAACAAGGGTTTTCTTTCTAATTGTTTTTACAATTGTTTCTAAAGGGTGAACTCAAACAAACAGTCATGAAAAAATATATTTTTTTAAAAGAAGAAAAAAATAGGTGAAAATATATATTTTACAAGTTTGCATGTAAAATAAAATAACAATACAATAACATTTTTCTTCCGTCTCGGGCCGCAAAACATTTAATTAAACGTAGTCCGTCACAACATCACGAAAAATAATAAGGAACAAACTAAAAAAAAACAAATAGGTGAAAATATTGACGGTTACAAGCTAGCATGCTAATGCTAATAAGCTAATGCTAACAATGGGTTTCTTTCGTATTGTTCAGCAGCTTTTTGTTTTTACAATTGTTTAAAAAGGGTGAACTCAAACAAACTCCTTTGGAACATCATGATGAGAATCAAGAAAAAGAAAAAAATAGATGAATATATGGAAAGTTACAAGCTAGCATGCTAATGCTAGTAACATTTTCCTTTGTCTCTGGCCGCAAAACATTGAATTAAACGTAGTCAATTCACAACATCACGAAAAATAATAAGGAACAAACTAAAAAAAAACAAATAGGTGAAAATATTGACGGTTACAAGCTAGCATGCTAATGCTAATATGCTAATAAGCTAATACTAACGAGAGTTTTCTTCCGTATTGTTTTTACAATTGTTTCTAAAGGGTGAACTCAAACAAACGGTCATGAAAAAATTTTTTTTTTTAAAAAGAAGAAAATAGGTGAAAATATTGAATGTTACAAGTTTGCATGCTAACGCTAATAACATTTCTCTTTGGTCTTGGGCCGCAAAAAATCGAATTAAACGTAGTCCGTCTCAACATGACGAAAAATAATAAGGAACAAACTAAAAAAAACAAATAGTTGAAAATATTGAATGTTACAAGTTTGCATGCTAACGCTAATAACATTTTTCTTTGGTCTCGGGCCGCAAAACATCAAATTAAACGTAGTTCGTCACAACATCACGAAAAATAATAAGGAACAAACTAAAAAAAACAAGTAGGTGAAAATATTGAATGTTACAAGTTTGCATGCTAATGCTAATAAGCTAATGCTAACAAGGGGTTTCTTTCGTATTGTTTTTACAATTGTTTCTAAAGGGTGAACTCAAACAAACTGTCATGAAAAAAGATTTTAAAAAAAGAGAAAATAATAGGTGAAAGTATTGAATGTTACAAGTTTGCATGCTAACGCTAATAACATTTTTCTTTGGTCTTGGGCCGCAAAAAATCTAATTAAACATGACGAAAAATAATAAGGAACAAACTAAAAAAAACAAATAGTTGAAAATATTGAATGTTACAAGTTTGCATGCTAACGCTAATAACATTTTTCTTTGGTCTTGGGCCGCAAAAAATCGAATTAAACGTAGTCCGTCTCAACATGACGAAAAATAATAAGGAACAAACTAAAAAAACCAAGTAGGTGAAAATATTGAATGTTACAAGTTTGCATGCTAATGCTAATAAGCTAATGCTAACAAGGGGTTTCTTTCGTATTGTTTTTACAATTGTTTCTAAAGGGTGAACTCAAACAAACTGTCATGAAAAAAGATTTTAAAAAAAGAGAAAATAATAGGTGAAAGTATTGAATGTTACAAGTTTGCATGCTAACGCTAATAACATTTTTCTTTGGTCTCGGGCCGCAAAAAATCGAATTAAACGTAGTCCGTCTCAACATGACGAAAAATAATAAGGAACAAACTAAAAAAAAACAAGTAGGTGAAAATATTGAATGTTACAAGTTTGCATGCTAATGCTAATAAGCTAATGCTAACAAGGGGTTTCTTTCGTATTGTTTTTACAATTGTTTCTAAAGGGTGAACTCAAACAAACTGTCATGAAAAAAGATTTTCAAAAAAGAGAAAATAATAGGTGAAAGTATTGAATGTTACAAGTGTGCATGCTAACGCTAATAACATTTTTCTTTGGTCTTGGGCCGCAAAAAATCGAATTAAACGTAGCCCGTCTCAACATGACGAAAAATAATAAGGAACAAACTAAAAAAAACAAATAGTTGAAAATATTGAATGTTACAAGTTTGCATGCTAACGCTAATAACATTTTTCTTTGGTCTCGGGCCGCAAAAAATCGAATTAAACGTAGTCCGTCTCAACATGACGAAAAATAATAAGGAACAAACTAAAAAAAACAAGTAGGTGAACATATTGGATGTTACAAGTTTGCATGCTAATGCTAACAAGGGGTTTCTTTCGTATTGTTTTTACAATTGTTCCTAAAGGGTGAACTCAAACAAAGTGTCATGAAAAAAGATTTTCAAAAAAGAGAAAATAATAGGTGAAAGTATTGAATGTTACAAGTTTGCATGCTAACGCTAATAACATTTTTCTTTGGTCTTGGGCCGCAAAAAATCAAATTAAACGTAGTCCGTCTCAACATGATGAAAAATAATAAGGAACAAACTAAAAAAAACAAACAGGTGAAAATATTGACGGTTACAAGCTAGCATGCTAATGCTAATACGCTAATGCTAACGAGGGTTTTCTTTCGTATTGTTTTTACAATTGTTTCTAAAGGGTGAACTCAAACAAACTCCTTCAGAACATCATGAAAAATATTTAAAAAATATATGTAAAGTTACAAGCTAGCTAGCTAAGGCTAAAAAGGAAACATATATAATTTGTAAATAATCCAGCATGGAGGCTAAACGATCATAATTCCACGGCAAAGTGACCCACGCATGACCGAGAAATATACGGCGTTAGCTCCTGGTGAGCGGACTATGCTAAATGAAGAAGATGAAGTGGACTCACCGACCCACTGGTGGTCTCTGCTGGTCTCTGCGGGCTGGGATCACGTCAAAGCATCAAAAGGGACCCAAAAAAAAAAAAATCCACGATCCTCAGCGTGGGATTTTTGAGGTTTGGCACCAGGAAGGAGAGGGTAAAAAAACAACAACACTCGATCGAAAGTCAATCCCGGTGGAGGGGAGGTCATAGCGCAGGGGATCTCCCACGCAAAAACATTTCCACGCAGAAAAAAAAAAAGACAACAACGTCCACGCAAAGGACGGAGGAATGTTTGTCGATGCGGGGAAAAGAGTGCCTTGGTCCGGGCAGGCAGGAAGACTTCCTTCCGTCCTGAACACCGGGATGAGTCTGACAGGCGGGGGCGGAGGCGGGGGCGGGGCTTCCACGGAGTGGCGAGCTGTGATTGGTGGATCCTCTCGTACAGAATTTAACCCTTCATTGACTTGCATAGAAACCTCACCTGGCAGGTCATTTTATTGACTTACTTGTCTAATATGTTTTCAATTATTATTTTTTAAATTTATTTGACAGGGAGAGTACAATGAAAAATTGCTACCCACAGGTAACCCGTGTCAAAGTACACAAGACTTCTAGCCACAGGCTAATTTGCAACTTTTCCCTAAAAAAAAAAAGAGGAGAAAAGTGTCAAACACATACAAAAGGATAAAGACAAGTACAAAAATAAAAGACACATTTAAAATAATTGGCCCCATTTGTCCATTACTACACCCAGTTCTCAAATTAGCTCCAAAATTAGAATAATCACATTTTGATTGGATTTAAGTCAAGTGTATGAAAAATATGTGGGCTATTTAAACCTTTGACTGTTTTGTACTTTACGTAAAATGTTTTAGTGAAATAGAAAAAAATAGATAAACAAAAAAATGTATATATATGATGGAAAAGCTAGATGTTGTACGTATTATTTAAATAACATAAAAAAACGTTTTTTATTTAAATAGAAAAAATGAATATAACAGTAAAATAAACAATGTTTTATGTAAATAGAATTATTTTTTTTTACATTTTCTGAAATATGTTTATAAACGTAATGATTTTTATGATTGGGTCCTCACTGCTATTTTTTTATATTTAAATAATAATAAAAAAAATGTTAAAAAATAATAATAAACAATGTTTTATGTAAATAGAAAAAAAATATAGAAAATATTTTGTATTTATTTTAAATTTTCTGAAATATGTTTATAAACGTAGTGATTTTTATAATTGGGTGCTGACTGCTAATTTTATATTTAAATAGAAAAAAATTAATAATATAAAAAATAAAAAATAAACAATGTTTTATGTAAATAGAAAAAATAAAATAAAATAAATTTGTATTTATTTTTCATTTTCTGAAATATGTTTATAAGCGTAATGATTTTTAAGATTGGGTGCGCACTGCTCATTTTTTATTTAAATAGAAAAAAATAAAGGATATAAAAAAAACAACAACAATGTTTTATGTAAATAGAAAAAAAATGTAGAAAATATATTTTTTTAATTTTTAATTTTCTGAAATATGTTTATGAACGTAATGGTTTTTATGATTGGGTGCTCACTGCTATTGTTTTATTTAAATAGAAATAATTAAAAATATAAAAAAAGAATTTTTTGAAATATGTTTATAAACGTAATGGTTTTTATGATTGGGTGCTCATTGCTCATTTTTTATTTAAATAGAAAAAAAAAAACGGAAAACCCCCCCCCCAATATTTTATGTAAATAGAAAAAAATAAATATAGAAACTATCTTTTTTTTAATGAAATATGTTTGTAAACGTAATGATTTTTATGATTGGGTGCTCACTGCTCATTTTTTATTTAAATAGAAAAAATAAATAATATAACAATAAAATAAACAATGTTTTATGTAAATAGAAAAAAATATATAGAAATTTTTTTTTTTCTGAAATGTTTATAAACGTAATGATTTTTATGATTGCTTCCTCACTGCTATTTTTTTTATTTAAATAGAAAAAATAAATAAGATTAAAAACAAATAAACAATGTTTTATGTAAATAGGAAAAAAAATGCATAGAAAATATATATTTTTAATTTTCTGAAATATGTTTATAAACGTAATGATTTTTATAATTGGGTGCTGACTGCTAATTTTTTATTTAAATAGAAAAAAATTAAGAATATTAAAAAAAACAACAACAATGTTTTATGTAAATAGAAAAAAAATATAGAAAATATAAATATATATTTTTTTCTGAAATATGTTTATAAACGTAATGATTTTTTATAATTGGGTGCTGACTGCTATGTTTTTATTTAAATAGAAAAAAATTAAGAATATAAAAAAACCGAAAAACAATGTTTTATGTAAATAGAAAAAAAATATAAAAATATTTTCTATTTATTTTCTGAAATATGTTTATGAACGTAATTATTTTTATAATTGGGTGCTGACTGCTATGTTTTTATTTAAATAGAAAAAAATAAAGAATATAAAAAAACCAAAAAACAATGTTTTATGTAAATAGAAAAAAAATATATAGAAAATATATTTATTTAATTTTCTGAAATATATTTATATCACTGCTCATTTTTTATTTCAATAGAAAAAATAAATAATATAAAAAAAATAAACAATGTTTTATGTAAATAGAAAAATATATATATAGAAACTATCTTTTTTTTCTGAAATCTGTTTATAACCGTAATGATTTTTATGATTGGGTTCTCACTGCTCATTTTTAATTAAATAGAAAAAATAAATAATATAAAAAAACAACAACAATGTTTTATGTAAATAGAAAATATATATATATAGAAACTATCTTTTTTTAAAAAAAAAAAAGATTGTAAACGTAAGGATTTTTATGATTGGGTGCTCACTGCTCATTTTTTATTTAAATAGAAAAAAATAATAATACAATAATAAAATAAACAATGTTTTATGTAAATCGAAAAAAATATATATAAACTATCTTTTTTCTTTCTTTCTGAAATATGTTTATAAACGTAAGGATTTTTATGATTGGGTTCTCACTGCTCATTTTTTATTTAAATAGAAAAAATAAATAATATACATTTTTTTTGTTTTTATGTAAATATCTTGTTTAAATTTTCTAAATTATGTTTGTAAACGTGAGGATTTTTATGATTGGGTGCTCACTGCTCTCTGCAAAGATCGTTCATAGAAAGCGAAGTCTGTTTTTAAAGACCAACAACAAAACCAGCTATCAAAGATCCTCTATATAACAGCAACCTTCTGCAGCTTTTAAAGGAGTTCATGGCGAGACTTGTTTAAAAAAAAGAGCATGTTTGGTTTGCAACACATTATTGAGTTGCAATGACAAAGTGTAAATATGCGATGCATGCATGGTGTTGTAAATGTGATCGCATGCATGTTGGGAATAAACGCAACACCATGATGCTGTATTAGAACATTCTTGCACAATGCTGACACCTACTGGTCAAACTCGGGAACTGTCGTCTCCAAGAACCCACTTACCACATTTGTGCTGCTTTATTCTTATTTTTTTCTCAATAAAAAAAGAAATAATAATTGTATTAAAAAAAAGGTAACTTAGTTTCCACCGCACCATATGAATTTATGAATTTTATATAATTATATAATACATATTAATATCAGAATAAAATAATAGAGTTATATTAATCACTTTACTTGGAGAAAGCCATTCTTATGTACATTTACACCTGGGAGCAAGGCGGGTGACGTGTCTTGCCCAAGGGCACAACGGCAGTGACTGTGTTGGCCAAAGCTGGATTTGAACCCGAAACCCTTACGTTTCTGGCTGGCCGCTCTACCATCCAAGCCATGCCACCCATAATAAAATAAACCATTGGCAATTAGTTCATCCTGACTTGCTTCAATCCTAAAGTCATTTATCTGTATATGAATCAAATCATCCACGAGTGGAAACGAGACAAAAAAGCAACGAAAGAAAGAAAGAAAGAAAGAAAGAAAGAAAGAAAGAAAGAAAGAAAGAAAGAAAGAAAGAAAGAAAGAAAAGAGGTGGAATCAGTCACAAGCTGACTTTTTATGGCACCAACAAAGATTTTGTGTTTTACGCCCATTTTGGTCTTCATTATAACAATGTTTGGATTTTATACAAGTTGTTGGTTCAATTGAACCCTCAAATGCTCCAATAAAAATAAATATATACAAAACTATGTATATATAAATAAAACATTTATTGATGGATATATACATATATATAAATACATATATATATATGCTGAAAATCTTAATTTCCCCTCGGGGATTAATAAAGTATTTCTGATTCTGATATATACATACATATACATACTGTATATATATATATATATACTGTATATATATATATATACATAAATGTGTATATATACATATATATAAATGTACATGTAATATATATATATATATAAATAAATGTATATATACATATATATGTATATCAATATAAATGTGTATATATAAATGTGTGTATATATATATAAATGTATAAATATATGTGTATATATAAATGTGTGTGTATATATATATATATTAGTGAATGTATTTACATATATATATATACACATACATATATATGTGTATATATAAATGTGTGTGTATATATATATATATTAGTGAATGTATTTACATATATATATATACACATACATATATATATAAATGTATACATAAATGTGAATGTATAAATGTGTGTATATATATAAATAAATGTATATATACGTATATATATACATACATATATAAAAATGTATACATAAATATGTATATATAAATGTGTGTGTATATATATATACATACATATATAAAAATGTATATATAAATGTGTTTGTGTATATATATATATATATATGTGTATGTATATGAATGTATATATACATACATACATACATATATATATATAAATGTATACATAAACGTGTATATATAAATGTGTGTATATATATAAAAATGTATACAGAAATGTGTATATATATATATATATAAAAATGTATACATAAATGTGTATATATATATATGTGTGTATGTATATGAATGTATATATACATACATACATATATATATGTATATATATATATAAATGTATACATAAACGTGTATATATAAATGTGTGTATATATATAAAAATGTATACATAAATGTGTATATATATATAAATAAATAAATGTATATATACATATATACATATACAAATGTATACATAAATGTGTGTGTGTGTGTATATATATATATATAATATATATATATATATATATATATATATATATATATATATATATATATATATATATATATATATATATATATATATATATATATTTATATATATATATATATATACATACACACACACACATTTATATATATACTGTATGTACACACAAACACAATTATGGCTGTCAAAAATAAGTTAACTCATGGGATTATTAAAAAAAAATAAAAAATGATGTCATTATGTAATTATGAAGTAATTCAATAATAATGTAAATAATTTACCTTGGAGAGTGGACTCCTTCCAGCGGCTTCTCCGTCAAACACACCAGCAGCAGCTTCTCCATATTTTCATGGATACATGTCCAGTTCGATGTTACTTTAGCATCAACCGCCGGGGTTCCACTCATTCTGCTCCAGTGCGGTGCGGACGAGCAGCGGTACGCTCAAACTGCTTCGCCAAGTCCACGACGCACTCTGGCACCTTTTTAAATGATTTCTTTCTTTAATTCAACGAACGTCGTCCACGTCTTCCTCTCAGCAACGCCCTTTACGCTCACTTTCTCCGGTCCCACGCTTTGAAAAACCAAGTCACGTCCACCTATAGCACGGGTATCAAACTCAAGGCCCGGGGGCCACATCTGGCCCGCCACGTCATTTTATTTGGCCCTCGGAAGCCTGGAAATAATATGCGTCATTAAAGTACTCCATATTTATTTACCAAATGTATTACTTTTTTCCATTTTGACAGAAAAAAATACATGTACATATTTTTTAAACATAAATATTATAATGTAAGAAATATATGATCATACATTCAAACAATGTTTTTGTTCCACTAGAAATAAATACTTTGTATCTGCTTGACTTATGATTTCAAAGCAAGTTATTCATCAAATTGTCAAATTTTAGAAATAGATTTTACAGCGACTTTATGACATTTAATGTGGTTTTACAGCATTTTACTGTACAGCATTTTTTCACCATAAAATGAGCTGCCAGTTTTTTTTACTGTAAAAAAACGGTGGTAGTGTTCTGCTATTCACAATAGTACACGGTCAAATCTACAGTTGTCGTTTTTTTACGGTAAAATCCGGCAGCTAAGTTGCCAGAATTTTACTGTAAAAATGCAGTTTTATATTTACAGTAAAAAAAAAAACAACACTGTACAATTCACAATAAAATGTTATCAACTGAGCTGCCAGTTTTTTTACTGTGAAAAACACTGCTACTGTTTTTTACATTTACAGTAACATGCTGAAAAAAAAACACTGTAAAATTTTTCGCGACTGACCGGTCGTTTTTTTACTGTAACATTTTTACTGTAAATTTTTTGCGACTGGCCTGTCGCTTTTTTACTGTAAAATTTTTACTGTAACATTTTTGCGACTGACCCGTCGGTTTTTTACTGTAAAATTTTTGCGACTGACCGGTCGTTTTTTTACTGTAACATTTTTACTGTAATTTTTTTGCGACTGACCTGTCAGTTTTTTACTGTAAAATTTTTGCAACTGACCTGTCGCTTTTTTACTGTAAAATTTTTACTGCAACATTTTTGCGACTGACCTGTCACTTTTTTACTGTAACATTTTTGCGACTGACCTGTCGCTTTTTTACTGTAACATTTTTGCGACTGACCTGTCGGTTTTTTACTGTAACATTTTTGCGACTGACCTGTCGGTTTTTTACTGTGAATTTTTTTACTGTACAATTTTTGCGACTGACCCGTCGTTTTTTTACGGTAACATTTTTACTGTAAAATTTTTGCGACTGACCTGTGTTTTACTGTAAAATTGTTACTGTAAAATTTTTGCGACTGACCTGTCTGTGTTTTACTGTAAAATTGTTACTGTAAAATTTTTGCAACTGACCTGTCGGTTATTTACTGTAAAATTTTTGCGACTGACCGGTCGTTTTTTTTTCTGTAAAATGTTTGCGACTGACCTGTCGGGTTTTTACTGTAAAATTTTTACTGTAAAATTTTTGCGACTGACCTGTCGGTTATTTACTGTACAATTTTTGTGACTGACCTATTTTCTACTGTAAAATTTTTGCGACTGACCTGTCAGTTTTTTACTGTAAAATTTTTGCAACTGACCTGTCGCTTTTTTACTGTAAAATTTTTACTGCAACATTTTTGCGACTGACCTGTCGCTTTTTTACTGTAAAATTTTTGCGACTGACCTGTCGGTTTTTTACTGTAACATTTTTGCGACTGACCTGTCGGTTTTTTACTGTGAATTTTTTTACTGTAGAATTTTTGCGACTGACCCGTCGTTTTTTTACTGTAACATTTTTACTGTAAAATTTTTGCGACTGACCTGTGTTTTACTGTAAAATTGTTACTGTAAAATTTTTGCGACTGACCTGTCTGTGTTTTACTGTAAAATTGTTACTGTAAAATTTTTGCAACTGACCTGTCGGTTATTTACTGTAAAATTTTTGCGACTGACCGGTCGGTTTTTTTTCTGTAAAATGTTTGCGACTGACCTGTCGGTTTTTTACTGTAAAATTTTTACTGTAAAATTTTTGCGACTGACCTGTCGGTTATTTACTGTAAAATTTTTGTGACTGACCTATTTTCTACTGTAAAATTTTTGCGACTGACCTGTCGGTTTTTTACTGTAAAATTGTTACTGTAAAATTTTGGCGACTGACCTGTCGGTTTTTTTTCTGTAAAATGTTTGTGACTGACCAATCTGGTTTTTACTGTAAAATTTTTACTGTAAAATGTTTGCGACTGACCTGTCGGTTATTTACTGTAAAATTTTTGTGACTGACCTATTTTCTACTGTAAAATGTTTGCGACTGACCCGTCGTTTTTTTACTGTAAAATTTTTGCCACTGACCTGTTGGTTATTTACTGTAAAATGTTTACTGTAACATTTTTGCGACTGACCTGTCGTTTTTTGACTGTAAAATTTTTGCGACTGACCCGTCGTTTTTTTACTGTAAAATTTTTGCCACTGACCTGTTGGTTATTTACTGTAAAATGTTTACTGTAAAATGTTTGCGACTGACCTGTCGTTTTTTTACTGTAAAATTTTTGCCACTGACCTGTTGGTTATTTACTGTAAAATGTATACTGTAAAATTTTTGCGACTGACCTGTCGTTTTTTTACTGTAAAATTTTTGCGACTGACCCGTCGTTTTTTACTGTAAAATGTTTGCGACTGACCTGTCGTTTTTTTTACTGTAAAATCTGCTTCTTTTTTTTTTACATCATACATAAGAAAACAAATCATCAAATACATTGGCAATTGTGTAACGATATCATTCAGTGTTAGAAGTGGCAAACATAACTGCGATACGGCCCTCTATTAAAACGAGTTTGACATCCCTGATCTAGTAAAACCGGAAGTTTTGGGCGAATCTTACAGGGTTCGTTTGCTACGCCGACTACGGGGAATGCTTGCAACTCAAATACAAGTAAATTATTGAAATACTGTTCCTGTATGGCATTTTCATAATAAAAGTGCATTTGTGTCTGAACAATGGGCTCATTTTTTAAAGTGAATTTAAATAATGCAAGCAATAACTAACCTGCGATGAATCACGTTTAATCCAAATGAATGATTCATTAGATTAATCGTTTGACAGCACTAAATCGGAATTTCTACACTAGCGCATATTGATTGTTGACAAGCGTGCAAAGAAAGACACGACGGCAGAAGGAACATGACATGCACTTTAAGGGAGTCGTCAACTTTCATGTACAACAGTGATCACAAACGTTATGCCGACAGTCCTCAGAGTCGTCCTCCAGTCTGGCGCTCGTATCAAGAAGGACCCTTCATTAGGTACATGAAGTCAAATAGTGGCCTCGTATTTATCATTAATACAATTTCTGAGTGAAAAAGCCAATATTTACTGGGTATTTTTCCACAAATGAAGGCCTCAGAATATTTATGATTTATTTACAAAAGCCTAAGCCAGTGAAGTTGTCACGTTGTGTAAATAAAAAGAGAATACAATGATTTGCAAATCCTTTTCAACTTATATTCAATTGAATAGACTGCAAAGACAAGATATTTCATGTTCACACTGAGAAACTTCATTTTTTTTTGGCAAATAATCATGAACTTGGAATTTAATGGCAGCAACACATTGCAAAAAAGTTGTCACAGGGGCATTTTTACCACTGTGTTACATGGCCTTTCCTTTTAACAACACTCAGTGAAGGTTTGGGAACTGAGGAGACACATTTTTGAAGTGGAATTATTTCCCATTCTTGCTTGATGTACAGCTTAAGTTGTTCAACAGTCCGGGGGTCTCTGTTGTCATATTTTAGGCTTCATATTGCACCACACATTTTCAATGGGAGACAGGTCTGGACTACAGGCAGGCCAGTCTAGTACCTGCACTCTTTTACTATGAAGCCACGCTGTTGTAACACGTGGCTTGGCATTGTCTTGCTGAAATAAGCAGGGGCGTCCATGATAATGTTGCTTGAATGGCAACATACGTTGCTCCAAAACCTGTATGTACCTTTCAGCATTAATGGTGCCTTCACAGATGTGTAAGTTACCCATGTCTTGGCCACTAATACACCTCCATACCATCACACATGCTGCCTTTTACACTTTGCGCCTAGAACAATCCGGATGGTTCTTTTCCTCTTTGGTATGGAGGACACGACGTCCACAGTTTCCAAAAACAATTTGAAATGTGGACTCGTCAGACCACAGAACACTTTTCCACTTTGTACCAGTCCATCTTAGATGAGCTCAGGCCCAGCGAAGCCGGCGGCGTTTCTGGGTGTTGTTGATAAATGGCTTTGGCTTTGCGTAGTAGAGTTTTAACTTGCACTTACAGATGTAGTGACCAACTGTAGTTACTGACATTGGGTTTCTGAAGTGTTCCTGAGCCCATGTGGTGATATCCTTTACACACTGATGTCGCTTTTTGATGCAGTACCGCCTGAGGGATCGAAGGGCCGTAATATAATTGCTTACGTGCAGTGATTTCTCCAGATTCTCTGAACCTTTTGATGATATTACGGCGCGTAGATGGTGAAATCCCTAAATTCCTTGCAATAGCTGGTTGAGAAATGTTTTTCCTAAACTGTTGGACAATTTGCTCAGGCATTTGTTGACAAAGTGGTGACCCTCGCCCCGTCCTTGTTTCTGAATGGCTGAGCATTTCATGGAATCTACTTTTATACCCAATCATGGCACCCACCTGTTCCCAATTAGCCTGTTCACCTGTGGGATGTTCCAAATAAGTGTTTGATGAGCATTCCTCAACTTTATCAGTCTTTTTTGCCACTTGTGCCAGCTTTTTTGAAACATGTCCCACTACATTCTCTAGTTTATATTAGTATTGTTTTTTACTATACACCTACTCAGTGGCCTAGTGGTTAGAGTGTCCGCCCTGAGATGGGTAGGTTGTGAGTTCAAACCCCGGCCGAGTCGTACCAAAGACTATAAAAATGGGAGCCATTACCTCCCTGCTTGGCACTCAGCATCAAGGGTTGGAATTGGGGGTTAAATCACCAAAAATGATTCCCGGGCGCGGCCACCGCTGCTGCCCACTGCTCCCCTCACCTCCCAGGGGGTGAACAAGGGTGATGGGTCAAATGCAGAGGACAAATTTCACCACACCTAGTGTGTGTGTGACAATCATTGGTACTTTAACTTGAACTTAACTTTATTATTATATATATATAGTTTATATATATATATAATAAATCATAGAGCTACTACACCCCCTTGTGGTCTGTGCCGTCTACTCCTCCTGTACGTAACAATGTTGCAGGCATCAAATTCCAAATGAGCTAATATTTGTATAAAATACCAAAGTTTACCAGTTGGAAAATTAAGTATCTTGTCTTTGCAGTCTATTCAATTGAATATAAGTTGAAAAGGATTTGCAAATCATTGTATTGTGTTTTTATTTACCATTTACACATGGTGACAACTTCACTGCTTTTGGGTTTTGTAGATGTGATGTTTTGGGACACTCCTTCTATGATGCGTACACCTAACAAAGGTACCTGTACCGTAAATACTCCAATTAAGGCCTCTACTCAATCAACCAGCGACATGCGCGAGAGCTGTGGCTGTAGGCGACCTGTGAGACATTACCTCCCTGCTTGGCACTCAGCATCAAGGGTTGGAATTGGGGGTTAAATCAACAAAAATGATTCCTGGGCGCGGCCACCGCTGCTGCCCACTGCTCCCCTCACCTCCCAGGAGGTGAACAAGGGGATGGGTCAAATGCAGAGGACAAATTTCACCCCCCCTAGTGTGTGTGTGTGACCATCATTGGTACTTTAACTTTACTTTATTATATATATATATATATATATATATATATATATATATATATATATATATATATATATATATATATATATATATATATATATATATATATATATATATATATATATATATATATATATATTAGGGCCGCAACAACTAATCGATTAAATCGATTATAAAAATAGTTGGCGATTAATTTAGTCATCGATTCGTTAGATCTATGCTATGCGCATTTTTTTTAATTTTTTTTTTATAAACCTTTATTTATAAACTGCAACATGCACAAACAGCTGAGAAACTATAATCAAAATAAGTATGGTGCCAGTATGCTGTTTTTTTCCAATAAAAAACTGGAAAGGATAGAAATGTAGTTTGTCTCTTTTATCCGATTATTAATCGAAGTAATAATCGACAGATTAATCGATTATCAAATTAATCGTTAGTTGCAGCCCTAATATATAGTGTTTATATATATAATAAATGAAAGAGCTACTACGCCCCCTTGTGGTCTGTGCCGTCTACTCCTCCTGTGCGTAACAATGTTGCAGGCATCAAATTCCAAATGAGCTAATATTTGCAAAAAAATACCAAAGTTTACCAGTTGGAATGTTAAGCATACTTGCCAACCCTCCCGTTTTTAGCGGGAGAATCCCGGTATTCAGCGCCTCTCCCGACAACCTCCCGGCAGAGATTTTCTCCCGACAAACTCCCGGTATTCAGCCGGAGCTGGAGGCCACGCCCCCTCCAGCTCAATGCGGACCTGAGTGGGGACAGCCTGTTCTCACGTCCGCTTTCCCACAATATAAACAGCTTGCCTGCCCAACGAACGGAGAAGTTAAACAGGACAATACTGCCATCTAATGGATAGCCAACGGAACACTGAAATTCAAGTTTTTTGTTTTTTTTCTATGTAAATAAAATAAATATATATATATATATATATATATATATATATATATATATATATATATATATATATATATATATATATATATATATATATATGAAATATATATGAAATACTCGAGTTGGTGAATTCTAGCTGTAAATAACCACGCCCCCAACCCCCCCCCACCCCGACCAAGCCCCCACCCCCCACCTCCCGATATTGGAGGTCTCAAGGTTGGCAAGTATGATGTTAAGTATCTTGTCTTTGCAGTCTATTCAATTGAATATATTGGAAATATATTTTGTTCTCTTTTTGAAGGTCTAGATCAGTGGTCCCCAACCACCGGGCCGCGGACCACAAGAAATAAAAAAAAAAAATGAAAAAATAAAAAAAATAAAAATTTTTTTAAAATTAAATCAACATAAAAAACACAATATATACATTATATATCAATATAAATCAATACAGTCTGCAGGGATACAGTCCGTAAGCACACATGATTGTATTTCTTTATAACAAAAAAAAAAAAAAAATATTTTTTTTTTTACTACCCCTCCACCCCCCCCGGTCCGTGGGACAAATTTTCAAGCATTGACCGGTCCGCAAGTACAAAAAGGTTGGGGACCACTGGTCTAGATGAGCTAGAATTGGAGCATTTAGGATGTAGGTGTCATCAGTGAGTGTGGTATCAGTTTGATATTCATCGCTGCGCGATGGCCAGATGACCTTCTTCTCGCTCGGATGCTACACGGAAAGGCTGCGTCTGTGGGAAAGTTCTGGTCCTTACCTGGTCTTCAGGCGACCCGGGCGCCGGACGTGGTCATGGGGAAGAGCATGTCGCTCTCCAGGGAGAGGTTGCTCCCCAGGTGGCCCCTGAGCAGGAAGTGCGTCCTCCTCTGCAGGAGCCTCTGCTGCTCCTGCTTGAGCTCCACGTAGGAGCGCGAGAAGGTGTGGAAGATGGAGGTGACGGGGAAGGCCATGAGGAGGATGCCGCTCAGGATGCTGCTCAGGGCCACCACCTGGCCCGGGATGCTGCGCGGCACCATGTCGCCGTAGCCCACCGTCGTCATGGTGATGACGGCCCACCAGTAGGTGGCGGGGATGCTGGTGAACTCCGGCGCCGCGCCCATCTCGCTCTCGATCAGGTAGACCAGCGGCGAGTAGAGGGCGATGGCCACGCACAGGAAGAGGAGCAGCAGGCCGAACTCGCGCGTGCAGCGGCGGGCCGTCAGCCCCAGCGTCTGCAGGCCCAGCGAGTGGCGGGCCAGCCGCATCACGTAGAGGATGCGCAGCGCCCGCAGCACGCGCAGCACCAGGCCCACCTTGTCCAGGTAGCTGCCGCCGGCGCGGCCCTCGGAGGTGGTGTCCACCAGCAGCGTGATGTAGTAGGGCAGGATGGCCAGCACGTCGATGAGGTTGAGGGGCTGGCGCAGGAAGGTCAGCTTGGAGCGGTCCTGGATGAAGCGCAGGGAGAACTCCAGGGAGAACCAGGCCACGCACACCGTCTCCACGATGAAGATGTTGTAGCACATCTTGGAACACGTGCCCTGCGCAACACACACACACACGAGTACTGTTGCTTGGTGACCACCAGGGGGCACCGCTGCATTGCGTAATCTAGCACAGACTGGCCTCAACTCATTCATTCAAATTTACAGGTAATATTGTTCACTATTTACACTAGTCATTCACTGGTTACATATTTACAAGTATTATGGTTCACTATTTACACTAGTCATTCACTGGTTACATATTTACAAGTATTATTGTTCACTATTTACACTAGTCATTCACTGGTTACATATTTACAAGTATTATGGTTCACTATTTACACTAGTCATTCACTGGTTACATATTTACAAGTATTATTGTTCACTATTTACACTAGTCATTCACTGTTTACATATTTACAAGTATTATTGTTCACTATTTACACTAGTCATTCACTGGTTACATATTTACAAGTATTATTGTTCACTATTTACACTAGTCATTCACTAGTTACATATTTACAAGTATTATTGTTCACTATTTACACTACTCATTCACTGGTTACATATTTACAAGTAATATTGTTCACTATTTACTAGTTGTGCACTGGTTACATATTTACAAGTATTATTGTTCACTATTTACAGTAGTTATGCACTGGTGTCATATTTACAAGTATTATTGTTCACTATTTACACTAGTCATTCACTAGTTACATATTTACAAGTATTATTGTTCACTATTTACTAGTTGTGAACTCGTTACATATTTACAAGTATTATTGTTCACTATTTACACTAGTCATTCACTGGTTACATATTTACAAGTATTATTGTTCACTATTTACACTAGTCATTCACTAGTTACATATTTACAAGTATTATTGTTCACTATTTACTAGTTGTGAACTCGTTACATATTTATAAGTATTATTGTTCACTATTTACACTAGTTATGCACTGGTTACATATTTACAAGTAATATTGTTCACTATTTACACTAGTCATTCACTGGTTACATATTTACAAGTATTATTGTTCACTATTTACACTAGTTATGCACTGGTTACATATTTACAAGTAATATTGTTCACTATTTACACTAGTCATTCACTGGTTACATATTTACAAGTATTATTGTTCACTATTTACACTAGTTATGCACTGGTTACATATTTACAAGTAATATTGTTCACTATTTACACTAGTCATTCACTGGTTACCTATTTACAAGTATTATTGTTCACTATTTACACTAGTCATTCACTGGTTACATATTTACAAGTATTATTGTTCACTATTTACACTAGTCATCCACTGGTTACATATTTACAAGTATTATTGTTCACTATTTACACTAGTCATTCACTGGTTACATATTTACAAGTATTATTGTTCACTATTTACACTAGTCATTCACTGGTTACATATTTACAAGTATTATTGTTCACTATTTACTAGTTGTGCACTCGTTACATATTTACAAGTATTATTGTTCACTATTTACTAGTTGTGCACTCGTTACATATTTACAAGTATTATTGTTCACTATTTACACTAGTCATTCACTGGTTACATATTTACAAGTATTATTGTTCACTATTTACTAGTTGTGCACTGGTTACATATTTACAAGTATTATTGTTCACTATTTACACTAGTTATGCACTGGTGTCATATTTACAAGTATTATTGTTCACTATTTACACTAGTTATGCACTGGTTTCATATTTACAAGTAATATTGTTCACTATTTACACTAGTCATTCACTGGTTACATATTTACAAGTATTATTGTTCACTATTTACACTAGTCCTTCACTGGTTACATATTTACAAGTATTATTGTTCACTATTTACACTAGTCATTCACTGGTTACATATTTACAAGTATTATTGTTCACTATTTACACTAGTCATTCACTGGTTACATATTTACAAGTATTATTGTTCACTATTTACACTAGTCATTCACTGGTTACATATTTACAAGTATTATTGTTCACTATTTACACTAGTCATTCACTGGTTACATATTTACAAGTATTATTGTTCACTATTTACACTAGTCATTCACTGGTTACATATTTACAAGTAATATTGTTCACTATTTACTAGTTGTGCGCTGGTTACATATTTACAAGTATTATTGTTCACTATTTACACTAGTTATGCACTGGTTTCATATTTACAAGTATTATTGTTCACTATTTACACTAGTCATTCACTGGTTACATATTTACAAGTATTATTGTTCACTATTTACACTAGTCATTCACTGGTTACATATTTACAAGTAATATTGTTCACTATTTACACTAGTCATTCACTGGTTACATATTTACAAGTATTATTGTTCACTATTTACACTAGTCATTCACTGGTTACATATTTACAAGTATTATTGTTCACTATTTACACTAGTCATTCACTGGTTACATATTTACAAGTATTATTGTTCACTATTTACACTAGTCATTCACTGGTTACATATTTACAAGTATTATTGTTCACTATTTACACTAGTCATTCACTGGTTACATATTTACAAGTAATATTGTTCACTATTTACTAGTTGTGCACTGGTTACATATTTGCAAGTATTATTGTTCACTATTTACACTAGTCATTCACTGTTTACATATTTACAAATATTAGTGTTCACTATTTACACTAGTCATTCACTGGTTACATTTTTACAAGTAATATTGTTCATTATTTACACTAGTTATGCACTGGTTTCATATTTACAAGTATTATTGTTCACTATTTACATGCATTGTTTACATATTTGCAAGTAATATTTTTCACTATTTACACTAGTTATGCACTGGTTACATATTTACTTTTTTTTTTTTTAAAGCACATATTTACAAGTAATATTGTTCACTATTTACAAGTTGTGCACTGGTTAGATATTTACAAGTATTATTGTTCACTATTTACACTAGTTGTGCACTGGTTTCATATTTACAAGTATTATTGTTCACTATTTACATGCATTATTTACATATTTGCAAGTAATATTTTTCACTATTTATGCACTATTTCTATGTTTTAATTGGTTTTACCCTTTAAAATAGTTTTTAATCCTATTTATTTTTATATTGGTTTTATATATTTTTTGTTGTTGGGGTTTTTATTCAGTCATTGGTGGAGCTCAGGATAATATCTTAATATGGTTTTTAATATTGTTGTGCAGCACTTTGGAAACATTTTTTGTTGTTTAAATGTGCCATACAAATAAGGTGGATTGGATTGTAGTGTTTCAGTTCTTGTCTCGCGCTTTTTCTCTTTTTTGGTATTTTCCCGTAGCAGTTTCATGTCTTCCTTTGAGCGATATTCCCTACATCTACTTTGTTTTAGCAATCAAGAATATCACAGTTGTTTTGATCCTTCTTTGTGCGGCTATTGTTGATTGTCATGTACATTGTGGACGCCGCCTTTGCTCCGCAGTAAGTCTTTGCTGTCGTCCAGCATTCTGTTTTTGTTTACTTTGTAGCCAGTTCGGTTTTAGTTTCGTTCTGCGTAGCCTTCCCTAAGCTTCAATGCCTTTTCTTAGGGGCACTCACCTTTTGTTTATTTTTGGTTTAATCATTAGACACTTTTTTACCTGCACTCTGCCTCCCGCTGTTTCTGACATCTACAAAGCAATTAGCTACCTGCTGCCACCTACTGGTATGGAATAGTATTACACGGTTACTCTGCCGAGCTCTAGACAGGACCGACACTCAACAACAACACATCATTTGCAGACTATAATTACTGCTTTGCAAAACATATTTTTAACTCAAATAGGTGAAATGAGATAATCTCCGGCACACCAGACTGTATCTCACGGTTGAACTACACTGGTTTAGACAGTATCAAGGATGGCGCCTACTCACCTCCTCCTCCTCCTGCCTCATGGCGGGCATGGTGCTGATGGACAGGTTGACCGCAGTGATGGTGACAAACAAGACGGACAAACAAGCGAAGATCTGCCCGGGGAGTCCAGAGTGCGGCCTCTCCACCATGTCTCTCAGCTTGGACATGAAGCGACTCAAGCGGGACTCGGCGGGGCGCCCCCCGCTGTCCGACTCGGACAGATCCCGCAGGAGCTCGTCCTCCTCCGCCGCTCGCTCCATGGCCTCGAACTCCTCCATGCGGTGCAGCAGGCGGCGGCGGCAGCACCACTCCAGGCTCTCCTCCGGCACCCCCCAGTAGAGCATCTCCTCCCGGAAGGAGAGGGCGCACATCTCCCTGAGCGAGCGCAGCTTGCCCGCCCGCAGGAAGGTCAGGATGGTGCGGAAGGCGCAGGGGTTGCGGTCGAAGAAGAACTCGTTGTGCGCCACGTCGTAGTCGTCGCAGACGCGCATGATCTCGTCGAAGCTGCTGCACAGGTGCAGTTGACCCAGGCGGGACAGCGGGAAGTCCTCCAGGGTGGTCCAGGGCAGCTGGTAGCGCATGCCGCCCACGTTGATGATGGCGTGGAGTTTGCGGGCGTCGGACAGTGACGCCGGGCCCGGCTGGGGGGCCGGCTGCGCCCTCTTGTAGAACGCTCCCTTGCGGGCCTCCTGCTCCTGCTGCGGGGGAGGGTCCAGGGAGGCGTCGGAGGCGCAGCTCAGGGCGCTGTAGTCGTAGTCGGAGCCGGAGCCGTCACCCGCCAGCAGGGTCATCTTCACTGGCCTGCTCGCATGACCACACCTGACACCTGTACGCTGTCACCTGACCAAATGACATGGGTTTTAGAAACACAATTACATTAAATCTAAAGGCTTAGTGGCCACATGCGTGGACAGCACCTTTTAGCTCTTATTTCCAAAATTGTGTACACTACTGAATTGGGGTCTTATGGCCGCTTATGTGGACACTTATACTGCCATCTGGTGGTGTCAGAAGAGTATAACATACAATGGAATTTTGGGGGGGGGGGTGTAAAAATAAGAACTAGCATGTCACTAAACATGAAGTACATGTTTGTGTACTTATGGACTAAGTACATCATATCAAAAGATGATTCTTAGTTTGTATTCTAATTAGAGTCCAATAAGCCCAAATAGCAAAGAGAAATAAAAAAAAAAGCATGTAAACAAACATCTTGGGCCTTAAGAGGTTATAAATTTACAAAATAAAACAAACATATTTATAATGCATACAAATGCCATGAATTTAGAAAGCATTATTACTCATTTTTACTTTTCTTTTACAAAAAAAGACATGAAAATACAAAGTGTGTGGGAGATAACGGCAAAAATGAAGAGTGTGAGGTCAGATAACGCGAGTGTGTATAATGTACAAGGCAAAGTATTACATGCATATAAGAAGTTACTCTAATCTGATTTGTTATAACAAATTATCATCTAATAGTAGCATATTTCATCTTTAAACCTCTAAAGGCTTAGTGGCCACATGCATGGACAGCACCTTTTAGCTCTTA
The DNA here is from genome assembly GCF_033978785.1 of Entelurus aequoreus. NCBI lineage: Eukaryota > Metazoa > Chordata > Actinopteri > Syngnathiformes > Syngnathidae > Entelurus > Entelurus aequoreus. Next base: position 6,963,657 of record NC_084737.1, on the reverse strand, counting down.
TTTCCAAAATTGTGTACACTACTGAATTGGGGTCTTATGGCCGCTTATGTGGACACTTATACTGCCATCTGGTGGCGTCAGAAGAGTATAACATACAATGGAATTTGGGGGGGGAAAAAAAGTGTAAAAATAAGAACTAGCATGTCACTAAACATGAAGTACACGTTTGTGTACTTATGGACTAAGTACATCATATCAAAAGATGATTCTTAGTTTGTATTCTAATTAGAGTCCAATAAGCCCAAATAGCAAAGAGAAATAAAAAAAAAGCATGTAAACAAACAGCTTGGGCCATAAGAGGTTATAAATGTACAAAATAAAACAAACATATTTATAATGCATACAAATGCCATGAATTTAGAAAGCATTATTACTCAATTTTACTTTTCTTTTACAAAAAAAGACATGAAAATACAAACTGTGTGGGAGATAACGGCAAAAATGAAGAGTGTGAGGTCAGATAACGCGAGTGTGTATAATGTACAAGGCAAAGTATTACATGCATATAAGAAGTTACTCTAATCTGATTTGTTATAACAAATGATCATCTAATAGTAGCATATTTCATCTTTAAACCTCTAAAGGCTCAGTGGCCACATGCGTGGACAGCACCTTTTTAGCTCTTATTTCCAAAATTGTGTACACTACTGAATTGGGGTCTTATGGCCACTTATGTGGACACTTATACTGCCATCTGGTGGTGTCAGAAGAGTAGAACATACAATGGAATTTGGGGGAAAAAAGGGTAAAAATAAGAATTAGCATGTCACTAAATATGAAGTACACGTTTGTGTACTTATGGTTACTAAGTACATCATATCAAAAGATGATTCTTAGTTTGTATTCTAATTAGGGTCCAATAAGCCCAAATAGCAAAGATAAATAAAAAAAGCATGTAAACAAACAGCTTGAGCCTTAAAGGCCTACTGAAATGAATTTAAAAAAAAATTTAAACGGGGATAGCAGATCCATTCTATGTGTCATACTTGATCATTTCGCGATATTGCCATATTTTTGCTGAAAGGATTTAGTAGAGAACATCGACGATAAAGTTGCAACTTTTGGTCGCTGATAAAAAAAGCCTTGCCTGTACCGGAAGTAGCGTGACGTCACCAGAGGAAGGACTCCTCAAAATTTCCCATTGTTTTCAATGCAGCTAGAGCGATTCGGACCGAGAAAGCGACGATTACCCCATTAATTTGAGCGAGGACGAAAGATTTGTGGATGAAGAACGTTAGAGTGAAGGACTAGAATGCAGTGCAAGACATATGTTTTTTCGCTCTGACCGTAACTTAGGTACAAGCTGGCTCATTGGATTCCACACTCTCTCCTTTTTCTACTGTGGATCACGGATTTGTATTTCAAACCACCTCGGATACTATATCCTCTTGAAAATGAGAGTCGAGAACGCGGAATGGACATTCACAGTGACTTTTATCTCCACGACAATACATCGGTGAAGCTCTTTAGCTACTGAGCTAACGTGATAGCATCGGGCTCAAATGCATTTAGAAACAACATAAATAAACCCCCGACTGGAAGGATAGACAGAAAATCAACAATACTATTAAACCAGGGACATGTAAATACACGGTTAATGCTTTCCAGCCTGGCAAAGATTAACAATGCTGTTGCTAACGACGCCATTGAAGCTAACTTAGCAACGGGACCTCACAGAGCTATGCTAAAAACATTAGTTATCCACCTACACTAGCCAGCCCTCATCTGCTCATCAACACCCGTGCTCACCTGTGTTCCAGCGATCGACGGAAGGACGAATGACTTCACCCGATCATCCGTGCGGTTGGCGGCTAGCGTCGGCTAGCGCGTCTGCTATCCAAGTAAGTCCTCCTGGTTGTGTTGCTGCAGCCAGCCGCTAATACACCGATCCCACCTACAAATTTCTTCTTTGCAGTCTTCATTGTTCATTAAACAAATTGCAAAAGATTCACCAACACAGATGTCCAGAATACTGTGGGATTTTGAAATGAAAACAGAGCTTTTTTGTATTGGATTCAATGGGGTACCAATACTTCCGTATCAACCGTTGACGTCACGCGCATACGTCATCATATGGAGACGTTTTCAGCCGGGAAATTTAAAATTGCACTTTATAAGTTAACCCGGCCGTATTGGCATGTGTTGCAATGTTACGATTTCATCATAGATATATAAACTATCAGACTGCGTGGTCGGTAGTAGTGGCTTTCAGTAGGCCTTTAAGAGGTTAAATACAACTCTCTACAAACCCAACATCCTGCATGGCCAGTTCATTGCAAACTAAATTGTCTTTATTTACAAAAACACATACTTTAGGTCTAGGTTATGTCTAGGGCGGGGGTGAGCAACCCGCGGCTCTTTAGCGCCGCCCTAGTGGCTCCCTGGAACTCTTTCAGAGATGTGTGAAAATGGAAGAAAAAAATATATTTTTTGTTTTAATATATTTTCTGTAGGAGGACAAACGTGACACAAACCTTCCTACGTGTCAGAAATCCCACTGTTTATGTTATACATCCTTCACTGATGAGAGTATTTGGCAAGCACCGTTTTGTCCTACTAATTTCAACGATCCTTGAACTCATCGTAGTTTGTTCACATGTACAACTTTCTCCGCCGCCGCCACAGAAAGACGTGTTTCATGCCACGCCTTCTTTGTCTCGTTTTGTCCACCAAAATTTTTATGCTGTGCGTGAATGCACAAAGGTGAGCGTTGTTGATGTTATTGATTCGCTGGAGTGCTTATCAGGCATATTTGTTCAATCCATGACTGCAAGCTAATCGATGCTAACATGCTATTCAGGCTAGTTGTATGTACATATTGCATCATTATGCCTCGTTTGTACGGAACGACACAGGAAGTCCTTCATGCCGACAGCCACAAGTGGATTACTAATTCATTTTTGCAGCTTGTCCTTTATAAAGTGTACAAAGTAATAGGTGTATAAATGACACAATATGTTACTGCATAGACTAATTAGGAGCCTTTGTTTGTTTACTTACTACTAAAAGACAAGTTGTCTAGTATGTTCACTATTTTATTTAAGGACTAAATTACAATAATAAACATATGTTTCATGTACACTAACATTTTTTGTTCAAATAAAGCCAATAATGCCATTTTTTGGTGGTCCCCTTTATTTAGAAAAGTATCGAAAAGTATTAAAATACATTTTGGTACCGGTACCAAAATATCGGTATCACAACAACCCTAATTTGGCGCATCGATGAGCTTCAAGAGTTAGTCACCTGAAATGGTTTTCACTTCACAGGTGTGCTTGAAGCTAATAATGCAATTTTTTTTTTGGGTCCCCTTTATTTAGAAAAGTATCGAAGCTCATCGAGAGAATGCCAAGAGTGTGCAGATGATTTTTTTGTTAAAATAAAGCCAATAATGAAATTTTTTGTGGTGCCCTTTATTTAGAAAAGTATGGAAATACACTACCGTTCAAAAGTTTGGGGTCACATTGAAATGTCCTTATTTTTGAAGGAAAAGCACTGTACTTTTCAATGAAGATAACTTTAAACTAGTCTTAACTTTAAAGAAATACACTCTATACATTGCTAATGTGGTAAATGACTATTCTAGCTGCAAATGTCTGGTTTTTGGTGCAATATCTACATAGGTGTATAGAGGCCCATTTCCAGCAACTATCACTCCAGTGTTCTAATGGTACAATGTGTTTGCTCATTGGCTCAGAAGGCTAATTGATGATTAGAAAACCCTTGTGCAATCATGTTCACACATCTGAAAACAGTTTAGCTCGTTACAGAAGCTACAAAACTGACCTTCCTTTGAGCAGATTGAGTTTCTGGAGCATCACATTTGTGGGGTCAATTAAACGCTCAAAATGGCCAGAAAAAGAGAACTTTCATCTGAAACTCGACAGTCTATTCTTGTTCTTAGAAATGAAGGCTATTCCACAAAATTGTTTGGGTGACCCCAAACTTTTGAACGGTAGTGTACATGTTGGTAGCGGTACCAACATATTTGTATCGAGACAACCCTAATTTGGCGCCATGTAAATGGAAAATGCCGCAAATAGAGGCGTTGATAAATGGAGATTCTGCTGTATTGACACCACAAAAACGAAAATATTACTGCTTCAAAAAACACGTGGCCTTTTAAATGTTCTGATACGGGCCTTCCGGAATAAGATGCTGGCCAATAAAAACGTGTTAAAAACTATTTGTAAAAACACAGACACTAAATTAGGAAGGAAAATGTCAGCGCCTTCATCTCCTCTGCTAAAAAACAATTGTTTAGTTCCAGGAAGGAGGAGGAGAGCGCGGAGGGAAAAGTGAGCGAGTGAATGCTTATTAGACACCTGCACTGTCACACTCCTGATTACAGTCAGGAGAAAAAGAATGTTCCGGCAAAATGCTACTTGTGTGCCAGCCAGGGAGCTGAGAAATACTTCCAAAATGTACGCTTGTGTTTAATATGACTTCGATATTTCAACCACAGGCATGTAAAAAATATTTAAGTTAAATAAAAAATGTATCGCCATCAATTACGGATATTTAGTAATAATTCAAATAAAATAGTTAATTGAAAAGTAAAACATAAAAATATATATGTATATGTACAGTACAGGCCAAAAGTTTGGACACACCTTCTCATTCAATGCCTTTTCTTTATTTTCATGACTATTTACATTGTACACCTTATCAACCCTGAGATCGGTAGGTTGTGAGTTCAAACCCCCGGCCGAGTCATACCAAAGACTTAAAAAAAAAAAAAGGGACCCTGTGGAGGGGGGCGTGGCCTGCGGACCGGCCTCGAAGACAGCGACAGGTGAGTAGATGGCCCAGGTGGGCCTTGTTATCTAATCACCTCTCGCCTTTATTAGCAGCAGCCTGGGCGAGACACGTAGTTGGAGTTGGAGTGGGAGCGAGAGAGAGAGAGAGAGAGACACAGACGCAGAAAAAGACATTTTACTGCAAAGCAAAAACCTTGCATTCTCGTTGTCTCTCCTTCGACAAATGGACAAAGTTTTTCACTAAGTAGAAACACAGCTGACCCGGTTCTCCTGCCGTCTGAGAAGTGTTGTATCCCAAATAGCGGCAATCGCTTTCTCTTAAGGTATTCATGTGTGATTTCCACAAGAAGAAGGAGAAACACGGGCATGTCTGGATGACTCGCCTCCATATTTGCAGCGGTTAGCTCCGAGCTACGAAACCGCTTTGTTATGAATCTGGCTGTGGTGCGTTCTTTCTGACGTCACTTCCTGTGTGGGGCGCTGTCTTTCTGGCGTCACTTCCTCTCCGAACTCAGTTTGTAAACGATCAATGAGTCCATACAAAAGATTCAAGAATTACACGGCTGACTTACCCGTGTAAAAATTTGTCCGAGGAGGGGGACCTTAAACGCTGAATTAGTGTGGCTGAAACGGGGCTTAGGCTAAATAATTATTTGTTTAAGGCAGTGTTTTTCAACCACTGGGCCGCGGCACAATAGTGTCCTGTTAGATACAGTCTGGTGTGCCGTGGGAGAGGAGCTAATTTCACCATTTTTTGCAAACCAGTAATTCTAGTCTGCAAATGATGTGTTGTTGTTGAGTGTCGGTGCTGTCTAGAGCTTGTAATACTATTCCATATCAGTAGGTGGCAGCCGGTAGCTAATTGCTTTGTAGATGTCGGAAACAGCGGGAGGCAGTGTGCAGGTAAAAAGGTATCTAATGCTTAAACCAAAAATAAACAAAAGGTGAGTGCCCCTAAGAAAAGGCATTGAAGCTTAGGGAAGGCTATGCAGAACCAAACTAAAACTGAACTGGCTACAAAGTAAACAAAAACAGAATGCTGGACGACAGCAAAGACTTACTGTGGAGCAAAGACGGCGTCCACAAAGTACATCCGAACATGACATGACAAAGAAGGATAAAAACAACTGAAATATTCTTGATTGCAAAAAACAAATTAGATGCGGGAAATATCGCTCAAAGGAAGACATGAAACTGCTACAGAAAAATACCATAAAAAGAGAAAAAGCCACCAAAATAGGAGCGCAAGACAAGATCTAAAACACTACACACAGGAAAACAGCAAAAAACTCCAAATAAGTCATGGCTTGATGTGACAGGTGGTGACAGTACACCTACTTTGAGACAAGAGCTATAGTGATGCATGCTTGGTTATGCTTTAAAGTCATATCCAACAATTGCGACAACGACTTTTTACTGTCAATTGAGTTTCGTTTTTTAATGATTTCTGCTGGTGGTGTGCCTCCGCATTTTTTCAACGCAAAAAAATGTGCCTTGGCTCAAAAAAGGTTGAAAAACACTGCTCTAGACACTTTGTTGACTCAATGCCACCTTTATTATTATTGTGTGAAAGCTCCAAAACATTCTCACATATGCTTTTCTACACCAGGATTCATCTGTTTGTTATTCTTCTCCTTCTCCAGATTTTGGCGCGCTCTACCTTCCACATTTTTCACCCGATTCCAAACGTTCCAACTTGAAACTGTTCAGACTATTCGGGAATCGCGGGCTTTCCCTTGACAAATTCCAAAAATTCCCAGATTTCCCAGAATTCAAGGTTTTCCGGGACATTTTTCCCATTGTTCAAACTTCCACTATTTCCACATTTTTCAACCCATTCAAACCATTCCACCTTCAACACATTCCACTCACCCTGAAAATTCAAACTACCATTTTTCCAAGTTCATAGAAATTCCCGGATTTTCCAGAATTCCTGTTTTTTCAAACCATTTTTCCACCCTTTTTTCTGTCGACTACTTCCACATTTTTCAACCCACTTCAACTGTTGCACCATCAAAACATTCCTCTTAATCAGGACAAAAAATTAAGTTTTTTTTTTATCCGGAAAAATTCCCGGTTTTCCCGAAATTCCTTAATGCCATTTCTCAATTAAAAATGTTACAACTTCAACATTTCTCGACCCATATGAAAAAATTCCTTTTCCCGAAACTTCCAAATTTGGGGGAAATTTCCATTGAAATCAATGGGACATTTTTCAAAGTTCCACAACTCCCACATTTTTTATCCGATTCAAACCGTTCCAACTTCAAAATATTCAACCTGTTCAGGAATTGTGTGCCCTACTTAAACAATTCTAAAAAAAATCCCGGATTTCCCATGATTCCTTTTTTTTTTTTCATTTTCCCCATTCAAAATGAGTTGTCCATTGTTCAAACTTCCACAATTCCCACATTTTTCAACCCATTCCAACCATTCCACCTACAACACATTCAACTCATCCCAGACATTCAACATTTTTCCACGTTCAACAAATTTCCAGGAATTCCTAGTTTAAAGTCATATCCAACAATTGCGACAACGACTTTTTACTGTCAACTGAGTTTTGTTTTTTAAATGATTTCTGCTGATGGTGTGCCTCCGCATTTTTTCAACGCAAAAAATGTGCCTTGGCTCTAAAAATTTTGAAAAACACTGATTTAAGGGGTTCAACGACTTGGCCTTAAACTAAAACAAAACATAATCCGGGCAATGGATCATCACAACTGATCCGGATTGCAGTCTGGATTCAGGACTTGTTTACTATCGGGAGGTAGGGCCTGGCGGAGGTCTGCGCTCTGAGTGCTTTTCTAGTTGCTAATAAGTGATGTTGACATACACCGTCGACTGCTGGCGTTGCGTCATTTCTTTGAAAAATGGGTCATTCTTTTCACATTATTGATTTTAGTTATGTCGACAACCCCTTATGTCAGCTAGTCTGAGTGGGCGTCGACAGAAACATGTTTTTTTCTTTGACTATTGTTAACTGCTTGGCATACACTGCAAAAAGTCAGTGTTCAAAAACAAGGGGAAAAAAATACAAAAATGAGGGGTATTTTACTTGAACTAAGCAAAATTATCTGCCAATAGAACAAGAAAATTGGGCTTGTCAAGACTTTCCAAAACAAGTCAAATTAGCTAACCCTAATGAACCCAAAAATACCTTAAAATAAGTATATTCTCACTAATAACAAGTGCACTTTTCTTGGTAGAAAAAGAAGAGACCTTTTTGCTCAATATGTTGGAAAATATTCTTAAATTAAGTAAATGCTAGTGCCATTAACTTGACATAATGATATGCACTTGGCATTACATTTCTTGAAACCAACAAACTTATACTAAAAACTAGTTTATTTTTCTTAATGGAAAGGCAACAAGGCAACCGCTTGTTACTCTCGGGGTCTCCGGCAAATCATATTGTGTAAAAATGCATTTTTCTATGGATAACATGACATCATCGCACCAAGTGCTTGCTCTTTCAGTCAATTAGTGTGCATATATACAGCCCCGCCCCCGGGCAAATTTTTTTTAATTGTAATTTTGAAGAATTTATCTGAATGTGCATGAACTATTTCTGTTCAAAATTGTTTGAAATGTTAAATGTTTAAATATTAACTGTCAGTTTACTGTACTGTGCCAACTGTACTACTATATAATTATGTATGTTCTATTGCAGGGGTGTCCAAACTTTTTCCACTGAGGGCCGCACAAGGAAAAATGTAAGCATGCGGGGGCCATTTTGATATTTTTCATTTTCAAACCTTAACAAAATATATGGATTTTTTTTGTTTTTAACGTTTAGGGCTCCCGGGGACCATAAAGGGTCTCAGTCATTAAAATGTAAAAAATAAGTCAAATTATTATTATTTTTTATTTAACACTTACAGTAAATCTCTATATCAACTTCAGGTTGATATAAAGTAAAAAAAAAAAAAAAAAAGGTTTTATGCCTTTTCTGTCGAAGACAACTTTGTTTTTTATAGTAAAACTGAAATATGCAGTATTTAGTAACTAGAGCCCTAAAATATCAATAATGCAGGACACCATTGATTTTAATTCTTTAATATTTTTGAGTAATCACAGTGAAATGTTAAATAAAATACTACTAAATATATTTGGGATCCAAAAGGTCCCCCACTCATAAAGTGATACATTTTTATTAGTTTTTTTTTTTACTTATAACACTTAAATTACGAGATCAACTTCAGACGTATCTGTCGTTTTTACGTTTGAACTATTATTTTGTTTGTATTATGCTCTTTTGTCAAATAAAACTTTTATGTTTTTTATGGCAACCACACAATATATGCAATATTTTTTCCACATAAAACATTTTCAAGTGATATTTTTCAAATAATAATTCATTATAACATAGATTTTTAGTCTTTTTTTTTTTTTTTTAGCAATGGCAAAAAAAAAAAAAAAAAAAAAAAAAAAAAAAACAGCCTGCATGGCAGCTTTGTGGCAACATTGCAACTTTTTCTTGTTAGATTTCACCTCATTCCACTTTTTTAAAATGTTTAAAAATTTTTTTTCAATATTATCAAATTTGCAATTTTTGCAGAATGTGTGGCGGGCCCGGTAAACAATTAGCTGCGGGCCGCACTTTGGACACCCCTGTTCTATTGTTTCATTGAAAATAAAATAGCAAAGTCCATTTGGCTGTCATCTGTTTTAATTATGAGACACAATTGTGTCAAATTCATGATTTTTTTATTTCATGCTTGAAGTAAGAAATGATTACTTTAAAAAAGTAGTTTTATACTTGTGAGTGTTGATGACACAACAGTTGATATTCTAGTTTCAAGCATGTTTTACTCAATTTAGGTCATCAAATCTCCGCAACAAGCTGTAATATCTTACTGAGATCATTTAGGACCAAAACCCTTAAAACAAGTAAAACACTCTAACATAAAATCTGCTTAGTGAGAAGAATTATCTTATCAGACAGAAAATAAGCAAATATCACCCTTATTTGAGATATATTACATTTACTTAGATTTCAGTTTTTGCAGTGTAGTTTGACCTACATCAGTTTGGTTTGAGCCTTTTTAATGAATTAAAAGGCGAATATCAAAGAGATCCTTTCATTTGAGGTCTGGTTGGGGCGTACAGCTACAGTTCCTCAGCATGAGAAGCCTAGAATAATCACGGAGTAAGAGCGTCCTCTGTGTTTTAAAGTCGAGCGAATGCTTGAGAGGTCAGGAATACTCCCACAATGCACCAGCAGCGTGGACGTGCGCGGGCCTACGCCGCTCTCCTACTGCATTAAATCACACTTAACCCCTGCAGGCTGTTTTGAGTCCTCACTTTAAACGGCTGCTGTGCTTTTTTTCCCTCTCCCTACACTCGCTGGAGGATTTTACGCGTTTGCTCCTCTCGCAAGAAGGAAAGCGCTAGAACGGGATCATGACAGGCAACAAGGCTGTTCCCTCCGCCAGATCGGCGGCGGTCTGGCCTCTCCGTGTGCCAGCGCCATCGCAAGGCATGTTCTCCAGATTGCCTGCTGACTCACTTGCTTGTGTCGAGCTCCCCGTAGTGCCCTCTTCATCACCGCTATGCGGCATGAGCATTTTTACTCAACCCAGACCGCAAAACCTCAACAACTCCATATGCAAATATATACAAAGTATTTGGCCACCCATCCAAATGATGAGAATCAGGAGCCCTAATCACTTGGCCCGGTGTATCAAATCAAGCACTTAGCCATGGAGACTGTTTCTACAAACAATTGTGAAAGAATGGGCCGTGGAACTGTCATAGGATGCCACCTGTGCGATAAATCCCGTCGTGAAATTTCCTCGCTCCTAAATATTCCAAAGTCAACTTTATAATAAGAAAAGTAAAGAGTTTGGGAACAACAGCAACTCAGCCACCGAGTGGTAGGCCACGTAAACTGACAGAGAGGTCAGCATAGTGCAAAGACTTTCTGCACAGTCAGTTGCTACAGAGCTCCAAACTTCATGTGACCTTCCAATTAGCCCACGTACAGTACGCAGAGAGCTTAATGGAATGGGTTTCCATGGCCGAGCAGCTGCATCTAAGCCATACATCACCGAGTCCAATGCAAAGCGTGGGATGCAGTGGTGTAAAGCATGTCGCCACTGGACTCTAGAGTAGCAGACTCTAGAGCCTTCTCTGGACGCTTTTCCTCTGGCAATCTGATGGACCAATCTGCATTTGAAGGTTGCCAGGAGAACGCTACATTTCGGACTGCATTGTGGTGACTGTGAAATTTGGTGGAGGAGGAATTATGGGGTGGGGTTGTTTTTCAGGAGTTGGGCTTGGCTCCAGTGAAAGGAACTTTGAATGCTCCAGGATACCAAAACATTTTGGACAATGAGTTCCACAAGTTCTGGGAAGAGCCAAAATGAGAATCATGTCAAAAATACCCCCCGGGATGACTCACAAGGGAGCCGGGAAGAAAAAGGCAAAAAAATGGCCAAAATGTGGAAAAAGGGTCAAAATGGTCAAAATTCCCTCCCAGGGGATGTGTTCCACAAGTCCTGGGAAGAGCCAAAATGAGAAAAATGTCAAAAATACCCCCGAGACGACACACAGGCAACCCGGGGGAAAAAATGCAAACAGGTTAAAATGTGAAAAAATACCAAAAAAGGTCAACATTTCATCCCAGGGAGTGAGTTCCACAAGTTTTGGGAAGAGCCAAAATGAGAAGCATGTCAAAAATACCCCCCGGGATGACTCACAAGGGAGCTGGGAAAAAAAAGGCAAAAAAAGGCCAAAATGTGGAAAAATTGTCAAAATTCCCTCCCAGGGGATGAGTTCCACAAGTCCTGGGAAGAGCCAAAATGAGAAGAATGTCAAAAATACCCCCGAGACGACACACAGGCAACCCGGGGAAAAAAATGCAAACAGGTTAAAATGTGAAAAAATACCAAAAAAGGTCAATCCCAGGGAGTGAGTTCCACAAGTTTTGGGAAGAGCCACAATGAGAAGCATGTCAAAAATACCCCCCGGGATGACTCACAGGGGAGCCAAGAAAAAAAAGGCAAAAAATGGTCAAAATGTGGAAAAATTGTCAAAATTCCCTCCCAGGGCATGAGTTCCACAAGTCCTTGGAAGAGCCAAAATGAGAAGAATGTCAAAAATACCCCCGAGACGACACACAGGCAACCCGGGAAAAAAAATGCAAACAGGATCAAATGTGAAAAAATACCAAAAAAGGTCAAAATTTCATCCCAGGGAGTAAGTTCCACAAGTTCTGGGAAGAGCCAAAATGAGAAGCATGTCAAAAATACCCCCCGGGATGACTCACAGGGGAGCCGGGAAGAAAAAGGCAAAAAAATGGCCAAAATGTGGAAAAAGGGTCAAAATGGTCAAAATTCCCTCCCAGGTGATGTGTTCCACAAGTCCTGGGAAGAGCCAAAATGAGAAAAATGTCAAAAATACCCCCGAGACGACACACAGGCAACCCGGGGAAAAAAATGCAAACAGGTTAAAATGTGAAAAAATACCAAAAAAGGTCAACATTTCATCCCAGGGAGTGAGTTCCACAAGTTTTGGGAAGAGCCAAAATGAGAAGCATGTCAAAGATACCCCCCCGGGATGACTCACAGGGGAGCCGGGAAGAAAAAGGCAAAAACAGGCCAAAATGTGGAAAAATACCGAAAAAGGTCATCAGAATCAGGTAATACATCAACTTATATTCTTGTCTTCATGAAAGAAAGGAAGGTTAAACATGCTTGTATTGTCACTAAACACATTTATAGAGTCCGCCCTGAGATGGGTAGGTTGTGAGTTCAAACCCCGGCCGAGTCGTACCAAAGACTATAAAAATGGGAGCCATTACCTCCCTGCTTGGCACTCATCATCAAGGGTTGGAATTGGGGGTTAAATCACCAAAAATGATTCCCGGGCGCGGCCACCGCTGCTGCTCACTGCTCCCCTCACCTCCCGGGGGGTGATCAAGGGTGATGGGTCAAATGCAGAGGATAATTTCGCCGCATCTGGTGTGTGGGTGACAATCATGGGTACTTTAACTTGAACTTGTTAACAAAAACCTCTCTTCCATAAATAAATCAATATAAATGATGTATATGAATGAGGTAGATCCCCTCCACTTGGTCAGTTGAAAAGTAGCACAAAAAGTGTGGCCACCCCGGATGTAAACAGTTGTAAATACAAGTTTTTTTAAATGCAACTTTCTTCCGAATTTACGCACTGATGACTTATTTAGTCCCGCAGTACTTATAACAGCTACTACACTCAAATCTAAGTAAGATTAAATATCTTAATATTAATTAATTAATAATATATTAAATAATAAGGGTGATATTTGCTTATTTTCTGTCTGAAAAGATAATTCTTCTCACTAAGCAGATTTTATGTTAGAGTGTTTTACTTGTTTTAAGCGTTTTGGTCCTAAATGATCTCAGTAAGATATTACAGCTTGTTGCTGAGATTTGATGACCTATATTGAGTAAAACATGCTTGAAACTAGAATATCAACTGTTGTGTCATCAACACTCACAAGTATAAAACTGCTTTTTTTAAAGTAATCATTTCTTACTTCAAGCATGAAAAAAAAAATCATCAATTTGACACAATCGTGTCTCATAATTAAAACAGATGACAGCCAAATGGACTTTGCTGTTTTATTTTCAATGAAACAATAGAAAATACGTACTCATGTAGTAGTACAGTTGGCACAGTACAGCAAACTGACAGTTAATATTTAAACATTTAACATTTCTAACTATTTTGAACAGAAATAGTTCATGCACATTCAGATAAATTCTTCAAAATTACAATAAAAAAACATTCAACCGGGGGCCGGGCTGTATATATGCGCACTAATTGACTGAAAGAGCACGCACTTGGCGCGATGATGTCATGTTATCCATGGAAAAATGCATCTTTAGACCATATGATTTGCCTGAGCGGCTAAGAGACCCCGAGAGTAACAAGCGGTTGCCTTGTTGTCTTTCCATTAAGAACAATAAATTAGTTTTTAGTATAAGTTTGCTGGTTTCAAGAAATGTAATGCCGAGCGCATATCATTATGTCAAGATAATGGCACTAGCATTTACTTCATTTAAGAATATTTTTCAACACATTGAGCAAAAAGGTCTCTTTTTTTTTTCTACCAAGAAAAGTGCACTTGTTATTAGTGAGAATATACTTATTTTAAGGTATTTTTGGGTTCATTGAGGTTAGCTAATTTGACTTGTTTTGGAAAGTCTTGACAAGCCGAATTTTCTTGTTCTATTGGCAGATAATTTGACTTAGGTCAAGTAAAATACCCCTCATTTTTGTATATTTTTTTTCTTGTTTTTGAACACTGACTTTCTGCAGTGTGGGTGGTAGTATTTCTCTTAAACAACACCTTCTTCTTCCCTCTTTTAACATGAGTTTATTTGATTAAACAGTGGGTAAGTTTACGGAGGAGCGTTTAAAAGTGAAAGTGAAACAAAGGTCAGGTGAATATGCTATGTGAAATATCAGGGAATGGATGACCATGAATTGATTAACGTCATACTTGCCAACCTTGAAACCTCCGATACCGGGAGGTGGGGGGCAACAAGCTGAACTCAAGTATTTCAGATATATATATATATATATATATATATATATATATATATATATATAATATATATATATATATATATATATATATATATATATATATATATATATATATATATATATATATATATATATATATATATATATAAAATATATATATGTATATGTATGAAATACTTGACTTTCAGTGAATTCTAGCTATATATATATATATTTATTTTATTATACATATAAATAAAATAAATACTTGAATTTCAGTGTTCTGGAGGCTATCCAGTAGATGGCAGTATTGTCCTGTTTAAGAGTGTCACAACATTGCAGTTTACGGCAGAAGAACTGCTTTACGGTAGACTAAAAGTCACTGCTGTTGTTGTGTGTTGTTACCGCGCTGGGAGGACGTTAATGAAACTGCCTAACAATAAACCCACATAAGAAACCAAGAACTCGCCCTCGATCATTCTACAGTTATGACGTCATTGGGCAGGCAAGCTGTTTATATTGTGGGAAAGCGGACGTGAGAACAGGCTGAACCCCACTCAGGTCCGCATTGAGCTGGAGGGGGCGTGGCCTCCGGCTCCGGCTGAATACCGGGAGATTGTCGGGAGAAAATTTCTGCCGGGAGGTTATCGGGAGAGGCGCTGAATACCGGGAGTCTCCCGCTAAAAACGGGAGGGTTGGCAAGTATGATTAACGTGGACCCCGACTTAAACTTATTGGGGTGTTACCATTTAGTGGTCAATTGTACGGAATATGTACTGAACTGTGCAATCTACAGTTTCAATCAATCAATCAATGGATGGTGGTCAGAGAGTGCCAGGAAATGAAGGCCCATCAATGAAGGACTTTTAATGTCTTTCTCTTCACGCCAGTGGAAGTGAGGCGTCACGGACAATTGGACAGATTCTTCCAATCTGCGCGTGAGTCAGGGAATCTGCATTTGGCCAATTTAGCGATAACATGCGAGTCGACGGCGAGGCTCAAACATATTCATGGACGCCTTGTTATTCCTCCACGGGAACGGCTTTCGGGACGACATCCGAAACCCGGGTGCGGTCCGCTTCCCTTGGGTTGAAAACGACCACCACGACCGCAACGCCAGTCTCTTTGCCGTACCCAAACATTAATCCACTTCCTACTCCCATAACAGTCCTCTAATGGACTCTAAGAGGTTTCTAGAAATGATGAGGTGGCAGCTCTCTTTTTCCCCCCTCTCCGTCTCTGGAATATGATTAAATTCCCAAACTGTCCAAAGTGGAGCCTCTCGCCGTGTTGGAATTCTAGCAGGGACGTCGCATTTGTAGAACAAGTGTGTCTTTTTTGAGAAGGCTTCCTGACGTTGGTGCGGTCCGCCGCAAAATTTCTGCAGCACAGGGACGAATACTGGGAAAATGATGATGATGATTTATTGGCTCTCATGGTTGTCTACGTCTCTCACGTCCACATGATTTGGTACACCAGGACAATATACTGGCAGCTGATTTAAGCGCTGTATTTTGAGTCATATTACCATACTTTAGCATCATTTCAAACTCATTTGATGTATTATTACAATGGCTGTCCTGCATTATCGCTCTCAGTTTGGGGGGAGGTGTGTTAACAAGAAGTCGTTACCCTGTCATTGTCGTGCATGTCCTGAAGGGCTGCACGAATAATCAACATCACAGGGAGCCTGGAAGAAAAAGGCAAAAACAGGCCAAAATGTGGAAAAATGACAAAAAATAATAAAAATTCCCTCCCCGGGAGTGAGTTCCACAAGTCCCGGGAAGAGCCAAAATGAGAAAAACTTCAAAAATACCCCCGGGATGACTCACAGGGGAGCCAGAAAAAAAAAGGCAAAAACAGGCCAAAATCTGGAAGAATTGTCAAAATGGTCAAAATTCCCTCCCAGGGAGTGAGTTTCACAAGTCCTGGGAAGAGCCAAAATGAGAAGAATGTCAAAAATCCCCCTGGGACGACTCACAGGGGACCCGGGGAAAAAATGCAAACAGGTTAAAATGTGGAAAAATACCAAAAAATACCAAAATAGGTCAAAATCTGCGGGCTATAGAGCATTTTCTATTCGGGCTCCAATACTATGGAATGCCCTCCCGGTAAAAGTTAGAGATGCTACCTCAGTAGAAGCATTTAAGTCTCATCTTAAAACTCATTTGTATAATCTAGCCTTTAAATAGACTCCCTGTTTAGACCAGTTGATCTGCCGTTTCTTTTCTTTTCTTTTCTACTCTGCTCCCAACCCGGGGTGGACCGCTAGCCTGTCCATCGGATGGGGACATCTCTACGCTGCTGACCCGTCTCCGCTCGGGATGGTTCCTGCTGGCCCCACTATGGACTGGACTTTCGCTGATGTGTTGGACTTTCACAATATTATGTCAGACCCACTCGACATCCATTGCTTTCGGTCTCCCCTAGAGGGGGGGGTTACCCACATATGCGGTCCTCTCCAAGGTTTCTCATAGTAATTCACATTGACGTCCCACTGGGTGAGTTTTCCTTGCCGTATGTGGGCTCTGTACCGAGGATGTCGTTGTGGCTTGTACAGCCCTTTGAGACACTTGTGATTTAGGGCTATATAAATAAACATTGATTGATTGATTGAAAATTCCCTCCCAGAGAGTGAGTTCCACAAGTCCCGGGAAGAGCCAAAATGAGAAAAATGTCAAAAATTCCCCTCGGGATGACTCACAGGCGACCCGGGAAGAAAAATGCAAACATGTTAAAATAAGGAAAAATACCAAAAAATGTAAAAATTCCCTCCAAGGGAGTGAGTTCCACAAGTCCCGGGAAGAGCCAAAATCTGGAAGAATTGTCAAAATGGTCAAAATTCCCTCCCAGGGAGTGAGTTCCACAAGTCCCGGGAACAGCCAAAATGAGAAGAATGTCAAAAATCCCCCCCGGGATGACTCACAGGGGAGTCGGGAAGAAAAGGGCAAAAACAGGCCAAAATGTGGAAAAATTGTCAAAATGGTCAAATTCCCTCCCAAGGAAATTGAGTTCCACAAGTCCCGGGAAGAGTCAAAATGAGAAAAATGTCAAAAATACCCTCCGGGATGGCTCACAGGCGACCCAGGAAAAAAATTGCAAATAGGTTAAAATGTGGAAAAATATCGAAAAAGGTCAAAATTACCTCCCAGGGAGTGAGTTCCACAAGTCCTGGAAAGAGCCAAAATGAGAAGAATGTCAAAAGGGAAGAAAAAGGCAAAAACAGGCCAAAATGTGGAAAAATTGTCAAAATGGTCAAAATTCCCTCCCAGGGAGTGAGTTCCACAAGTCCCGGGAACAGCCAAAATGAGAAGAATGTCAAAAATCCCCCCCGGGATGACTCACAGGGGAGTCGGGAAGAAAAAGGCAAAAACAGGCCAAAATGTGGAAAAATTGTCAAAATGGTCAAAATTCCCTCCAAGGAAATTGAGTTCCACAAGTCCCGGGAAGAGCCAAAATGAGAAGAATGTAAAAGATACCCTCCGGGATGGCTCACAGGCAACCCAGGAAAAAAATTGCAAATAGGTTAAAATGTGGAAAAATATCGAAAAAGGTCAAAATTACCTCCCAGGGAGTGAGTTCCACAAGTCCTGGAAAGAGCCAAAATGAGAAGAATGTCAAAAGGGAAGAAAATGGCAAAAACAGGCCAAAATGTGGAAAAATGGTCAAAATGGTCAAAATTCCCTCCCAGGGAGTGAGTTCCACAAGTCCCGGGAAGAGCCAAATGAGAAGAATGTCAAAAATTCCCCTCAGGATCACTCACAGGCGACCCGGGAAGAAAAATGCAAACAGGTTAATAAAATAAGGAAAAAAACCAAAAAAGGTCAAAATTCCCTCCCAGGGAGTGAGTTCACAAGTCCCGGAAGGCAAGTTTATTTATGCCTGTTTTCAGAATAAAATAGTTGTAGATTAAAAGGGATATGTTAAAAAAACATGGCTGCCATCAAGCAAAATGTCATTAATTGTCCACAAGTTGATCACTTGTGTACTGATGATCAAACTTTGAGGATATTGGTATGACATGTATGTCTTACCAACACAGCCCATAGGGGGCACCACAAATCTCGGCAACTAATACGCTAACTATTACAGCACGCTACTGTACCCACAAGGTGGCGCTGCAGTCACAACTTCACCAAAAGATTGCATCAATCAAGTAAGTCACGGCCAAATACTCCTCACGCCCGCACGCTCATCGAAGATGGCGCGAGCGTGACATCAGGCGAGCGTGACATGGCGCCGTCTTTCCGCAAAACAATCCGTTGATCTTCCAGCTGCAGTCAAGCGACCTAAATGTTTGCCGGTTGCGTACACAAGCACTTTGTCGCTCGCTGCTAAAAGCGTCAGGTCGGCGGGCAGGAGCCCCTTCATATCGGCCCGCCCAACGCCACCACCTCGCTTTTTTTTAAAAACGCGGTCAGAATTGAAGGGCAGTCCCGGCGGGATGAGGCGAAAGATGGTAAAGTCTACTTTAGCACTTTTAAGATGTCAGTAAAGAAAGTGCTGATGTTGAGGAGACAGAAATGGACAACAGGCGCTAAAGCAGAGGTGTCCAAAGTGCGGCCCGCGGAACATTCTAAAAATACTAATAAAAAATACATGAAAAAGTGGAATAAAAGAACAAACAGGTGAAATGTTGCAATCGTGACTCTGATAACACAAAGCTGCTGTTTCTTTTTTTAAACGGTCATTTCTCAAAGAAAAACAATGAATCAAAATCAATGTTATGATTTATTGACCTATTGAAGGCTCCCATTAATCCACATCAATTATTCTACTTTGAAATATTCTTTGAGGAAAACATTGCATATTTAGTGTTTGCCATTAATAACTAAGTTTTTTATAACAAAAAGGGCATTGAAAAAAATAATTAAAATAGATGAGCGTTGGAATTCAAAATAAAATAAATAATTAAAAATAATGTATGACTTATTTACATGGGGTCCTTTTGGGTCCCTTAAAATATTAGTGGGATTTTTTTAAAATGTCATCTCTCAAAAAAAAAAAAAAAAAAATTGATTTTATTATGATTTATTGACCTATTAAGGTTCCAATTATTTCACGTCAAATATTCTACTTTGTAACATTTTTTGAGGAAAACATTGCATATTTAGTGTTTGCCATTAATAACTAAGTTTTCTATAACAATAAGGACATTGAAAAAAATCATTAAAGTAGATGAGTGTTGGAAGTTAAAAAAAGAAAAGAAATTAAAAATAATGTATGACTTATTTACATGGGGTCCTTTTGGATCCCTTAAAATATTAGTGGGATTTTTTTTTAACTGTCATCCCTCAAAAAATAATCAAAATTGATTTTATTATGATTTATTGACCTATTAAAGCTCCAATTATTTCACATCAAATATTCTACTTTGTAATATTTTTTGAGGAAAACATTGCATATTTAGTGTTTGCCATTAATAACTAAGTTTTCTATAACAAAAAGGACATTGAAAAAAATCATTAAAATAGATGAGTGTTGGAAGTTAAAAAAAAAAAAAAGAAATTAAAAATAATGTATGACTTATTTACATGGGGTCCTTTTGGATCCCTGAGAATATTAGTGGGATTTTTTTTTTTAAACTGTCATCCCTCAAAAAAATAAACAAAATAAAATAAAAATGTATTTTATTATGATTTATTGACCTATTAAGGCTCCAATTATTTCACATAAAATATTATACTTTGCAACATTTTTTGAGGAAAACATTGCATATTTAGTGTTTGCCATTAATAACTAAGTTTTTTATAACAAAAAGGGCATTTAAAAAAAAAATTAAAATAGATGAGCGTCGGAATTAAAAATAAAATAAATAATTAAAAATAATGTATGACTTATTTACATGGGGTCCTTTTGGATCCCTTAAAATATTAGTGGGATTTTTATTTAACTGTCATCTCTCCAAAAAAAAAAAATAAAAAAAAAATTTGATTTTATTATGATTTATTGACCTATTAAGGTTCCAATTATTTCACGTCAAATATTCTACTTTGTAACATTTTTTGAGGAAAACATTGCATATTTAGTGTTTGCCATTAATAACTAAGTTTTCTATAAGCAACAGAGCGTTGAAAAAAATCATTAAAATAGGTGAGTGTTGGAAGTTTAAAAAAAAAAGAAATTAAAAATAATGTATGACTTATTTACTTGGGGTCCTTTTGGATCCCTGAGAATATTAGTGGGATTTTTTTTTAAACTGTCATCCCTCAAAAAAATAAAATAAAAATGGATTTTATTATGATTTATTGACCTATTAAGGCTCCAATTATTTCACATCAAATATTCTACTTTGTAATATTTTTTTGAGGAAAACATTGCATATTTAGTGTTTGCCATTAATAACTAAGTTTTCTATAACAAAAAGGACATTGAAAAAAATCATTAAAATAGATGAGTGTTGGAAGTTAAAAAAAAAAGAAATTAAAAATAATGTATGACTTATTTACATGGGGTCCTTTTGGATTTCTGAGAATATTAGTGGGATTTATTTTTTAAACTGCCATCCCTCAAAAAATAATCAAAATTGATTTTATTATGATTTATTGACCTATTAAGGCTCCAATTATTTCACATCAAATATTCTACTTTGTAATATTTTTTGAGGAAAACATTGCATATTTAGTGTTTGCCATTAATAACTAAGTTTTCTATAACAAAAAGGACATTGAAAAAAATCATTAAAGTAGATGAGTGTTGGAAGTTAAAAAAAGAAAAGAAATTAAAAATAATGTATGACTTATTTACATGGGGTCCTTTTGGATCCCTGAGAATATTAGTGGGATTTTTTTTTTAACTGTCATCCCTCAAAAAAATAAACAAAATAAAATAAAAATGTATTTTATTATGATTTATTGACCTATTAAGGCTCCAATTATTTCACATCAAATATTATACTTTGTAACATTTTTTGAGGAAAACATTGCATATTTAGTGCTTGCCATTAATAACTAAGTTTTTTATAACAAAAAGGGCATTGAAAAAAATAATTAAAATAGATGAGCGTTGGAATTAAAAATAAAATAAATAATTAAAAATAATGTATGACTTATTTACATGGGGTCCTTTTGGATCCCTTAAAATATTAGTGGGACTTTTTTTAAATGTCATCGGTCAAAAAAAAAAAAAAAAAAAGATTTTATTATGATTTATTGACCTATTAAGGTTCCAATTATTTCACGTCAAATATTCTACTTTGTAACATTTTTTTGAGGAAAACATTGCATATTTAGTGTTTGCCATTAATAACTAAGTTTTCTATAAGCAACAGAGCGTAGAAAAAAATCATTAAAATAGGTGAGTGTTGGAAGTTAAAAAAAGAAAATAAATTAAAAATAATGTATGACTTATTTACATGGGGTCCTTTTGGATCCCTGAGAATATTAGTGGGATTTTTTTTTAAACTGTCATCCCTCAAAAAATAATCAAAATTGATTTTATTATGATTTATTGACCTATTAAGGCTCCAATTATTTCACATCAAATATTCTACTTTGTAATATTTTTTGAGGAAAACATTGCATATTTAGTGTTTGCCATTAATAACTAAGTTTTCTATAACAAAAAGGACATTGAAAAAAATCATTAAAATAGATGAGTGTTGGAAGTTTTTAAAAAAAAGAAATTAAAAATAATGTATGACTTATTTACATGGGGTCCTTTTGGATTTTTGAGAATATTAGTGGGATTTTTTTTTTTAAACTGCCATCCCTCAAAAAATAATCAAAATTGATTTTATTATGATTTATTGACCTATTAAGGCTCCAATTATTTCACATCAAATATTCTACTTTGTAATATTTTTTGAGGAAAACATTGCATATTTAGTGTTTGCCATTAATAACTAAGATTTGTATAAAAAACAGGGCATTGAAAAAAATCATTAAAATAGATGAGTGTTGGAAGTTAAAAAAAAAAAAGAAATTAAAAATAATGTATGACTTATTTACATGGGGTCCTTTTGGATCCCTGAGAATATTAGTGGGATTTTTTTTAAACTGTCATCCCTCAAAAAATAATCAAAATTGATTTTATTATGATTTATTGACCTATTAAGGCTCCAATTATTTCACATCAAATATTCTACTTTGTAATATTTTTTGAGGAAAACATTGCATATTTAGTGTTTGCCATTAATAACTAAGTTTTCTATAACAAAAAGGACATTGAAAAAAATCATTAAAATAGATGAGTGTTGGAAGTTTAAAAAAAAAGAAATTAAAAATAATGTATGACTTATTTACATGGGGTCCTTTTGGATTTCTGAGAATATTAGTGGGATTTATTTTTTAAACTGCCATCCCTCAAAAAATAATCAAAATTGATTTTATTATGATTTATTGACCTATTAAGGCTCCAATTATTTCACATCAAATATTCTACTTTGTAATATTTTTTGAGGAAAACATTGCATATTTAGTGTTTGCCATTAATAACTAAGTTTTCTATAACAAAAAGGACTGAAAAAAATCATTAAAATAGATGAGTGTTGGAAGTTTAAAAAAAAAAGAAATGAAAAATAATGTATGACTTATTTACATGGGGTCCTTTTGGATCCCTGAGAATATTAGTGGGATTTTTTTTTAAACTGTCATCCCTAGAAAAAAAAAAGAAAAAAAATCAAAATAGATTTTATTATGATTTATTGACCTATTAAGGCTCCAATTACTTCACATCAAATATTCTACTTTGTAATATTTTTTGAGGAAAACATTGCATATTTAGTGTTTGCCATTAATAACTAAGTTTTCTATAAGAAACAGGACATTGAAAAAAATCATTAAAATAGGTGAGTGTTGGAAGTTAAAAAAAGAAAATAAATTAAAAATAATGTATAACTTATTTACATGGGGTCCTTTTGGATCCCTGAGAATATTAGTGGGATTTTTTTTAAACTGTCATCCCTCAAAAAAATTAAAAATTGATTTTATTATGATTTATTGACCTATTAAGGCTCCAATTACTTCACATCAAATATTCTACATTGTAATATTTTTTGAGGAAAACATTGCCATTAATTAAGTTTTCTATAACAAAAAGGGCATTGAAAAAATCATTAATATAGATGAGTGTTGGAAGTAAAAAAAAAAATAATGTATGACTTATTTACATGGGGTCCTTTTGGATCCCTGAGAATATTAGTGGGATGTTTTTTTTAACTGTCATCCCTCAAAAAAATAAAATAAAAATTGATTTTATTATGATTTATTGACCTATTAAGGCTCCAATTATTTCACATCAAATATTATACTTTGTAACATTTTTTGAGGAAAACATTGCATATTTAGTGTTTGCCATTAATAACTAAGTTTTCTATAACAAAAAGGGCATTGAAAAAAATAATTAAAATAGATGAGCGTTGGAATTAAAAATAAAATAAATAATTAAAAATAATGTATGACTTATTTACATGGGGTCCTTTTGGATCCCTGAGAATATTAGTGGGATTTTTTTTCAACTGTCATCCCTCAAAAAAAAAAAAAAAAAAAAAGATTTTATTATGATTTATTGACCTATTAAGGTTCCAATTATTTCACGTCAAATATTGTACTTTGTAACATTTTTTGAGGAAAACATTGCATATTTAGTGTTTGCCATTAATAACTAAGTTTTCTATAAGCAACAGAGCGTTGAAAAAAATCATTAAAATAGGTGAGTGATGGAAGTTAAAAAAAGAAAATAAATTAAAAATAATGTATGACTTATTTCCTTGGGGTCCTTTTGGATCCCTGAGAATATTAGTGGGATTTTTTTTTAAACTGTCATCCCTCAAAAAATAATCAAAATTGATTTTATTATGATTTATTGACCTATTAAGGCTCCAATTATTCACATCAAATATTCTACTTTGTAACATTTTTTGAGGAAAACATTGCATATTTAGTGTTTGCCATTAATAACTAAGTTTTCTATAACAAAAAGGACATTGAAAAAAATCATTAAAATAGACGAGTGTTGGAAGTTTAAAAAAAAAGAAATTAAAAATAATGTATGACTTATTTACATGGGGTCCTTTTGGATTTTTGAGAATATTAGTGGGATTTTTTTTTTTAAACTGCCATCCCTCAAAAAATAATCAACATTGATTTTATTATGATTTATTGACCTATTAAGGCTCCAATTATTTCACATAAAATATTCTACTTTGTAATATTTTTTGAGGAAAACATTGCATATTTAGTGTTTGCCATTAATAACTAAGATTTCTATAAAAACAGGGCATTGAAAAAAATCATTAAAATAGGTGAGTGTTGGAAGTTAAAAAAAAAAAGAAATTAAAAATAATGTATGACTTATTTACATGGGGTCCTTTTGGATCCCTGAGAATATTAGTGGGATTTTTTTTTTAACTGTCATCCCTCAAAAAAATAAAAAAAATAAAATAAAAATGTATTTTATTATGATTTATTGACCTATTAAGGCTCCAATTATTTCACATCAAATATTCTACTTTGTAATATTTTTTGAGGAAAACATTGCACATTTAGTGTTTGCCATTAATAACTAAGTTTTCTATAACAAAAAGGGCATTGAAAAAAAATAATTAAAATAGATGAGCGTTGGAATTAAAAATAAAATAAATAATTAAAAATAATGTATGACTTATTTACATGGGGTCCTTTTGGATCCCTGAGAATATTAGTGGGATTTTTTTTCAACTGTCATCTCTCAAAAAAAATTTTAAAAAAAATTGATTTTATTATGATTTATTGACCTATTAAGGCTCCAATTACTTCACATCAAATATTGTACTTTGTAATATTTTTAAGGAAAACATTGCATATTTAGTGTTTGCCATTAATAACTAAGTTGTCTAAGAAACAGGGCATTGAAAAAAATCATTAAAATAGATGAGTGTTGGAAGTTAAAAAAAAAAAAAATTTAAAATAATGTATGACTTATTTACATGGGGTCCTTTTGGATCCCTGAGAATGTTAGTGGGATTTTTTTTTAAACTGTCATCCCTCAAAAAAATTAAAAAAAATAATCTAAATTGATTTTATTATGATTTATTGACCTATTAAGGCTCCAATTACTTCACATCAAATATTCTACTTAGTAATATTTTTTAAAGAAAACATTGCCATTAATTACGTTTTCTATAACAAAAAGGGCATTAAAAAAATAATTAATATAGATGAGTGTTGGAAGTTAAAAAAAATAATGTATGACTAATTTACATGGGGTTCTTTTGGATCCCTGAGAATATTAGTGAGATTTTTTTTTTTTAACTGTCAAATTTATTGTCTTTTTATTAATTTGATGGGTAGTTTACTGTAAAATCACAAGTCAAGCAGATATTTAAGTATTTATTTTTATTTAGACAAAACATTTTTGGAAAGTATGATAATGTTCTGTAATATTTGTTGCAATAATGTATACTATTAAAGTTTAAAAAGGCATGCAATTTCAAGCAGCACATATATGTTTTCTGTCAAAATGAAGAAAATCCATTACATTTAGTGAGAAAATATGAAGTACTTTGTTGACACATGTCATTTCCAGGTGTTTGCGGGCCAGATAAAATGATCGGGCCTTGAGTTTGACACCAGTGTCCTAAGCGCTTGCATAAGAGAATGATGGGCTCATAGCTTGTTTGGTGGGGCCACTTTTGCTTGAGACACTCATAGAAGATTTTGAAACAGCCTTCAAGCGCTCTGTGGACCATCATTTCCACATTTTAACTGCCCGTTACGTTAATTTCTCTGCTCTGTTTCACCTGGACTCTTGACTTTCCTCCTCGCGACATCGCTTTTCAAAACAGTGGCTGATTTTGCCTGCCATATCTGCAACGCTAAAAAAGATAAACGTAGGAAACTTTTTTTTAAATAAACACGACATGCTTGTAATGCTTTCTTTCAGTTGACCTTGTACCAGTCAATCTGTACCGTCATTAAACCCTACCTGATCCTAGGCAAACTTCTTCAATCAATCCATCTATTATAATTAGTCAGAAAAGGTTGGAAAGGAAGCTAACACTACTAGCTGTGTTCACTTACCAGAGACAAAATGTTCACAGCACAGTCTGGAGTGTTCTGTACGGCAGAAATCCACTTGTTACGGCGGTCAACATTATGCACCAAGTAGCGGAAAAAAACACTATTCGATCTGTTTCTTCTTCGGTAGTTGCTTCAGGTCTTTCCGGTCGATATGGCGCCTCTATAGTGGTGCAACGCTGCAACTGCAGTTAAAGTACGTTCCCACCCACTTCTCCAAAGTGGGCTGGCTCAGGGTGGAGGACGGAGTAAAACAACTTGCACTGAGCCTAGTCTATAAAATCCGCTACACCTCCCTGATACCGAAGTACATGTCAAACTACTTCCTTAAAGGCCTACTGAAAGCCACTACTACCGACCACGCAGTCTGATAGTTTATACATCAATAATGAAATCTTAACATTGCAACACATGCCAATACGGCCGGTTTTAATTTTAATTTTAAATTTCCCGCGAAATTTCCTGCTGAAAACGTCTCGGTATGATGACGTTTGCGCGGACATTTTGGGACACCATTGTGGCCAGCTATTAAGTCGTCTGTTTTCATCGCAAAATTCTACAGTATTCTGGACATCTGTGTTGGTGAATCTTTTGCAATTTGTTTAATGAACAATGAAGACAGCAAAGAAGAAAGCTGTAGGTGGGAAACGGTGTATTAGCAGCCGGCTGCAGCAACACAAGCACGTAGCCGGTGTTTCATTGTTTACATTCCCGAAATATGACAGTCAAGCTTTACCATTGGCCTGTGGAGAACTGGGACAACATAGACTCTTACCAGGAGGACTTTGAGTTGGATACGCATTGGCCTGTGGAGAACTGGGACAACAGAGACTCTTACCAGGAGGATTTTGAGTTGGATACGCGCTACCGTGAGTACCCAGCTGCGGCTTCCAAACATTTGATCGCTTGCCCGTACGTGCGTGCCGCTATGTGCATGTCACGTACGTAACTTTGGGGAAATATATGTGGTGTATGAACTTTGCGGAGGTGAACGGTACTTTGGACTGTGGGATTGAGTGTGTTGTGCGGGTGTTTGATTTGTATTGGTGGGTTGACCTACTCAGTGGCCTAGTGGTTAGAGTGTCCGCCCTGAGATCGGTAGGTTGTGAGTTCAAACCCCGGCCGAGTCATACCAAAGACTATAAAAATGGGACCCATTACCTCCCTGCTTGGCACTCAGCATCAAGGGTTGGAGTTGGGGGTTAAATCACCAAAATGATTCCCGGGCGCGGCACCGCTGCTGCCCACTGCTCCCCTCACCTCCCAGGGGGTGAACAAGGGGATGGGTCAAATGCAGAGGACAAATTTCACCACACCTAGTGTGTGTGACAATCATTGGTACTTTAACTTAACTTTAACTTGTATGGACGGGTGGGGGGAGGTGTTTGTTATGCGGATTAATTTGTGGCATATTAAATATAAGCCTGGTTGTGTTGTGGCTAATAGAGTATATATGTCAGGTGTTTATTTACTGTTTTAGTCATTCCCAGCTGAATATCAGGTCCCACCCGCCTCTCACAGCATCTTCCCTATCTGAATCGCTTCCACTGCCCTCTAATCCTTCACTCTCACTTTCCTCATCCACGAATCTTTCATCCTCACTCAAATTAATGGGGTAATCGTCGCTTTCTCGGTCCGAATCGCTCTCGCTGCTGATGGCCATGATTGTAAACAATGTGCAGATGTGAGGAGCTCCACAACCTGTGACGTCACGCTACTGGGAAAAGCCAAGCAAGATTTTTTTTTATCAGCGACCAAAAGTTGCGAACTTTATCGTCGATGTTCTCTACTAAATCCTTTCAGCAAAAATATGGCAATATCGCGAAATGATCAAGTATGACACATAGAATGGACCTGCTATCCCCGTTTAAATAAGAAAATCTCATTTCAGTAGGCCTTTAACGTAAATGACCACCATAACTACAACACCAGAGGGAGTTCCACAAACCACGTTAAACCCAGATTCCGATCTAACAAAGGTCTAAACTCATTCTCCTTCTATGCCACATCAATATGGAATTCACTCCCAACAGGTGTAAAAGAAAGTGCATCTCTATCCTCCTTCAAAACCGCACTAAATCAACACCTCCAGTCAACTTCAACCCTTGACTAACACCCTCCCCCCTCCACATCCCACCTCCCCGGATTGTAAATAACCTAATGTAAATAAACAAATGTATATACTTGTTCTTATGCTCTCTGAACTCACTATGTTCACTGCTCGCTGTACATATCCTACCAAGTCAGACCTACACTGTTTTAATGCCCATTTCTCTGATGATGCAATTGTTGATGACTGAAGTGCTGATATCAACCAAACCCTCCTCATCCCACCCCCCGGATTGTAAATAATGTAAATAATTCAATGTATATCCTCTGATGATTAACATTTCCCGCTAAACTTCCGGTTGAAAAACGTCTATGTATGATGACATATGCGCGTGACGTCAACAGTTACACGGAAGTATTCGGAACCCATTGAATCCAATACAAAAAACTCTGTTTTCATCTCAAAATTCCACAGTATTCTGGACATCTGTGTTGGTGAATCTTTTGCAATTTGTTTAATGAACAATGAAGACTGCAAAGAAGAAAGTTGTAGGTGGGATCGGTGTATTAGCGGCTGGCTGTAGCAACACAACCAGGAGGACTTTGACTTGGATAGCAGATGCGTTAGCCGGCGCTAGCCGCTGACCGCACGGATGATCGGGTGAAGTCCTTCGTCCTTCCGTCGATCGCTGGAACGCAGGTGAGCACGGGTGTTGATGAGCAGATGAGGGCTGGCTAGCGTAGGTGGAGAGCTAATGTTTTTAGCATAGCTCTGTCGAGGTCCGGTTTGCTAAGTTAGCTTCAATGGCATCGTTAGCAACAGCATTGTTAACCTTCGCCAGGCTGGAAAGCATTAACCGTGTATTTACAGGTCCATGGTTTAATAGTATTGTTGATTTTTTGTCTATCCTTCCAGTCAGGGGTTTATTTCTTTTGTTTCTATATGCAGTTAAGCACGATGCTATCACGTTAACTCCGTAGCTAAAGTGCTTCGTTGATGTATTGTCGTGGAGATAAAAGTCACTGTGAATGTCCATTTCGCGTTCTCGACTATCATTTTCAAGAGTATATAGTATCCGAGGTGGTTTGAAATACAAATCCGTGATCCACAATAGAAAAAGCAGAGAGTGTGGAATCCAATGAGCCAGCTTGTACCTAAGTTACGGTCAGAGCGAAAAAAGATATGTCCTGCACTGCACTCTAGTCCGTCACTCTAACGTTCCTCATCCACGAATCTTTCATCCTCGCTCAAATTAATGGGTAATCGTCGCTTTCTCGGTCCGAATCGCTGTCGCTGCATTGAAAACAATGGGGAAATGTGAGCAACCCTTCAACCTGTGACGTCACGTTACTTCCGGTACAGGCAAGGCTTTTTTTATCAGCGACCAAAAGTTGCAACTTTATCGTCAATGTTCTCTACTAAATCCTTTCAGCAAAAATATGGCAATATCGCGAAATGATCAAGTATGACACATAGAATGGATCTGCTATCCCCGTTTGAATAACAAAAATTAATTTCAGTAGGCCTTTAAACAAGTTGAAAAACTTATTCGGGTGTTACCATTTAGTGGTCAATTGTACGGAATATGTACTGTACTGTGCAATCTACTAATAAAAGTTTCAATCAATCAAAAAAACCAGCTGGAGCTTTACGCTGCGTTGATTGATATCAATCGCCCTGGCTGGGGGCGGCACAAAATTAGCTGCCACGCAATTTTGAACGCAGGAAAAACCCTGACAAAGCAAATGAGTGCCATATACAATGCTATAAATCTCACCAATGATCAATTAAATCTATTTTAGGAATGTGCAGAGGACCGAAACACGTAAAAAAGGACCCCAGGCTGCACTTTGGACGCCCCACAGGTGTGAAGCGTTGGTAAAAATGCAGACGCCGCACCGTGGATGCTTTGGGACTCTTCCATCTTACTAAATAGCACCTGGAGATTTGTGTGGATGGCAGGTATCACACCTGGGAATAGCACATTTTAATTACTTTATCCATTTTTTTTTTTTTTTTTACAGAGGGGACTCAGACGTCATCCAATATTAGCAGTTAAAAGTGGAACAAGTCATTAGTTTCTCTCATTAGGGATGTAATTACCTGTGGGAGTGAGCGCTCATGATCTACCGCATGTCATTCATCATCGCTTCAAACTGTGAGAGGCGTGGAGGAAGTGAATAGAACACCGCCTATGGATTTATGTGGAAACATTCACATGTTCCCGGTGGGAACTTTAAAGGGGTCACATTATGTCAAACCCACTTATCTTGCCTGGTTGGCTGGCACTTGCTTTTGTGTGCCGTATTTTATGGACCATAGAGCGCACTGCCGATGAATGGTCTATTTTTTATCTTTTTTCATGTATAAGACGCATTAAAGGAGTCATATTATTATGATTTTTTCCTAAATGTAAAATCAATCAATCAATCAATCAATGTTTATTTATATAGCCCTAAATCACAAGTGTCTCAAAGGGCTGTACAAGCCACAACGACATCCTCGGTGTCGAGTGGGTCTGACATAATATTGTGAAAGTCCAACACATCAGCAAAAGACTTCCTTGTGGTCTACATAACATCTAATGGTGGTTCTTTGGTCAA
Organism: Entelurus aequoreus; assembly: GCF_033978785.1. Classification (NCBI taxonomy): domain Eukaryota; kingdom Metazoa; phylum Chordata; class Actinopteri; order Syngnathiformes; family Syngnathidae; genus Entelurus; species Entelurus aequoreus. The sequence goes on along the minus strand of NC_084737.1, from coordinate 6,932,726 downwards.
AATGTTGCATAGATGATGTTTTACAGATCATCTTCAAGCCGCTTACTGACAGTCGCTTCAGGATGCGCCGTTTTGGAGTTTTTCCTTGCCCGGATGTGGGTTCAGATCAGGGGATGTGGTTGTGGTTTGTGAAGCCCTTGGAGGCACTTGGTGAAGGGCTATACCCAGGGCCGGCCCGTGGCATAGGCGGTATAGGCAAATGCTAAGGGCGCCGTCCATCAAGGGGCACCACACCAGTGCCACAAATGTTGGAGGAAAAAAAAAAAAAAAAAAAAAAAAAGTTGGTACTATTATTTCTAAATACATAAAATAATCCCACGTTAATTAAAATGCAAAGTAAAGCCTATTTAATAGAAATATTATTTGTTACAACATTACGCCACGGTGCGCCCCCTCCCTTCCCGTATCATGACTCTTTTTGGACGTCACCACATCAAAAAATCAACACAAGAGGTCAAAACGGCCAAAACTGTCAGGTGCCCAGGGAAGAAAAAAGAGAAAAGAAGAGGAGGAGAAACGAAGAAAAAGACAGAGGTAGCAGGTAGGTAACGTTAGCCTACATGAAATTATTTGTCTGTTACAGAATGTGATAGTAACCTGGCTTTTTAGCATTAAGCTAATGTTACATGATTCGGCAATTGCTAATCAATAAATAGCTAGTTCTGTTTTAACGTCGGGTTAATATTGTGGAGGGGGCTAAATTGTTATGGAAAATAATAATGTAACGTTAGGTAATTACAGTACTCCCTGGTGTACAGTCATTTGTAAGTCATTCTAGTTAATGCAATATTAAAAAGCACAAATAGAGAACTCTGTAGGATCCTCTTTTTTGGTAATATAGTTGTTAAAGTCATACTGGTTTGATATCTTGTTTTGTGCAGTGCCTTATTTATATTGTATTTTTAATTTATTTTATGCAACTTGTTGACACGTTTTATTTTGTGTTTATGTATGTAAAAAATATTGTATTTCATATATTCATTTTTTATTTTTTGTATTCATTTATTTATCCATATTTTTTTAAATCTTGTTAACTATTCTGATTGTTAATTTGCTTTCTTTAAGTAAAAAAAAAGGTCAAAGACAAAGCTATTCGGTTTCTTGTGAGTATATACACTTCACTGCCGATGTGGGGGGGCGCCACCTAAAATCTTGCCTAGGGCGCCAGATTGGTTAGGGCCGGGCCTGGCTATACCAATAAACTGGAATTGATTGAAGTCAAATGACAATATGTAATAATATGTTAGCAATGTAGCATTAGTGTTAGCTAGCTGGATTGTAATAATATGTTAGCAATGTAGCATTAGTGTTAGCTAGCTGGATTTACGAATCACTCTATTTAACCACTCTATAACAACCCTCTACATCAACGGAGAGGAGGTGGAGAGAGTCAGCTCCTTCAAGTTCCTCGGTACCCTCATATCTGCTGACCTCTCCTGGACCCGGACCCAAAATACAACTGCGGTCGTCCGGAAGGCCCAGCGGAGACTCCACTTCCTGAGGGTGCTGAGGAAGAACAGACTGGAGAGGCAGCTGATGGTGACCTTCTATCGCTCGGCTGTCGAGAGCCTGCTGACGTACTGCATAACAGTGTGGTACGCCAGCTGCACTGAAGCAGACAAACAGGCGATTCAGAGGGTCATAAAGTCTGCACAAAAAATCATCGGCTTCCCCCTACCCCTCCCTGAAGGATTTACACAACTCCCGCTGCCTCAACAGAGCAAAAAGCATCCCCAAGGACAGTACACACCCTGGCTTCCACCTGTTCCACCTGCTACCATCGGGCAGGCGCTACAGGTGCATCAGAGCCAGAACAAACAGACTCAGAGACAGCTTCTTTCCCAGAGCTGTCACCATCTTGAACTCTAACTTATAATAATAATTCACCCCTATACAATATCCTACCCTAATACCCTACTGTGCAATATTACCCTTCGAGTGCAATACGTCCGGCACTGATTGTTATTTATTACTCCGGTACTCTTGTTTTGTTCTGTATATTGTACAGTTTTTTGTATTTCTATAGTGTTGTGTATATTGTACAGGATTGCTTATTATTTGTATTGGATAGTAGTCTGTTTATTTCAATTGTTAGGTTTTTTTTTAGTGGTGCTCACTATAGTTGTGTTGAAAATGCTTTGTAAGACATTGCATACATGTCATCATACGACTTATAGACAATAGCTGCTAAGTCCCGCCCACATTTTGCTTGACGGGGCCATAGTTTTCAACCAATCTTGCTCAAATTTGACACACACATGCTTGACAGTCCCCTAAAGGTGTGTACTAACTTTCATAGTGATTGGTCAAAACACCCTAAAGTTACAGGGGTTGATTTGTAGAGCTGTGTGAGAAATTTCAAGTCAATCAAGTCTTATGTGGTTTAATAACAGCTGTTTCAGTATGAGTTATTTTGAAAATTCTTCATAAGACATGCTAGCATTCATATTATAAAAATGATTAACAACTTAAGGACAATTAGCTGCTAAGTCCCGCCCACATTTTGCCTGACAACGGCCATGTTTTTCTACCTATCTTGCTCAAATTTGACACACACATGCTTGTCAGTCCCCTAAAGGTGTGTACTAACTTTCATAGTGATTGGTCAAAACACACTAAAGTTACAGAGGGTGTTTTGTAGGGCTGTGTGAGAAATTTCAAGTCAATCAAGTCTTATGTGGTTTAATAACAGCTGTATCAGTATGAGTTGCAATGGAAATGCTTCATAAGTCATGCTAGCATTCATATTATAAAAATGATTAACAACTTAAGGACAATTAGCTGCTAAGTCCCGCCCACATTTTGATTGATGGCGGCCATGGTTTTCGGCCAATCTTGCTCAAATTTGACACACACATGCTTGTCAGCCCCCTAAAGGTGTGTACCAACTTTCATAGTGATTGGTCAAAACACCCTGAAGTTACCGGGGTTGATTTGTAGAGCTGTGTGAGAAATTTCAAGGCAATCAATTCTTATGTGGTTTAATAACAGCTGTATCAGTATGAGTTGCAATGAAAATGCTTCGTAAGTCATGCTAGCATGATTAACAACTTATGGACAATTAGCTGCTAAGTCCCGCCCACATTTTGCCTGACAACGGCCATGTTTTTCTACCTATCTTGCTCAAATTTGACACACACATGCTTGTCAGTCCCCTAAAGGTGTGTACTAACTTTCATAGTGATTGGTCAAAACACCCTGAAGTTACAGGGGTTGATTTGTAGAGCTGTGTGAGAAATTCCAAGTCAATCAATGCCATAGTTTTCGGCCAATCTTGCTCAAATTTGACACACACATGCCTGTCAGTCCCCTAAAGGTGTGTACTAACTTTCATAGTGATTGGTCAAAACACTCTGACGTCACAGGGGGTGTTTTGTAGAGCTGTGTGAGAAATTTCAAGTCAACCAAGTCTTATGGGGTTAAGTACTAGTATCACTAATAAGAGTAGGAGCAGGGTGCATGTTTTCACACACTTTCACCAAAACAAACACGTCCAGTCATGGACTCCATCCAACAAACGATCCCGATCAAACACGAGCGCCGAACGCAGAACGCCGCGGCGTTACCACGGCGGTATGCAAATGAGACGGCGAGTGTCAAGGAGACGCGCGAAGACGACAGGACTTTGAAGAAGCGGGACGCGGTGGTCGGCCTGCTGGGCGACACTTGACACAGGCGGGAGGAGCGCCCAAGAAAGTCTGAAGGTGTCAACTTCTGGCGGCGAGACACGGCCATGTGACGGCGGAGGATGGGAGGAACTGAGTAGCGCACACACACACACACACACACACACACACACACACACACACACACACACACACACACACACACACACACACACACATATACACACACACACGTAAAGACATTAAAAAGCATACTCACTGTGAGTTTGAATCCCAGCAGCTCAAAGATGCCCACAGGCGAGGATGAAGAAGGCTTAGATGATGATGAGCAACAGGCTCCTCGCTCGCTCTCTCTCTCTCTCTCCTTTCCGGAGCGCTGACATCACAAGTGGGATGTGCCGTTGAACCGCAGGCTTTGGGCGAGAAACCCATGGCAACCGCCTTCTGGAAAGCGCTACCCCGCTTCCGCTTGCACCTTTTCAAAGAGGATTAATCACGCTCTTTTAAGACCGGCGCGGCACAAAGCGCTGATGTTTCTTAACTTGTCTAGAGCGCCTTAGGGAGCCGCCTAAACGGGAAGTCAACACCCGCGACGAGCCGGCCAGCGAGACACAAACACGAGTCTTCTGTACGACATGACTTAAAACTAGTTGTTGACAAAATGTTATTTTGGGCCGCTCGACTAGTTTGCTGCCTAAATGGGCTGCGGAAGAAACCAAGAAGAGGTCCGGCCCGCGTGAGGCCAATTATAAATTACAAAATAAATTTTAAAAAGTATCTATGTCGAGTGTGCAATACAACGGTGCTGCTTTTGTTTTGAAAATCGTTACTTGTATTACTTCCGTGTGGACGTATGCGCGTGCATGATTGTGAGTGAATGTGAACAGCTGCAATCACAAATAACAAAATAAAGTTGAAAAAACATCTATGTCGTGCGCGCAATACAACTGTGCTGCTTTTATTTTGAAAAGTATTATTTATGGGCGTGTGTAACCTGCGAGTGAAGGTGCACATGCAGCGACAAGTGATGCACGGTTTACACCCGAGACGCTAAAAAGAGAAAAGTTGATGAAGAATGGCGTGTTTTCAACAAGACATGGACTGCCAAGCAACGTTCCCCCTAAGGTGCGCGCCTGCGCAATTGCGCACTGCTCAAGCGTCCGCTGCGCGCAGCAAAAATATGCCGCGCACCAAATCAAATCCCATCTGAATTCTAAACAAAATAAACACATTTATTCTGTGTAATTTTGCAATGCAACTTTGAGTGACAGTGACAACAAGCGGCCCTAACGGTGTTCGTCAACACCGTTCAATTGAACACCGTTCAATTATTGTAACGTCTATCGAGATGCTTCGAGGCCAGGAATTATATCGATCACTTTATTGAGCAAAACTGTTTACCGTAATTTCCGGACTATAAGCCGCACCTGACTATAAGCCGCACCAGCTAAATTTAGGGGAAAATACAGATTGCTCCATATATAAGCCGCACCCGACTATAAGCCGCAGGGTTTTGATGTGTAATTACCGTAGTATATAGGGGTTCCTGCAACCACGGAGGGGATTGTCGGGACAGAGATGACTGTTTGGGAACGCAAAGCGTCCTATTTATTAACAATAAATCTTTCAATCATTCAATCAAACTTTCACATCTTTGACATGGCGAACAGCATTCATGCAGAGTACAAATAATACAACGGTGCAAAGTAATACAAAGTGCTCGCCTGTACGTTATCAAAATAACCAGCCTACCGGTATATGAAAAGTCAGTCTTTAATCATTGTGTCATCGTCTTCCTCCTGCGTACTAAAACCACCGAAATCCTCTTCGTCGGTGTCGGAGAAGAACAGGCCGTAAATAAGCCGCACCCTTGTATAAGCCGCAGGGACCAGAACGAGGGGAAAAAGTAGCGGCTTATAGTCCGGAAATTACGGTATATTCGGACATAACCACACCAAAAACATGAGTAAAACAATTCTATCTCGAACAACTAGTCATTTTCTGCCGTACAAACCAGGCCAAAACCAACTTGTCATCTGTCACCAACACGCATAGCACTAAACCACTGGTGCGTTTATGGCCACACAAAAAGTCGGACAACTCAAACACCACACAAAGTTACACTATGACTCCTCAGTCATACGTGTGCTTATTTTACTGTCATTTATTATTAATGTTAATTTATTTATATTAGTCATGGAATGCTGTTACACACACTATGTTGAAGTATTACTATTATTATTAATTATTATTATTATTATTTATCTTACGGTATATATCAAAAATAATATTGAGCAAAATTAAATTGAAATATTGTCGATGTGGCCCTCCAGCAGTGCTCGGGTTGCTCATGCGGCCCCCGGTAAAAATTAATTGCCCACCCCTGGTCTAGATTCATGCCTATGTTTCACGATTGAAATACAAAAAACTGATTGTGTTGTCCTAACATTCCTTCCACAACAACCTAACATTAAGGAGGGGAACAGGAGGACACAAACGTTAGCAAACACGAACATGGCTATGTGAGCTACATGCTAAAATGCAAGGTTAGTGTGAAGAATGCATATATATATATTTAAGAGTTATTTCTTTCTATTCATAGTCATATTTGAAACAGCTAGTGTTTTTCCATTTGTACTCTTTCTATTTTTTATCCTATGTCCGCAAGTAAACTATGTGTGTGACCTTGAAGGTTTGCACTGTAGGAGATGGAATACTCCCTTTTGTCTTATCTTTAGTGGAACAATGAGGCCGTGTTCCTTTCCGGACAGGTGGGGGCTTTCTGTCTGTGTAAGACAGGGGTGTCCAAACTTTTTCCACTGAGGGCCGCACACGGAAAAATTAAAACATGTGGGGGCCATTTTGATATTTTTCATTTTCAAACCATAACAAAATATATGCATTTTTAATTAATTTTACCTTTAGGGGTCCCGGGGACCATAAAGGGTCCCAGTCATTAAAATGTTAAAAATAAGTCAGATTATAATTTTTTTTTAATTATTTAACGCTTACAGTAAATCTCTATATCAACTTCAAGTTGATATAAAGTAATACAAATTAAAAAAAATGTTTTATGGCTTTTCTGTCAAAAACAACTTAGTTTTTTTTATAGTAAAACTGAAATATGCAGTATTTAGTAATTAGAGCCCTAAAAGATCAATAATGCAGGACACCATGGATTTTAATTATTTCATATTTTTGAGTAATCAGAGTGAAAAGATAAATAAAAAATCACTAAATATATTTGGGATCCAAAAGGTGCCCCACTCATAAAGTGATACATTTTTATAAAGTTTTTCTTTTACTTTCAACACTGAAGTTACGAGATCAACTTCAGATATATCTGTCGATTTTATGCTGGAACTATTATTTTGTGTGTTTTATGCGCTTTTGTCAAAGAAAACGTTGATGTTTTTATATGGCTACTACACAATATTTGCAATATTTACCACATAAAACATTTTAAAGTGGAATATTTGAAGTAATTGGAGCACTGAAAAGAATTCATTATAACATGGATTTTTTGTCATTATTTTTTTTTTTTGAGCAATGGCAAAAAAAGAAAAATGAAGAAAGACAAAAGAAAAAAACAACAGCCTGCATGGCAGCTTTTGTGTCAACATTGCAACTTTTTCTCGTTAGATTTCACCTCATTACACTTTTTTTAATGTTCTTTTTTATTTTTACAATAGTATTTCCAGAATGTGTGGCGGGCCGGTAAACAATTAGCTGCGGGCCGCAAATGGCCCCTGGGCCGCACTTTGGACACCCCTGGTGTAAGAAGTGGGCTATTCAGTTTGAGGGTCAGAACAACTTAGGAAGCCGGTATGAATGTATTGGTCTAGGTTGTTCTCCTGAAATTTTCAGTTAAACTTGATGATATTCCTATTCTGTCCTGGTGATCCTTCTTACTCAGCATATATGTCATCCAAAAGAACTTGGGATTGACCAGTAACTTAAATTCCCTTGGAGGAAGAACTGGTCCGACGCAACATTAGCAACACTTGCGTGGCTGTATGAGCTACATGCTAGCATTACATTTTGACATTGTGCTATGTTAGCAGCATGAGCATAGCCACGTGAGCGACATAATACATTTAATTTTGACATCATACTAGGTTAACAAAAGTAACATAGCTAAACAAGCTACATGCTAACATTACATTTTTACATCATGCCAGGTTAGCAACATTAGCAGAGCCTTGTGAGCTACACGCTAAAATGCAATTTTGACATAATGCTCGGTTAGCAACACTAATATAGCTATGTGGGCTACATGCTAACATTACATTTTACCATCATATTAGGTTAGCAACACTAGCATAGCTATGTGGGCTACATGCTAACATTACATTTTAACATCATGCTAGGTTAGCAACACTAGCATAGCTATGTGGGCTACATGCTAACATTACATTTTAACATCATGCTAGGTTAGCAACACTAGCATAGTTATGTGGGCTACATGCTAACATTACATTTTACCATCATATTAGGTTAGCAACACTAGCATAGCTATGTAGGCTACATGACCCACAACAACAGCTCAGTAGCCACATTTGGTAGCGCATGCAGAGCTAAATGAAGCTGCTGACCACTCATTATACTTCAAATACAGCTAGTGCCATCTTGTGGAGTCAATAAAACAACTACTTCAGGAGGTTGCCTACAGCCACAGTTGTGATTTTTTGTGCTAATTTCCTTTTTCTAGTGCACAGGTGCGATGCACTATTTGACCACTTATATGATAAAAGACCACATATACAGGTATACTATACATACCAATAGTGTGTGTGTGTGTCCTTGTATTTCTACCCTTCTTGAGACATGCAGAAGGAAAAGTATCTTCCATATGAGGAGGTGTGAACAAGTGATGACATAAATCATGGTCCCAATAACATTGCATTTAATAGACAATGTCTCATTTGTGGTGACATCTATCAAAATGAGGGTGGTCCCAAAATGAGGGAGTTTTCACATTGACTGTGTGTCACTTTTAAAAGTGCTCCCCCTCTGGCCAACATATGAAATAACAAGTGTGTGTAAAAATGTGAAGTGCCCCCCCTTTGGCCAAAATTAATAAAATGAATATGTATATAGAGACATGCTGTAATAACTTGAAGTAAATAATGAAGATTAAAAAACAATTACAAACAAAATATTCAAAAATAATTAAAAGCAGTCTTTTTTTCACAATATGTTCACTTTTTTCTTATAAAATTAGGAACAATTTCTGATATTCTTTCTGTTTCTGTAATATTGCAATATTTTCTTGTGAAATTATTACTTTTTTTAATGTAAAATTGTAACTTTTTACTGCAAAATGGTGACACTTGTCATATAAAATTGACTCGTATCACAATTTTGTTGTTGTTCTTGTAAAATTGCGAAATTTTTTGAGTGAAATGATGACTTTTGTCATAATTTTGCCGAGTAAAATTCTGATTATTTTGATACAATTGCCAAAATGTTAAAGTTTTCTTATAAAATTGTGACTTTTGTCGAGTAAAATTACGACTTTTTATAAAATTGCCAAAATGTTAAGCTTTTCTTATAGAATTGCGACTGTTATTTAGTAAAATTCCAACTTTTATCATAATATCGCAAAAATGTTCAGTTTTTCTTGTAAAATTTTGACTTGCGTTGACTAAAATGCCGACTTTTATTATATTACTGCCAAATTCTAAGTTATTCTTGGGAAGTTGTGACCTTTTTCTTGGGAAATTTCAACTCATTTTTCACATCAAGCTTTTTCATATTTGCATAGTATGTATATATTATTAATGTTGTAAATACACTTCTTTATATATCTCGAAAGGCTGGTCCTAAAGAGGGAGGCATTTTTCTCAGGTCTCAGGAAGGTAACAAATACAAGAATGTGTGTGTGTGTGTGTTCTTGTATTTCTACCCTTCTTGAGACTTGAAGAGGGAAAAGTATCTTCCATATGAGGAGGTGTGAACATGTTAGGACATAAATCATGGTCCCAATAACATTGCATCTAATAGAGAGCCAAATACTAGAATCTGTGAACATTGCTCCAAAGTCAGGATTTTTTTGTTGTTGACTTAATGTGCCTATAAAAGTAAACATTGACATGTGCAAAGGCAGCAATATATGATAAAACAAGACGGCAGCTAATGAAAGGACTTCCGTATTCATCCCCGGAAAAACCCCGCCAGGTGAACAGCTGATTTTACCACTTCTGGTGCTGACGTAAGACAACCTATGTGACCATAAGATGAACACATACACTACACTACTAAGACTATAGCGGCCATTAACAGTTAGCTTCTACAGGGTTGCCCAAAGTGCGGCACTATATTGCCAATTTTGTTGTTGTTTTTGTAAAATAGTGAAATTTGTTGAGTAAAACGATGACTTTTGTCATCTTTTTGCCAAGTAAAATTCCGATTATTATTATAATATTGGCCAAATTTGACAGTTTTCTCGTAAAATTGTGACTTTTGTCGAGAAAAATTACAACTCTTACTATAAAGTTGCCAAAATTTTAGGTTTTTCTTGTAAAATTGCGACTGTTATTGAGTAAAACTCCAACTTTTATCATAATATTGCACAAATGTTCCGTTTTTCTTGTAACATTTTGACTGGCGTTGAGTAAAATGACGACTTTTATTATAACACTGCCAACATTCTAACTTTTTCTTGTGAAATTCCAATTCATTTTTCACAACAAGCTTTTTTTATATGTGCATAGTATGTATATATTATTAATGTTGTAAATACACATCTTTATACATCTAGAAAGGCTGGTCCTAAAGAGGTAGGCATTTTTCTCAGGTCTCAAGAAGGTGAGAAATACAAGTGTGTGTGTGTGGTGTGACAAGTGTGGTCAATGTCAAAAGTAACGATGTTAAATCGCGTTAAAGGCGGCGATGTCAAGTTGGTTTTGTTGGAGCAGTGAATATCCAAAGCAGAGCCGGAGGACAACAACCACGACTATGAAAACATTGTTACATGAAAACATTGTTTGATTTGCAGCAAAGAAAAACACAAATGCAAATATTGAACTTTACATTTCATACAAATGAGATATTAGTGTCAGACGGAGTTGTTGTGTGCTTGATCCACTTCTAAACCTAGGATTGCTCACCTGCATAATAAAATCATTGTGGGACTCTCAGTCCACATGTAAACTTCAACATCCATTTTCTCAGGGTAGAGTGGAAGGTGTTTTTCCCTAAATCACAAAAAACTTACATTAATTATATTTATTGAATAATATTTGACCCCTATTTCAGAAAGACAATATTAGCCATTGTAGTATCAAAAGGAATATTTTAGTCATCTCTTGTCTTAACCACAAGTATCAAAGAAGAGAAGAATAAGTGATTATTACATTTGAACAGAAGTGTAGATAGAACATGTTAAAACAGAAAATAAGCAGATATTAACAGTAAATGAACAAGTGGATTAATAATCAATTTTTACAGTTTGTCCTTTATAATGTGTACAAAATAATAGGTGTATAAATGACACAATATGTTACTGCATACGTCAGCAGACTAATTAGGAGTCTTTGTTTGTTTACTTACTACTAAAAGACAAGTTGTCTAGTATGTTCACTATTTTATTTAAGGACTAAATTACAATAATGAACATATGTTTCATGTACCCTAAGATTTTTTGTTTAAATAAAGCCAATAATGCCATTTTTTTGTGGTCCCCTTTATTTAGAAAAGTATCAAAGTATCAAAATACATTTTGGCACCGGTACCAAAATATTGGTATCGAGACAACCCTAATCTGCACAATATTTGATATATTTCAATATTTAGGATTGGTACCTAACAGAACTAAACCTACGATTGCTCACCTGCATAATAAAATCATTGTGGGACTCTCAGTCCACATGTAAACTTCAACATCCCTTTTCTCAAGGTGTTTTCCCTAAATCACAAAAAACTTACATTCATGATTTTTATTGAATAATATTTGCCCCTCTATTTCAGAAAGACAATATTAGCCATTGTAGTATCAAAATGAATATTTTAGTCATCTCTTGTCTTAACCACAAGTATCAAAGAAGAGAACAATAAGTGATTATTACATTTGAACAGAAGTGTAGATAGAACATTTTGAAACAGAAAATAAGCAGATATTAACAGTAAATGAATAAGTAGATTAATTAATTAATTTTCTACCACGTTTCCTTAATTATTTTTGACAAAATAATAGGTGTATAAATGACACAATATGTTACTGCATACGTCAGCAGACTAATTAGGAGCCTTTGTTTGTTTACTTACTACTAAAAGACAAGATGTCTAGTATGTTCACTATCTTATTTATAGCTGTGGTTGGTAGAGCGGCCGTGCCAGCAACTTGAGGATTCCAGGTTCGATCCCTGCCTCTGCCGACCTAGTCACTGCCGTTGTGTCCTTGGGCAAGACACTTTACCCACCTGCTCCCAGTGCCACCCACACTGCTTTAAAAATGTAACTTAGATATTGCTTTGAGTCACTAGAGAAAATCGCTATATAAATATAATTCAATTCAATTATTTAAGGACTAAATTGCAATAATAAACATATGTTTATTATTGTTTATTCAAGTCGGCAAAAGTCCCCAAAATGTAATAAGTCCCCGCTTTCTGGATCCTCCAGACTAATTAGGAGTCTTTGTTTGTTTACTTACTACTAAAAGACAAGTTGTCTAGTATGTTCACTATTTTATTTATGGACTAAATTGCCATAATAAACATATGTTTCATGTACCCTAAGATTTTTTCGTTAAAATAAAGCCAAAAATGACATTTATTGTGGTCCCCTTAAGAAAAGTACATACATTTTGGTACCGGTACCAAAATATTGGTATTGGGACAACCCTAGTGCTCATAAGTCTTTGTTTATGTCATACCAAAGACTATAAAAATGGGACCCATTGCCTCCCTGCTTGGCACTCAGCATCAAGGGTTGGAATTGGGGGTTAAATCACCAAAAATGATTCCCGGGCGCGGCACCGCTGCTGCTCACTGCTCCCCTCACCTCCCAGGGGGTGAACAAGGGGATGGGTCAAATGCAGAGGACACATTTTCACCACACCTAGTGTGTGTGTGACAATCATTGGTAACCCCCCCCCCCTAGAGGGGGGGGGTTACCCACATATGCGGTCCTCTCCAAGGTTTCTCATAGTCATTCACCGACGTCCCACTGGGGTGAGTTTTTCCTTGCCCGTATGTGGGCTCTGTACCGAGGATGTCGTTGTGGCTTGTACAGCCCTTTGAGACACTTGTGATTTAGGGCTATATAAATAAACATTGATTGATTGATTGATTGATTGATTGATACTTTAACTTTAACATATAGATAGAACCTTTATTTAACCAGATGAGAAAACCCATTGAGATCAAGATCTCTTTCACAAGGGTGACCTGGCCAAGAGGTCAACAGCACATGTCACAGAGCAGTTTCAAAAATAATACATTAAGACATACATTTTAAAATACATAAGAGAACTGTAAAACAACAGAGATTTACATCTTTAAAAACACAGACACTGTGCAAACGTCTCTCGCTGTTTGTCCCTCAGGACAGAACGGAAGGCTCCAAATGGAAGTAGTTCTGTAAGTTTCAGTTTTGTCTGCAATTCATTCCATGCCATAGGGGCAGCAATGCCAAAAGCTCTTTTGCCAAATTACAAATAACATATAACTGCTACAACATCCTCAGAAACAACATCCTTTTGCCTAACAGGGGACTTGAAGATGGCTACAATCTGGGGGGGAGGAGGGGGAGTGTTCTCTCCATCAGTTGTACCCCCACTTCCTGGAAGACTAATGGTCCACAGGAAGTCCTCCCACCACAAGCCTTCTAACGGCATTACCACCAGGGAGCGACTTTGCACGCGTTCATTCTGCACAAAAAGGGCAAAAAGGTCCTTGAGTTGTTCAAAGATCTCCCGATGAGCAGATGTTACCAAGCGTTTGTTGGCCTGTTTGCAAAAAAAAGCGCGAAGAGCACCGACGAGGACGCGGCGTGGGCGGCATTTTCTTGCCCGTAAAATAAATAGGCGGACATTTCTGAGCATCTGCTGCTGTCTGTGTTGCAGCGGCGCTACTTTGTTACACAAAGGACTTGAACTATTCCGTGCAGTGCGTTCATGCCCGTCTAGTGTAGGAGGACGATGTGAGATCATCATTTACCACGATCCACCTGCTGCACAATAGGAAACGTGTTCCTCTGCCGAGAACAACCAATCAGCAGCGAGCTAATAGTTTGTCACCTGAGGCTCCGATTCCACTTCATTGAATTATATTTATATTAGTTACACGTCTATCACGGCTCTTTAACGAGGCGCAGCTTCCTCTCCTCACAGTAAACCATCTATTCCAGGCTCATCACAGTCTTCTTCATTAGTTTTTTATTGTTTACCAGGAAGTAGGCTTGTCTCGATACACTTACGTACCGGTACTAAGGGTGTAACGGTACACAAATATTTCGGTTTGGTACGTACCTCGGTTTAGACGTCACGGTTCGGTTCATTTTCTGTACAGTAACAAAAAAACTAAATATACATTTTATGGTTATTTATTTACCAACATTTGTAAACAATGGCTTTATCCTTTTAACATAACAATAACATACATATACACACAGGGTCGATTGCCAGGGTTTATGCAGTCAACATATATAAAATAAAAACTAAATAAGATAAGGCTCAGAATTGGTTTCTTAACAAAACCTTTCTACATATAAAGTGCAACATTTCCACATATAAAGTGCAACATTAAACTGCTTCAAGTTGTTGCTCGGATTAAATAAAATGACACAACTTTTCTTCTACATACAAA
>NC_084737.1:6880789-6913289 GCF_033978785.1 Entelurus aequoreus | reverse complement strand
TATTATTTTACTGATTTAAAAAGAGACTGTGGAGGGAGGTGTGGCCAGCGCTGCCTGCACGAGCAAAGGTCACCACCTCTGTCCATGGCGCTGAGGACAGAGCACCATCAGACGGGGGCGTGGCAGTGCTGACGGTGAGACACAGCTGGCAGGTGATTAGATTTCACAGGTGGTACGTGTTAATCTAATCATCTGTTGTCTTTAACAGTAAGCGGCCGGGAGCAGGAGGAGAGAGAGGATACGGACGTGGCTGAAAAGTCACGTTCTGCTGGAGAGAAAACTTTTGTTAAAACATATGATTATTAAAGGCCTACTGAAATGATTTTTTTTAATTCAAACGGGGATAGCAGATCCATTCTATGTGTCATACTTGATCATTTCGCGATATTGCCATATTTTTTCTGAACGTATTTAGTATAGAACAACGACGATAAATTTCGCAACTTTTGGTCTCTGATAAAAAAAAGCCTTACCCCTACCGGAAGTAGTGTGACGACACCGGAGGAAGGACTGCTCACATTTTCCTATTGTTTACACCAGCAGCGAGAGAGATTCTGACCGAGAAAGCGACGATTACCCCATTACTTTTAGCGAGGATGAAAGATTCGTGGATGAGGAACGAGAAAGTGAAGGACTAGCGTGCAGTGCAGAACGTATCTTTTTTCGCTCTGACCGTAACTTAGGTACAAGCTGGCTCATTGGATTCCACACTCTCTCCTTTTTCTACTGTGGATCACGGATTTGTATTTTAAACCACCTCGGATACTATATCCTCTTGAAAATGAGAGTCGAGAACGCGAAATGGACACTCACAGTGACTTTTATCTCCACGACAATACATCGGTGAAGCACTTTAGCTACTGAGCTAACGTGATAGCATCGGGCTTTACTGCATATAGAAACAAAACAAATAAGTCCCTGACTGGAAGGATAGCCAGAAGATCAACAATACTACCAAACTCTGGACATGTAACTACACGGTTAATGCTTTCCAGCTTGGCGAAGCTTAGCAATGCTGTTGCTAACGACGCCATTGAAGCTAACTTAGCTACGGAACCTCGACAGAGCTATGCTAAAAACATTAGCTCTGCACCTACGCCAGCTCTCATCTGCTCATCACGACCCGTGCTCACCTGCGTTCCAACGATCGATCAGACTGCGTGGTGGTAGTAGTGGCTTTCAAGGCCTACTGAAAGCCACTACTACCAACCATGCAGTCTGATAGTTTATATATCAATGATGAAATCTTAACATTGCAACACATGCCAATACGGCCGGGTTAACTTATAAAGTGCAATTTTAAAATTCCCGCCACACTTTCGGTTGAAAAACTCCTTTGGATATGATTTATGCGCGTGAAGTCGCAAAATCCACGGAAGTGGTTGTACCCCATCGACCCGATACAAAAACCTCTTGTTTTCTTCGACAAAATTCCACAGTATTCTGGACATCTGTGTTGGTGAATCTTTTGCAATTTGTTTAATGAACAATGGAGGCTGCAAAGAAGAACGTTGTAGGTGGGATCGATCGGTGTATTAGTGGCTAAGTACAATACTTACAGCAACACAACAAGGACTACTTACTACGCCTAGCCGATGCTTGCCGCCAAACCCACGGATGAAGTCCTTCGTCGCGCCGTCGATCGCTGGAACGCAGGTGAGCACGGCTGTTGATGGGAAGATGAGGGCTGGCTGGCGAAGGTGGAGCGCTAATGTTTTTATCATAGTTCTGTGAGGTCCGGTTGCTAAGTTGCTAAATTAGCCTTAGCGTCGCTAGCAACAGCATTGTTAAGCCTTACCAGGCTGAGAATTTTTAACCGTGTAGTTACATGTACATGGTTTAATAGTATTGTTGATCTTCTGTCTATCCTTCCAGTCAGGGGTTTATTTATTTTGTTTCTATCTTCATTTGAGAACGATGCAATCACGTTAGCTCAGTAGCTAAGTGTGTCACCGATGTATTGTCGTGGAGATAAAAGTCACTTTAAATGTCCATTTCGCGTGCTCGACTCTCATTTTCAAGAGGATATAGTATCCGAGGTGGTTTAAAATACAAATCCGTGATCCACAATAAAAAAAGGAGAGTGTGGAATCCAATGAGCCAGCTTGTACCTAAGTTACGGTCAGAGCGAAAAAAGATACGTCCATCACTGCCTCTCGAGTCCTTCACTGTAACGTTCCTCATCTACGAATCTTTCATCCTCGCTCAAATTAATGGGGTAATCGTCGCTTTGTCGCTCCGAATCGCTCTGAATCGCTCTCGCTCCATTGTAAACAACGGGGAATTGTGAGGAATCCTAGCTCCTGTGACGTCACGCTACTTCCGGTACAGGCAAGGCTTTTTTTTTATCAGCGAGCAAAAGTTGCGAACTTTATCGTCGATTTTCTCTACTAAATCCTTTCAGCAAAAATATGGCAATATCGCGAAATGATCAAGTATGACACATAGAATGGATCTGCTATTCCCGTTTAAATAAAACAATTTAATTTCAGTAGGCCTTTCAGTAGACCTTTAAAACCTTGTTAAAACACGCACGCTTGGCTCCTGTGCCGTGTCTGACAGTGGGACTGCGAGGACGCAACTTCCACAGAGACAAATGGACGGACGGCTGGATGATTTTTACTCAAATGTTGATTGAATGAAATAACATGTCATTAATTAGTTCATTTTATTTTACGATATGTTAAGTGCCAGTAAAAATGAGCCATGTTATGTATGACACGCTGTGATGCACTCAGAAGCTTTATGACATTTTTCCGTGGTCATTGCAACGTGTGCTGGTCTGATACAAAAAACCGTGTTGTGTTGCAAAGAGCAGCATTAAAGCCACTTAACACATCAGGGACTCCACAGGGAGCGAGTGAGGATTACAATGGAGCAGCTTTCAGCGGCGGGGTCGCAGCATTATTACTCTCTTTATTTGCTGGATCGCTCGCCCTCGTTTGTCAAAGGAATCAAGCAGCAGCTCGCTGGCGTCCAATCAGTGTTCTTCACTCGGCAAATTGTGCGTGTGATTATTGAACTCCTTGCCCGGATGAAGCTGGCACGTAGGAACCTTTCACTGCATCAATTGAGTCATGCATCACAGCATATCATAGCAGCATCCATCCAGACAGCGTGCAAATGCACCCCCGAGTCAGACTGTCAAATTAAACACGATTCAAAGCGAGAACATAATCTCTTAGTGTTAGAATAATTGTTTCTAAATTATCACAAAAACTTTGTGTTACATTGAGGGTCTGGTGAGAAGGCAAAAGCTGTCTTTGAAACCTACCAGGTCGTAAAACTCCACTGTGTAGGGGGGGGGAGCAAGATGAAGGTGTTCCTGTGCTCTTTCATACTTCAAAGCGGAGAGAAGACAGGATCTGCCCAATTTCCAGACGACCTCTTTTTCAACCTCCTTTTTGAACTGGTCAACGAACGTCTTTTTGAACTATTTTATGGACCTCTTTTGGAACTATTTTACGAAGTCTTTTTGAACTGACCTTTTCCGTGAATTGTTTACGACCTTTTCTGTGAACTTCTTGCGACCTTTGTCCTTTGGAAACAGTGGTGGCCATGTGGTCGGGGAGGGTCCAAAATAAAAGCGGGAGGCGTGCAATCTTTCGGCAGAGCGTGCTGAGATACTGTTATAAGGGTACAGTGTACACACGACTCTCCTCAATATTGAGTCCAAATTGAATTCTGTCTCTGTTTAATTCTTTGCCTCTTGTCTTGTTTAATAGATGCCATCAGTGTTTGAACCTGACACTTAGCATTAACATAGCACATTTTTAACATGCATAGGAATGCTGGGATGGATTTTTAATTAAATATCCATCCATCCATTTTTTGACCTGAATAAATAAATATAAACCAAATAAATAATGAAATATTGAAACATTTACGTGAAATGTTTTACATTTGATTCCAAAATATACCATTAAAAAAATGACAAATATGTATTATTTTAAAATAATCAACTTACAAATGTCATGGCTATCTAATAACATTTATATCATCAGAGGCAGTGCAAATCAGTCGAGTGAAGCCCGGTGGCGGGTATTCCCGTAAGTCCACAGTAGGGTTGTCCCGATACCAATATTTTGGTACCGGTACCAAAATGTATTTCGGCGCTTTTCGATACTTTTTAAATAAAGGGGACCACAAAAAATGGCATTGACTTCATTTTAACAAAAAACCTTACATTAAACATGTTTATTTTTGCAATTTTGTCCTTAAATAAAATAGTGAACATACTAGACCACTTTTCTTTTAGTAGTAAGTAAGCAAACAAAGGCAAATTATGGAACATGGAGTCTAACAGGCTGAGCTTCATAATCAGAGCCGAGTACGATGTCCTTCCCTTTCCAACTAACCTACATCTCTGGTTAGGAGAGGATCCGGCCTGTCTCCAGTGTGCAGCCCCTGCAAACCTCAAGCATATCCTGGCAGGCTGCAAGGTCAGCCTAACTCAGAGAAGATACACATGGCGCCACAACCAAGTGTTGAGATGCCTGGTCGCAGAACTGGAGCAGATTAGGGTAACCACCAACGCCTTTGCACATAGGTACTCAGGACACAGTCCCACAGCTGACATCCTCCTTCATTCGAGAAGGAGATCAACAAGGGAACAACTGCAGACTCATACACACTTAACACAGCGAGAGATTGGGAAATGAAAGTGGACCTAATCGCAGTGATCAACTTGACTTGGTCCTCTGGTCCAATGCCTGCCAACCTGTCCTTATCGTTGAGCTCACGGGCCCTTGGTAAGATGCCATCGATGAGGCATACGAAAGGAAAAGGCTATTTTTATTTAACTAACATCTAACATTTAACTAATATCAACTAACCCTAACCCCAGGCCTCATCAACCTGTGGGCCAGCCTTGGACGAGGGTGTATTGTGATAAAGGCCGAAACACTAACTGAGTCCAGGGCACACAACTGATGATGTGTTCTTTGGCGACCGTCTTTGTGGTCAGTGCCAATCCCACCAAGAAATATCTCCAACCCCACTAAAGAAATGGTCGCTCCAATATGTACTGATCCCAACAGGGATTGTAAGATCCAGTCCTTTTAAGCAAGGCAAAAATGGGTGTTCATTAATTATTTAATGTTTTTTCCATACTTTTATTCCATTACCCTGCTGCTTTTTATTTACACTCTATATCTATTTTATGATCAATTTAAAAATGTCATGGCTTTTAAAATATATTTATGACATTTATTAAATTATATTTTAATCTTTTAATGGTATTTCATAACTTTATATTTAATTATACAAAACATTAAATTAAATATCTAAATGTCATGGCCTCCTTAAATGACTTAATGACATTTAAATGTTTTAAATGACATTTTAAATATATATTTTTTTATTTATCAAATGCCATTGTTCACTTTTTAACGACTTGTTTATTTCTATAATAATTAGATTTTATGATGCTGTCACATCATAAAAAGCAACTTGGCTTCAGATTTACACTGTATGTTTATTTATGATTAATTCAATATTATGGATTTAAAAACAATATTTAATGACAGCAATATTTATTTGAATATAAGTTTTATTTTGACAGTATTTCTAAATTTTATATTTTATTATGATAAATATATAAAATATAAACTAAATATATAAAAGTCATGGCCTTTTTAAATGACTTAATTCTAATTAAATGTATGATTTTTAATTATTTTTCTTATTTATTGGCATCATTTACTTTTTTATTATTTATTTATTACTTGTTTTATTTCATGATGCTGTCACACCATGAAAAATAACTTTACACTGTATATTGATCTTATGATTATTTCAAAATTTTTATGACTTAAAAAATTATTTAATGACATTTATACATATTTTTTGGGACAATATTTCTTAATTTTATATTTATTTATAAAAAAAATACATAAAATACAAATTAAATACATAAATGTCATGGCTTTTTTAATGGCTTGAAGACAATTAAATGTATTACATTACATTGTAATTATTTTTCCTATTTATTAAGGGACAAGCGGTAGAAAATTAATGGATGGACATTATTCACTTTTTAATTACTTTTTTATTTCTTTAATCGTTTTATTTTGTGATGCTGTCACACCAAGAAAAGCTACTATGCTTCTGATTGACACTGTATATTTATGTTACCATCAATTTAATACTTTAATGGCTTTTTAAAAACATTTATATTTATGAAAATATTTTTTTTTAATTTTTGATGGTATTTCTTAGCTTTATATTTAATTACAAAACATATATAAAATACAAAATAAATATATACATTTTATGGCCCTTTTAAATGACTTAATGCCATTTAAATGTATTAAATTACAATTAATTATAATTAATTAAATAATCACAGTTAATTATTGTCCTTATTTACTTTTTAATGACTTGGTTATTTCTTTAAGTGTTTTATTTTGTAATGCTGTCACACCTGCAAAAGCAACTTGGCTTCAGATTTACACTGTACATTTATTTATTTTCATTTTTCATTTCTTTTTAAAAATATCTAATGACATGTGAGCTCGAAAGGGACAAGCGGTAGAAAATGGATGGATGGATGAATGTGTATTTATGAAATTACATTTCTAATATTTTTAAGGCATTTCTTATTTATTTAATGACCATATTCAGTTTTAACGACAATATTCATCATGTAATGATACTTCCGTACCCTAAAAAGCAACATGGCTTTATATTTAATCATAAGACAAAATACTAACATTTTAGGGCAATTTTTAAATGGCTCAATGACATATACATGTATTAAATTACATTTTTATTTGTGATTTAATATTCATTATTAAATGCCTTTTTTTTCATAAATAATTGTAATTTATGATACTGCCTCGTCCTAAAAAGCAACATTGCTTTTTGTTAAATTTTGGCATTAAAAAAAACCTCCACGCTTGCCTCTCAGCATCAGAGTTCAATTTTTTTTTTAAAAAAAGCTCTATTTTGGTAACTAATTAGACGTGTCACGTTTAAAGCGGAAGAGCTGTGTTTTAAGCGTAATTGCGTCGCCATGGTTACGGCGGGTTGCTAGGCGAGGGTGCCAATTGTGTTGCGTGTTGGACGCATGTTAGATGCATGGAGTGTTTACACGCGTACTTTAATGACTTACAGCTCTTTAAGAGCGTGTTTGTCAAAATGAATACTTGAACATTAACTTGTGTCTTTTGTCTACACACAATTGTCTTTTATTGGTGAACAAAGATGCCACATTTTAACTCCTCTCTTGATGAATGACGACCACTGAGTGTGGCGGCGCGCCTCCGGCATGCAGACCATTTGTCAGCGGGGAGAAGGACATGAATGAAAATGCATCAAAGCCGCAAAAAGTCATGATTAAAAAATGCGCCGCTGAGGCCACTGATTGGACAACGTGCTCTTTGGCAATCATGCCAGGAAGCTTTGTTGACAGATGGATCGTTTTCACGCTTTTCCTTCTCATCAAAGACAATATGGAGCTCGAGCGCTCGCCAAAAAAAAGTCCATTACAAGGTCAGAAAAAATGAAAAACAATTTTTGGGTTAATTTATGACAAATTCCATCTCCAGAAACAAAACAGATCACTTCACAGGACATGTGAAGGCGCGGGGGCTGTACCTCAGAGCGTGGTGTGTTAGAATCATTATGTGTAAGTTATCACACAACTCTTATGCTTAAAGGCCGTTGCTATAGTTATTATCAATTGTGCTGAAGTTGTACTTTTCTATCTGTGCAAAGGGACAACTTGCAATCTTGGATTGCGAGTCGTCTCGTATCAGTGTTTGTGTCCAGACATGGCCTGCTGACTGCCAAGGGCGAACATCGAGTACCTTGACGCAGACAAAGCAGAGACTGTCACAGTCTCTGTCTGTGTCTGTTTGTCTCTGTGTTTGTCTTTGGGAGAGTGGGCGTGTTTTGGGCGTAGGCGTGGCTCCAGCTCTCAGCCTGGCACAGCTGATCCCAGCAACCGAATCATTCACCTTTCTACATGTGGTAACGCTTCTCGCCTGTTTGTTCTTGAATTCTAGCACTTTTGGATATCTTGCGAATCTGCCATTTTTGTGTTTTTTGGCTCCTCATTCTACCCCTGTTTTTTCCCTCTGCCTTCAGTTCCCTACCTGCCGTGTGTGCCTGCTCAGCCTGCTAGCCTCAGCCTGCTAGCCACAGCCTGCTAGCCTCAGCCTGCTAGCCTCATCCTGATAGCCTCAGCCTGCTAGCCTCAGCCTAGCCTCAGCCTGCTAGCCACAGCCTGCTAGCCTCAGCCTGCTAGCCTCAGCCTGTTAGCCACAGCCTGCTAGCCACAGCCTGCTAGCCTCAGCCTGCTAGCCTCAGCCTGCTTGCCACAGCCTGCTAGCCTCAGTGTGCTCTCCTGGACTGCCAAGCCAAGGACTACGAGCTCCCTCCTTTCCCTCTGGTTTTATTAATTATAACCCTTGAACTTTAATTCTGCTTGTCTTTTTGTGCATTTGGGTCCACCAGTTTTACCAAAATTTAAATCTGTCTCTACTTGATTCCTCGCTTCTTGTCTGTTTAATAGATAGTTCTGTGTTTGAACCTGACAGGTGGGAGACTGTAACTGAGTGTGCAGCTCCATATGTTCTCCCCATGAGCAAAATTAAAATCTGTCTCTGCTTAATTCCTTGCTTCTTGTCTGTTTAATAGATGGCATCAGTGTTTGAACCTGACAGGTGGGAGACTGTAACTGAGTGTGCAGCTCCATACGTTCTCCACATGAGCAAAATTTAAATCTGTCTCTGCTTGATTCCTTGCTTCTTGTTCTGTTTAATAGATGTCATCAGTGTTTGAACCTGACAGGTGGGAGACTGTAACTGAGTGTGCAGATCCATACGTTCTCCTCATGAGCAAAATTAAAATCTGTCTCTGCTTGATTCCTTGCTTCTTGTTCTGTTTAATAGATGTCATCAGTTTTTGAACCTGACAGGTGGGAGACTGTAACTGAGTGTGCAGATCCATACGTTCTCCCCATGAGCAACATTTAAATCTGTCTCTGCTTGATTCCTTGCTTCTTGTTCTGTTTAATAGATAGTTCGGTGTTTGAACCTGACAGGTGGGAGACTGTAACTGAGTGTGCAGCTCCATATGTTCTCCTCATGAGCAAAATTAAAATCTGTCTCTGCTTGATTCCTTGCTTCTTGTCTGTTTAATAGATGGCATCAGTGTTTGAACCTGACAGGTGGGAGACTGTAACTGAGTGTGCAGCTCCATACGTTCTCCTCATGAGCAAAATTTAAATCTGTCTCTACTTGATTCCTCGCTTCTTGTCTGTTTAATAGATAGTTCGGTGTTTGAACCTGACAGGTGGGAGACTGTAACTGAGTGTGCAGCGCCATACGTTCTCCTCATGAGCAAAATTGAAATCTGTCTCTACTTGATTCCTTGCTTCTTGTCTGTTTAATAGATAGTTCGGTGTTTGAACCTGACAGGTGGGAGACTGTAACTGAGTGTGCAGCTCCATATGTTCTCCTCATGAGCAAAATTGAAATCTGTCTCTACTTGATTCCTTGCTTCTTGTCTGTTTAATAGATAGTTCGGTGTTTGAACCTGACAGGTGGGAGACTGTAACTGAGTGTGCAGCTCCATATGTTCTCCTCATGAGCAAAATTAAAATCTGTCTCTGCTTGATTCCTTGCTTCTTGTCTGTTTAATAGATGGCATCAGTGTTTGAACCTGACAGGTGGGAGACTGTAACTGAGTGTGCAGGTCCATACGTTCTCCTCATGAGCAAAATTAAAATCTGTCTCTGCTTGAGTCCTTGCTTCTCGTTCTGTTTAATAGATAGTTCGGTGCTCAAACCTGACAGCATCCGTCGGTAGAATGTGAGCGAGCATCGTTGTTAGTTGCTGTATTTAATAACATTTTTCTACTTATGGAAGAATTCATATCGTAGCATATTTATCCTAAAAAGAGTAAACAATTAAAGGCTCCATCCATCAACGTCATGCATCTTTGTAGCAAATTGTGATATTAGTGGGCGCTAGAAAACTAAAATAAGAGTTATTACTCTACTAGGGGCGAAACTTTAGTGGCCAACACAAATTTTACATTTTTATCATCCACATTAGTACCTTGTTTATAAGCACTTTACTAAACCATACATTGTTCATTAGGGAATATCGTTACTGTAACAAGAATCTGACTAATAAGGCCTTTGTTATTACTAGAAGTAGAAAGAGAATGCATGTTTGAGTGTTGTCTGTACAGCGTTACATGACTTGCTTGGTGTACAGGACTGTTCATTGATCGCTGCAAACAACGTGGTGTTCACCAACCAGTGGACCACCTTTTCCTTGCGCCCACTCATATGCCCACTTTAGAAAGCCACGTGCGAGGAGATCAGTCATGACTTTAACGCGGCTCTGTGGGCTTTTGGAATAAAACCATTTTTAAAACATTTTTAAAAAACACAGTGGGGCGCCAAAAGTAGAATTAAAGATGATTCAATTAAACAGCCTAAGGCATCGGTGTCAAACTCAAGGCCCAGGGGCCAGATCTGGCCCACCACGTACTTTTATGTGGCCCGCGAAAGCCTAGAAAGCACTTGATTTTTCTCACAAAATGTATTTGTTTTTTGACATTAAAATTTCATGTATTTTGACTTTAATTTGATCTGATCATGCAACAGACATAATATTAAAATATATTCCAATTTTTGTTTTGTTTTTTTCCAAATAAAATACTGTATTTGCTTGTCCACCTGGTTTATGAATTTTAAAGCAAGTTATCCATCAGTTTGTATAAAAAAAAGAAAAAGATAAATGCATAGATAATTTTGCAATAATTAGCGCTATCAAATGTTTAAAAAAAAATCATGATTAACCATAACTTTGAATTTAGATTAATTATTATTAATCACTACTTTGAATTCGGATTAATCATGATTAATCACAGGTTATTAATAAAGTAAAAAAGTTAAAGTGCCAATGATTGTCACACACACACACTAGGTGTGGCGAAATTATTCTCTGCAATTGACCCATCACCCTTGATCACCCCCTGGGAGGTGAGAGGAGCAGTGAGCAGCAGCGGTGGCCACGCCCGGGAATCATTTTTGGTGATTTAACCCCCCATTCCTATCTTGATGCTGAGTGCCAAGCAGGGAGGTAATGGGTCCCATTTTTATAGTCTTTGGTATGACTCGGCCGGGGTTTGAACTCACGACCTACCGCTCTCAGGGCGGACACTCTAACCACTAGGCCACTGAGCAGGTCTCGCTTGTATAATTTCAATTAACCTTAAAAAAAAAGCCCAATATTCGGACAAAAAGAGTTACACAAACATAAAAACAAAATATTCCCATGACGGTAAGTAACATTTTTACATTCTTAACAGCTCATGCCAGTGTTTGTATTTTATATCAATCACAAGCAGTTTTGCTCCCCCTGCAGGTTCCAAGTGTAATGGACTTTTACAAACATAGAATACAATCACATTCTTACAAATGATGATGTTACATTACATCAACTGTTTGGCCGCCGTCACTCACCCAGGTGATACAAGGTGCACTGTCTCCCTCTGCTGGGTACTAGAGGAAGTACAACACATATGTGATCAGTTTCTTAACCAAAACATGTGCAGACATTCAAACCAAACACAATTTTTATTTTGCCGAACAATAACAGGCACCTCACATGAAAATGGAATGAATTACCTCCAAATGACAGAAAGTGAGAATGTACGAAAGTTGTTGTTTTAACGACATTTATTCATTGTTGACATGATAGTGGTGGTAGTAGCAGCAGCAGATAAATACTAATAAAGACAAAACACTATTTAATGAAAGTAATATACTATAATGTAGTGTTTCTCATAACACTTGTGGTACGCGGGCTCTACCAAGTGGTACGTCAAACTCAAAATCACTTGATTGAGGTACAATGTTTTATATTTCTATATTTAAACACAGTGTTACTGTTCAAAATGTGTGTAATGTCAGAGTGGCCAAAAATATTAAACATTCTTGCTAATTAAATCCTTGTTTTTGATCAATATGTAGGCCTACTATGCTACTGTATTTTATTGTTCTTCACTATGGTGGTACGAGAGTACTTGGGTAGCCAAATTTTCTGAGGTAGTACTTGGTGGAAAAAAAAGTTTGAGAAAGCCTGCTGCAGTGTATTTGTTTGGCACTGTAGATTAAAACCTCTAAAGCCTTAGTGGCCACATGCGTGGACAGCACATTTTAGCTCTTATTTCCAAAATTGTGTACACTACTGAATTGGGGTCTTATGGCCGCTTATGTGGACACTTATACTGCCATCTGGTGGTGTCAGAAGAGTATAACATACAGTGGAATTTGGGAGAAAAAAAGTTTAAAAATAAGAATTAGCATGTCATTAAACATGAAGTACACGTTTGTTACTTAAGGACTAAGTACATCATATAAAAAGATGATTCTTAGTTTTTATTCTAATTGGGGTCCAATAAGCCCAAATAGCAAAGATAAATAAAAAAAGCATGTAAACAAACAGCTTGGGCCTTAAGAGGTTAAGTTAAGTTGGAGCAGATGCCTACAAACCACTAAAGAAGAGCAAGTCAAAAACCTGAACTGGTCCGCTTGGTTAATGAAGAGTTAGACAATAATATGATAAATATTCTTTAATTTGACCTCTAATATGGTTGTATGTGGTCATTGTTTATTTCTGATACAACAATTAAGATATGCTAACACATCTGTTGGTTATGGAAGTCCAATTCCGCCATTAAAAAATGTAAAACCCCAATAGTAAATCATAATTGTGAGATAAATAGTTGAAATTATGTGATTAAAAAGTCAAAACAATGATATAAAAAGTGATAATTTGGACAAAAAGAATGTACTCGATAAAAAGTATAAAACAAGCCAAATTGTTGCAACGACAGAATAGTTATTTATGGTTTATATAATTTAATACACTAACTTGAATGATGTCGATCTCTGTGATGTTCATAAAAATGTTGTTGAGTATTTGGGGCACCTTTGTTGGCAGCCATTGACTCCGTGGACTAGTTTGCCATGGAAACATGTCGGACTAGCAAGAGAAAAAAAGTTTTGAATTTTCCAATGTCTGCGACTACAGACGAAAATATTCCACACTTTCTTGTTTTTTTCCGCTGTCCGCTCTTTAAAAACTGCGCTTTTTGTGTGGTTCGCGACATATTTCCGGGTAAGGCGGAAGAGAGTATTGTCGACCAATCAAAACACAGAACTTTGTTTTTGTCCCGCCTCTCAGCAAAGCCATCGTTGCATGTTGACCAATCAAAAAGCGACATTGTACGTGACATGACAGAATCACAACACGACAAATAAAAAGTATAAAACAAGCCAAATTGTTGTAACGACATGATAGTTTTATATGGTTTATATAATTGAATACACTAACTTGAATGATGTCGACCTCTGTGATGTTCATAAAGATGTTGTTGAGTATTTGGGGCACCTTTGTTGGCAGCCATCGACTCCGTGGACTAGTTTGCCATGGAAACATGTTGGACTAGCAAGAGGAAAAAAGTTGTGAATTTTCCAATGTCTGCGACTACAGACGAAAATATTCCACACTTTCTTGTTCTTTTCCGCTGTCCGCTCTTTAAAAACGGCGCTTTTTGTGTGGTTCACGACCTATCTCCGGGTAAGGAGGAAGAGAGTATTGTCGACCAATCAAAACACAGAACTATGTTTTTGTCCCGCCTCTCAGCAAAGCCATCGTTGCATGTTGACCAATCAAAAAGCGACATTGTACGTGACATGACAGAATCACAACACTACAAATAAAAAGTATAAAACAAGCCAAATTGTTGCAACGACATGATAGTTGTATGTGGTTTATATAATTAAGTACACTAACTTGAATTATGTCGACCTCTGTGATGTTCATAAAGATGTTGTTGAGTATTTGGGGCACCTTTGTTGGCAGCCATTGACTCCGTGGACTAGTTTGCCATGGAAACATGTCGGACTAGCAAGAGAAAAAAAGTTGTGAATTTTCCAATGTCTGCAACTACAGACGAAAATATTCCACACTTTCTTGTTTCTTTTCCGCTGTCCGCTCTTTAAAAACGGCGCTTTTTGTGTGGTTCACGACATATTTCCGGATAAGGCGGAAGAGAGTATTGTCGACCAATCAAAACACAGAACTTTGTTTTTGTCCCGCCCTTCAGCACAGCCATCGTCGGATGTTGACCAATCAAAAAGCGACATTGTACGTGACATGACAGAATCACAACACGACAAATAAAAAGTATAAAACAAGCCAAATTGTTGAAACGACATGATAGTTTTATATGGTTTATATAATTGAATACACTAACTTGAATGATGTCGACCTCTGTGATGTTCATAAAGATGTTGTTGAGTATTTGGGGCACCTTTGTTGGCAGCCATCGACTCCGTGGACTAGTTTGCCATGGAAACATGTCGGACTAGCAAGAGGAAAAAAGTTGTGAATTTTCCAATATCTGCGACTACAGACGAAAATATTCCACACTTTCTTGTTCTTTTTCCGCTGTCCGCTCTTTAAAAACGGCGCTTTTTGTGTGCTTCACGACATATTTCCGGGTAAGGCGGAAGAGAGTATTGTTGACCAATCAAAACACAGAACTTTGTTTTTGTCCCGCCCTTCAGCACAGCCATCGTTGGATGTTGACCAATCAAAAAGCGATATTGTACGTGACATGACAGAATCACAACACGACAAATAAAAAGTATAAAACAAGCCAAATTGTTGCAACGACATGATAGTTTTATGTGGTTTATATAATTAAGTACAGTAACTTGAATGATGTCGACCTCTGTGATGTTCATAAAGATGTTGTTGAGTATTTGGGGCACCTTTATTGGCAGCCATTGACTCCGTGGACTAGTTTGCCATGGAAACATGTCGGACTAGCAAGAGAAAAAAAGTTGTGAATTTTCCAATGTCTGCGACTACAGACGAAAATATTCCACACTTTCTTGTTTTTTTTCCCGCTGTCCGCTCTTTAAAAACGGCGCTTTTTGTGTGGTTCACGACATATTTCCGGGTAAGGCGGAAGAGAGTATTGTCGACCAATCAAAACACAGAACTTTGTTTTTGCCCCGCCCTTCAGCACAGCCATCGTTGGATGTTGACCAATCAAAAAGCGACATTGTACGTGACATGACAGAATCACAACACGACAAATAAAAAGTATAAAACAAGCCAAATCGTTGCAACGACATGATAGTTTTATGTGGTTTATATCATTTAATACACTAACTTGAATGATGTTGACCTCTGTGATGTTCATAAAGATGTTGTTGAGTATTTGGGGCACCTTTGTTGGCAGCCATTGACTCCGTGGACTAGTTTGCCATGGAAACATGTCGGACTAGCAAGAGAAAAAAAGTTGTGAATTTTCCAATGTCTGCGACTACAGGCGAAAATATTCCACACTTTCTTGTTTTTTTTCCCGCTGTCCGCTCTTTAAAAACGGCGCTTTTTGTGTGGTTCACGGCATATTTCCGGGTAAGGCAGAAAAGAGTATTGTCGACCAATCAAACACAGAACTTTGTTTTTGTCCCGCCCCTCAGCAAAGCCATCGTTGCATGTTGACCAATCAAAAAGCGACATTGTACGTGACATGACAGAATCACAACACGACAAATAAAAAGTATAAAACAAGCCAAATTGTTGCAACGACATGATAGTTTTATGTGGTTTATATAATTAAGTACACTAACTTGAATGATGTCGATCTCTGTGATGTTCATAAAGATGTTGTTGAGTATTTGGGGCACCTTTGTTGGCAGCCATCGACTAAGTGGACTAGTTTGCCATGGAAACATGTCGGACTAGCAAGAGAAAAAAAGTTGTGAATTTTCCAATGTCTGCGACTACAGACGAAAATATTCCACACTTTCTTTTTTTTCCGCTGTCCGCTCTTTAAAAACGGCGCTTTTTGTGTGGTTCACGGCATATTTCCGGGTAAGGCAGAAAAGAGTACTGTCGACCAATCAAAACACAGAACTTTGTTTTTGTCCCGCCCCTCAGCAAAGCCATCGTTGCATGTTGACCAATCAAAAAGCGAAATTGTACGTGACATGACAGAATCACAACACGACAAATAAAAAGTATAAAACAAGCCAAATTGTTGCAACGACAGGATAGTTTTATGTGGTTTATATCATTTAATACACTAACTTGAATGATGTTGACCTCTGTGATGTTCTTAAAGATGTTGTTGAGTATTTGGGGCACCTTTGTTGGCAGCCATTGACTCCGTGGACTAGTTTGCCATGGAAACACGTCGGACAAGCAAGAGAAAAAAAGTTGTGAATTTTCCAATGTCTGCGACTACAGACGAAAATATTCCACACTTTCTTGTTTTTTTCCGCTGTCCGCTCTTTAAAAACGGCGCTTTTTGTGTGGTCCACGACATATTTCCGGGTACGGCGGAAGAGAGTATTGTCGACCAATCAAAACACAGAACTTTGTTTTTGTCCCGCCCTCAGCAAAGCCATCGTTGCATGTTGACCAATCAAAAAGCGACATTGTACGTGACATGACACAATCACAACACGACAAATAAAAAGTATAAAACAAGCCAAATTGTTGCAACGACATGATAGTTTTATATGGTTTATATAATTTAATACACTAACTTGAATGATGTCGATCGCTGTGATGTTCATAAAGATGTTGTTGAGTATTTGGGGCACCTTTGTTGGCAGCCATTGACTCCGTGGACTAGTTTGCCATGGAAACATGTCGGACTAGCAAGAGAAAAAAAGTTGTGAATTTTCCAATGTCTGCGACTACAGACGAAAATATCCCACACTTTCTTGTTTTTTTTCCCGCTGTCCGCTCTTTAAAAACGGCGCTTTTTGTGTGGTTCACGGCATATTTCCGGGTAAGGCAGAAAGGAGTATTGTCGACCAATCAAAACACAGAAATTTGTTTTTGTCCCGCCCCTCAGCAAAGCCATCGTTGCATGTTGACCAATCAAAAAGCGACATTGTACGTGACATGACAGAATCACAACACGACAAATAAAAAGTATAAAACAAGCCAAATTGTTGCAACGACATGATAGTTTTAT
The DNA here is from genome assembly GCF_033978785.1 of Entelurus aequoreus. Classification (NCBI taxonomy): domain Eukaryota; kingdom Metazoa; phylum Chordata; class Actinopteri; order Syngnathiformes; family Syngnathidae; genus Entelurus; species Entelurus aequoreus. The sequence goes on along the minus strand of NC_084737.1, from coordinate 6,896,255 downwards.
GTGGTTTATATAATTAAGTACACTAACTTGAATGATGTCGACCTCTGTGATGTTCATAAAGATGTTGTTGAGTATATGGGGCACCTTTGTTGGCAGCCATCGACTCCGTGGACTAGTTTGCCATGGAAACATGTCGGACTAGCAAGAGAAAAAAAGTTGTGAATTTTTCAATGTCTGCGACTACAGGCGAAAATATTCCACACTTTTTTGTTTTTTTCCCGCTGTCCGCTCTTTAAAAACGGCGCTTTTTGTGTGGTTCACGGCATATTTCCGGGTAAGGCAGAAAAGAGTATTGTCGACCAATCAAAACACAGAACTTTGTTTTTGTCCCGCCCTTCAGCAAAGCCATCGTTGCATGTTGACCAATCAAAAAGCGAAATTGTACGTGACATGACAGAATCACAACACGACAAATAAAAAGTATAAAACAAGCCAAATTGTTGCAACGACATGATAGTTTTATGTGGTTTATATAATTAAGTACACTAACTTGAATGATGTCGACCTCTGTGATGTTCATAAAGATGTTGTTGAGTATTTGGGGCACCTTTGTTGGCAGCCATTGACTCCGTGGACTAGTTTGCCATGGAAACATGTCGGACAAGCAAGAGAAAAAAAGTTGTGAATTTTTCAATGTCTGCGACTACAGACGAAAATATTCCACACTATCTTGTTTTTTTCCGCTGTCCGCTCTTTAAAAACGGCGCTTTTTGTGTGGTTCACGACATATTTCCGGGTACGGCGGAAGAGAGTATTGTCGACCAATCAAAACACAGAACTTTGTTTTTGTCCCGCCCTTCAGCACAGCCATCGTTGGATGTTGACCAATCAAAAAGCGACATTGTACGTGACATGACAGAATCACAACACGACAAATAAAAAGTATAAAACAAGCCAAATTGTTGCAACGACAGGATAGTTTTATATGGTTTATATAATTGAATACACTAACTTGAATGATGTCGACCTCTGTGATGTTCATAAAGATGTTGTTGAGTATTTGGGGCACCTTTGTTGGCAGCCATCGACTCCGTGGACTAGTTTGCCATGGAAACATGTCGGACTAGCAAGAGAAAAAAAGTTGTGAATTTTCCAATGTCTGCGACTACAGGCGAAAATATTCCACACTTTTTTGTTTTTTTTTCCGCTGTCCGCTCTTTAAAAACGGCGCTTTTTGTGTGGTTCACGGCATATTTCCGGGTAAGGCAGAAAAGAGTATTGTCGACCAATCAAAACACAGAACTTTGTTTTTGTCCCGCCCTTCAGCAAAGCCATCGTTGCATGTTGACCAATCAAAAAGCGAAATTGTACGTGACATGACAGAATCACAACACGACAAATAAAAAGTATAAAACAAGCCAAATTGTTGTAACGACATGATAGTTTTATATGGTTTATATGATTAAGTACACTAACTTGAATGATGTCGACCTCTGTGATGTTCATAAAGATGTTGTTGAGTATTTGGGGCACCTTTGTTGGCAGCCATCGACTCCGTGGACTAGTTTGCCATGGAAACATGTCGGACTAGCAAGAGAAAAAAAGTTGTGAATTTTCCAATGTCTGCGACTACAGACGAAAATATTCCACACTTTCTTGTTTTTTTCCGCTGTCCGCTCTTTAAAAACGGCGCTTTTTGTGTGGTTCACGACATATTTCCGGGTAAGGCGGAAGAGAGTATTGTCGACCAATCAAAACACAGAACTATGTTTTTGTCCCGCCCCTCAGCAAAGCCATCGTTGCATGTTGACCAATCAAAAAGCGACATTGTACGTGACATGACAGAATCACAACACGACAAATAAAAAGTATAAAACAAGCTAAATTGTTGCAACGACATGATAGTTTTATATGGTTTATATAATTGAATACACTAACTCGAATGATGTCGACCTCTGTGATGTTCATAAAGATGTTGTTGAGTATTTGGGGCACCTTTGTTGGCAGCCATCGACTCCGTGGACTAGTTTGCCATGGAAACATGTCGGACAAGCAAGAGGAAAAAGTTGTGAATTTTCCAATGTCTGCGACTACAGACGAAAATATTCCACACTTTCTTGTTCTTTTCCGCTGTCCGCTCTTTAAAAACGGCGCTTTTTGTGTGGTTCACGACATATTTCCGGGTAAGGCGGAAGAGAGTACTGTCGACCAATCAAAACACAGAACTATGTTTTTGTCCCGCCCCTCAGCAAAGCCATCGTTGCATGTTGACCAATCAAAAAGCGACATTGTATGTGACATGACAGAATCACAACACGACAAATAAAAATTATAAAACAAGCCAAATCGTTGCAACGACATGATAGTTTTATATGGTTTATATAATTTAATACACTAACTTGAATGATGTCAACCTCTGTGGTGTTCATAAAGATGTTGTTGAGTATTTGGGGCACCTTTATTGGCAGCCATTGACTCCGTGGACTAGTTTGCCATGGAAACATGTCGGACAAGCAAGAGGAAAAAAGTTGTGAATTTTCCAATGTCTGCGACTACAGACGAAAATATTCCACACTTTCTTGTTTTTTTTCCGCTGTCCGCTCTTTAAAAACGGCGCTTTTTGTGTGGTTCACGACATATTTCCGGGTAAGGCAGAAAAGAGTATTGTCGACCAATCAAAACACAGAACTTTGTTTTTGTCCCGCCCCTCAGCACAGCCATCGTTGCATGTTGACCAATCAAAAAGCGACATTGTACGTGACATGACAGAATCACAACACGACAAATAAAAAGTATAAAACAAGCCAAATCGTTGCAACGACATGATAGTTTTATATGGTTTATATAATTTAATACACTAACTTGAATGATGTTGACCTCTGTGATGTTCATAAAGATGTTGAGTATTTGAGGCACCTTTATTTGCAGCCATTGACTCCGTGGACTAGTTTGCCATGGAAACACGTCGCAAGCAAGAGAAAAAAAGTTGTGAATTTTCCAATGTCTGCGACTACAGACGAAAATATTCCACACTTTTTTGTTTTTTTCCGCCGTCAAAAACGGCGCTTTTTGTGCGATTCACAACCCATTTCCGGGTCAGGCGGAAGACAGTATTGTCGACCAATCAAAACACAGAACTTTGTTTTTGTCCCGCCCCTCAGCACAGCCATCGTTGCATGTTGACCAATCAAAAATCAACATTGTACGTGACATGACAGAATCACAACACCACAAATGTACCCAATAAAAAGTATAAAACAAGCCACATTGTTGCAACGACAGGATAGTTTTATACGGGTTATATACTTTAATACACCAACTTGAATGATGTCGCAGCAAACTTTATTAGAGGGAAAGAAAAAGAATACACAGTGGTCATGTCGTTATTCTGGTTTTTACTTCCCTCTAGTGGATGGGTTGGGAAGTGCAGTTTAGAAGCAACATTAGAAGAAAATATGACAAATTATTAATATTGTACACAATTGTAGAAATACGCAAACCACTGCCGATATGTATAATAATCACGACTATTTGGAGGCGTGTCTTAATATTTGTGTCCACGCGACATTTAGTGTGACGTGACTTGCTCTGTCTCTGATGAATGAAATGCCAAACTCATTAATCTATTTCTCTATTTTCCTGCATGCGGCCATTGAAGGCGCTCCAAAGGCCGCGTGAGTCACGCTGCTTCTTTTCATTGGCGCTGACGTCATCAAGAACACACGCTTCATTCATACAAATCATCCACAAAACAGCCAGCCCGTCTCCATGGCAACCGTTGCCCCTCATGTGGTCATCATGTCTACCATGTTAGCACAGATGTAAACATACAGGATTATGATGATTTACTCTGCAACATAATGGCACTTTAACCTTAACTTTAAGTAGATAGGATCTTTGATCCAAGACACAACTTACTTTGAACTAAAATGTTATTTTCTTTGTGCTCGACAAAAGAAAAGTATTGAGAATGTCTCCATGTTAAGAAACTCGACTTCTGGCTTCGCCATGATGTCTTGTTAGTTGTTATGAGAGTAGCGTATGTGTGTGGCCCTTTAAGATATGACAGCGTGTGAGGCGAGTGACCTTTTCTTTTCCTTGTGACACAGAAGGACGACACCGCTGCGCTCCAATAAAACACACTCAGATCTTCTGTTTCTAGCCGATACTACACAAAAAATAACGTAAAATAACGCATCATGTAGTAACAGTAACTGAGTTACTGAATATAAAAAATAAGGCATTAGATTACTAGTTACCACCGAAAATAACGGCATTACTTTGTACCACGTTAGTCCCAACACTCTATATGACATCTATTACATTGGACAAGTGCACACTTACAGTGTGTGTGTGTGTCAAAAGTAGATCAAGTACACAACGGTGCTTCTAAAAGACAACAACTCATCTTATTAGCATTGAAGCTAACACACTTCTAATATGAACACGTTTTTTAAAACTTGCACTTCACAGCCACGGCCAGCAGAGGGTGCTGCTGTTTCCTGATCAACAATATTTGACTCGCTTCTTTTAAAGGCCCAAACAAATGAAGGCAGACACACGCTACAGTAAGAATATAGTTTACTGCTACTTTTAAATCATACAAAAATAGCACGGAATTTGAGTCTTTTGGTTAATAATCCCACTATTGCGAGACGAACCATATAAAATACAATGATCTCCTCCAGCTCTTCTTTGTTACAAACAGAAAAAAAGATGTGGGGTATGAACACGGTATCCATTTCATTTATATGAGATGTTAATATTTACAAAATAAGAGCGTAGATTACATTTACAATTATATAAAATACAATGATCTCCTCCAGCTCTTCTCTGTTACAAAAAGCAAAAAATATGATGCGTGGTATGAACACGGTATTCATTTCATTTGCTGTACATGAGATGTTGATATTTACAAAATAAGAGCATAGATTACATTTACAATTATATAAAATACAATTATCTCCTCCAGCTCTTCTTTGTTACAAAAAGAAAAAAATATGATGCATGGTATGAGTATTAATTTCATTTGTATGGGATGTTAATATTTACAAAATAAGAGCGTAGATTACATTTACAATTATAGAAAATACAATTATCTCCTCCGGCTCTTCTTTGTTACAAAAAGAACAAATATGACGCGTGGTATGAACACGGTATTCATTTTTATTTATATGAGATGTTGATATTTACAAAATAAGAGCATAGATTACAATTACAATTATATAAAATACAAGTATCCCCTCCGGCTCTTCTTTGTTACAAAAAGAAAAAATATGATGCGTGGTATGAACACGGTATCCATTTTTATTTATATGAGATGTTAATATTTACAAAATAAGAGCATAGATTACAATTACAATTATATAAAATACAAGTATCCCCTCCGGCTCTTCTTTGTTACAAAAAGAAACAAATATGACGCGTGGTATGAACACGTTATCCATTTTTATTTCTATGAGATGTTGATATTTACAAAATAAGAGCGTGGATTACATCTACAATTATATAAAATATAATTATCTCCTACAGCTCTTCCTTGTTACAAAAAGAAACAAATATGACGCGTGGTATGAACACAGTATCCATTTTTATTTCTATGAGATGTTGATATTTACAAAATAAGAGCGTGGATTACATCTACAATTATATAAAATATAATTATCTCCTACAGCTCTTCCTTGTTACAAAAAGAAACAAATATGACGCGTGGTATGAACACAGTATCCATTTTTATTTATATGGGATGTTAATATTTACAAAATAAGAGCGTAGATTACATTTGCAATGATATAAAATACAAGTATCTCCTCCAGCTCTTCTTTATTACAAAAAGAAACAAATATGATGCGTGGTATGAACACAGTATTCATTTCATTTATATGAGAGCTCCAGCACCCCCCCGCGACCCCGAAAGGGACAAGCGGTAGAAAATGGATGGATGGATGGGTTAATATTTACAAAATAAGAGCGTAGATTACATTTACAATCATATGAAATACAATTATCTCCTCCAGTTCTTCTTTGTTACAAAAAGAAAAAATATGATGTGTGGTATGAGTATTTATTTCATTTATATGAGATGTTAATATTTACAAAATAAGAGCGTAGATTACATTTTACAATGATATAAAATACAATTATCCCCTCCAGCTCTTCTTTGGTACAAAAAGAACAAAATATGATGCGTGGTATGAACACCGTATCCATTTCATTTATATGAGATGTTAATATTTACAAAATAAGAGCGTGGATTACATTCAATAGACGCACTTGTGCTGCCATGGCTCAAAAGGGACACACGTTGCAAAATAGAGGATTTATATAAAAACAAACATTCTGATTTTGACCACAATTAACACAAGTATGTTTCTATTTAGCCACAGAGTGCTAACAAGTTGTGTTTATGCCGTGCATAGAAGTTCGTTTGTTAGGAAGTGCACATTTCAATCATATTTCTTATTAAAAAGTAAAAGTCAAATCCTCAAAAAGTGCATTGAAAAAGGCATCCCGTCATAATAAAGGGCACTTTGTTGTCGTTGAGATGACGGACCAGGATGTTCTTCAAAAGTAAACAAAAGCAGTCTGGGATGCTAATGCTACGTAGCATCATCGTAAAGGCACATTCATTGTTGCTTCTTTGGTTGGTTGGAGTGGAAAAGACTAGAAGCCTGCAGGGGGCGGGACTGTGTGTACACTAGGGGGTGTGATGTCACTTCCTGCTTCAGGCAGGCCTACGACTGCCCTCGAGCGTGAACGCCAGTCAGGTCCTTCCGGATGATCTCGTTCACTGCAAAGCAAAGACAAGGTGGCTTTAGCACACTAACTGCATTTTGCTGAACGCTAGCTCACATAGCATGATGTTAGCATGTAGCTGCACCAAATGATAATATAAATACATTTAATAAAGTCAAATACAAATAAGGCAACAAGAGAAGTATCCTACACTTCTCTTTTGTGAAGTCAATCTGAACAGCCGATACGGGCATCTACATCAACTATATGATTTGCCTGAGAAGCTGGACAGGACAAAAAAAAAAAAAAAAAAAAAAAAAAAAAAATTACGGAGCCCCTAAAGGGACATGGGGGAAAAAAATGTTTAATAATTAAAAAAAAAAAAATTTTTTTAGACATGTATCTCATGCGCAGAAGATACACGTAAAAAAAAAATTAAAAAAAATAATTAATTTGTTTTTTTTTTCTGAATAATTTTAAAAATTATTATTATTTTTTTTAGACAAGTATCTCGTGCGCAGGACAAACTGTCTCGTGCGCATGAGATAGTTTCTCGTGCGCACGAGATACACGTCTAAAAAAATAAATAAATAAAGAAAAAAAATATTAATTTGTTTTTTTTTCTGAATAAATTTAAAAATTATTATTATTATTATTATTTTTAGACATGTATCTCGTGCGCAGGACAAACTCTCTCGTGCGCACGAGATACTTTGTCCTGCGCATGAGATACATGTCTAAAAAAAACAACAACAAAAAAAAAGTTATTACATTTATTTAAAAAAAATAAAAAATAAAAAATAAAAATGGTATTATTTTGATTTTTTTTAGACGTGTATCTCGTGCGCACGAGAAAGTTTCTTGTGTGCACAAGATACACGTCTAAAAAAAAAAAAAAAAAAGCTATAAAAAAAACCAACATTCCCCCATGTAACTTTAGGGGCTCTGTAAAAAAAAATAAAAAAATTTAATTTTAGCATGTAGCTCACATAGATATGCTAGTGTTGCAAACATAGCATGATGTTAAATTGTAATGTTAGCATGTAGCTCGCATAGCTATGCTACTGTTGCAAACCTAACATGATGTTAAAATGTATATGTTCAATATATAATTTCTATTAACTTTCAACACCTTAAAAACTATAAATCAACTTAAGATCTATCCGTTGCCATAAAGTCTTTTTTTTGTTTTATGCCTTTTAAATTTTTTTTAAATAAAACACAAAATGTGCAATATTTTCCCCAAAACATTTTTAAAAATGGAATATTCCCAACTACACTGATTTTGATTCATAATTATTTTTTGGAGTGGAAAACAAAGTCACATTAAAATTGTCAGTGATACAAAACAGCATCACTCTTAAAATTGTTAAAAAATAAATATATATATATATATATATATATATATATATATATATATATATATATATATATATATATATATATATATATATATATATATATATATATATATATATACGTTTTTACTTTCAATGCTTAAGTCTCTCAATCAACTTCAGATACATTCATTAATCATATAATTTTTTAAAATATTTTTTGCCCTTTTTGTCAAAGAAAACTTATTTTTTTATGCCAAAAACACAAAATATGCCATATTTTCCCCAAAACATTTTTAAAAATGGAATATTCCCGACAACACTGATTTTGATTCATTATTATTTTTTGGAGCGAAAAAAAGTCACATTAAAATTCTCAGTGATAAAAAACAGCATCACTCTTAAAATTGTTAAAAAACAAACTAAGAAACAAACAAAAATTTTTTTTTTTACTTTCAATGCTTAAGTCTCTCAATCATCGTAACTTTTTATTATTTTTTTAATGTATTTGTTGCCCTTTTTGTCAAATAAAACTTAGTTTTTTTATGCCAAAAACACAAAATATGCAATATTTTCCCCAAAACATTTTTAAAAATGGAATATTCCCAACAACACTGATTTTGATTTATTATTATTTTTTGGAGCGGAAAAAAAAGTCACATTAAAATTGTCAGTGATACAAAACAGCATCACTCTTAAAATTGTTTTTAAAAAAATAAATACGTTTTTACTTTCAAAGTTAATCATAACTTTTTGATTTTTTCATGTATTTTTTGCCCTTTTTGTCAAAGAAAACTTAGTTTTTTTTAAGCCAAAAACACAAAATATGCAATATTTTCCCCAAAACATTTTTAAAATTGGAAAATTCCCAACAACACTGATTTTGATTCATTATTATTTTTTGGAGAGAAAAAAAGTCACATTAAAATTCTCAGTGATACAAAACAGCATCACTCTTAAAATTGTTTAAAAAAAAATATATATATATATTTACTTTCAAAGTTAATCATCATTTTTTTAATAATTTTTTCATGTATTTTTTGCCCTTTTTGTCAAAGAAAACTTAGTTTTTTATGGCAAAAAACATAAAATATGCAATATTTTCCCCAAAACATTTTAAAAAATGGAATATTCCCAAAAACATTGATTTTGATTCATTATTATTTTTTAGATTGGAAAAAAAGTCACATTAAAATTCTCAGTGATAAAAAAACAGCATCACTCTTAAAATTGTTAAAAAACAAACAAAAAAAAACAAAACAAAAAAAAATTCTCTCAATCATCGTAACTTTTTATTATTTTTTTAATGTATTTTTTGCCCTTTTTGTCAAAGAAAACTTAGTTTTTTTATGCCAAAAACACAAAATATGCAATATTTTCCCCAAAACATTTTTAAAAATGGAAAATTCCCAACAACCCTGATTTTGATTCATTATTATTTTTTGGAGAGAAAAAAAGTCACATTAAAAATCTCAGTGATACAAAACAGCATCACTCTTAAAATTGTTTAAAAAAAAATATATATATATCTACTTTCAAAGTTAATCATAACTTTTTTATAATTTTTTAATGTATTTTTTGCCCTTTTTGTCAGAGAAAACTTGTTTTTTTTATACCAAAAACACAAAATATGCCATATTTTCCCCAAAACATTTTTAAAAATGGAATATTCCCAAAAACATTGATTTTGATTCATTATTATTCTTTAGATTGGAAAAAAAGTCACATTGAAATTCTCAGTGAAAAAAACAGCATCACTCTTAAAATTGTTAAAAAACAAACAAACAAAAACAAAAAAAACATTTTTTTTGCCTTTTTATTTTTTTTTAAAATAAAACACAAAATGTGCAATATTTTCCCCAAAACATTTTTAAAAATGGAATATTCCCAACAACACTGATTTTGATTCATAATTATTTTTTGGAGCGAAAAAAAGTCACATTAAAATTGTCAGTGATACCAAACAGCATCACTCTTAAAATTGTTTAAAAAAATATATATATATATTTACTTTCAAAGTTAATCATAACTTTTTTATAATTTTTTAATGTATTTTTTGCCCTTTTTGTCAAAGAAAACTTAGTTTTTTTATGCCAAAAACACAAAATATGCCATATTTTCCCCAAAACATTTTTAAAAATGGAATATTCCCAAAAATATTGATTTTGATTCATTATTATTTTTTAGATTGGAAAAAAAGTCACATTAAAATTCTCAGTGATACAAAACAGCATCACTCTTAAAATTGTTTAAAAAATATATATATACATATTTACTTTCAAAGTTAATCATAACTTTTTTATAATTTTTTCATGTATTTTTTGCCCTTTTTGTAAAAAAAAACTTAGTTTTTTATGCCAAAAAGACAAAATATGCCATATTTCTGAATGGTTTAAAAGTGACATGAATGGATTGATATAAGTGTTGTTGTTTCATCACTTCCTGCTGCTGACGTAAACACACAAGTGTGTGTGTGTGTGTGTGTGTGTGTGTGTGTGTGTGTGTGTGTGTGTGTGTGTGTGTGTGTGTGTGTGTGTGTGTGTGTGTGTGTGTGTGTGTGTGTGTGTGTGTGTGTGTGTGAGAAGTGGAAACTTTAGTTCCAAAAATAGGAGCACAGTGTAGGCGGGGTTGTGGCCAGCCGGGTGTTTTCAAAATAAAAGGAGGAGATAAAATAAGTGAGATTCTTTGCACGGTTCACAGGACGAGAGCCAACAGGAAGTGGAAGCATCTGTCCTGTCAGATCCGCCTGATAGCGCTTGGTTGCCTAGCAACCCGGCGCAGAAAAGCAAGGTGCAAAGTAGGAGGAAGCAGCATGAAGATATGATCTGCGTCGCAAATAATGATATCAATAGGCAAAAATGACTTTTATTTTGTTAACTTAGCTTGGTAGTCAACATAAACAGTATGTACAAGTCAAGACACAGTAATAGTTGTTATGTTTGCTCAAAAGTACCAAATGTAAACAAAAACTAAACCATTAGTCGTGTGTGTGTGTGTGTGTTCTCGTATTTCTACCCTCCTTGAGACATGAAGAAGGAAAAGTATCTTCCATACGAGGAGGTGTGAACAAGTGATGACATAAATCATGGTCCCAATAACATTGCATCTAATAGAGAGACAAATAGTAGAATCCGTGAACATTGCTCCAAAGTCAGGATTTTTGTTGTTGTTCATTTAATGTGCATACCAAAGTAAACATTGCCGGGTGCAAAGGCAGCAACATATGATAAAACAAGATAAAGAAAGACTTCCCTATTCATCCCCCGGAAAAACCCCGCCAGGTGACATCTCTCAAAATGAGGGTGGTCCCAAAAAGGAGGGATTTGTTAAATTGACTGTGTCGCTTTTAAAAGTGCTCCAAGTCTGGTCAACATATGAAATAACAAGTGTGTGTAAAATTGTGACCCTAACCCCAAACCCAACCCCAACCCTAACCCTAACCCCAACATATAAAATAACAAGTGTGTGTAGGATATTAAAATGCGCCCCTTTATTAATTAATTAAAAAATAAAATAAAATATGTCTGTAGAGACACACTGTAATAACTAAGTAAATAATGAAGATTAAAAACCAATTACAAAGAAAAAATAAACTAAAAGCAATCTTTTTCTCACAATGTGTCAACTTTTTTCTTATAAAATTGGGAACAATTTCTCATATTCTTTCTGTTTCTCGTAAAATTATGACTTTTTTTTAATGTATAATTATTACTTTTTAATGCAAAATGGTGACATTTGTCATAAAATTTCGACTTGTATCACAATATTGCCCTTTTTTTTTTGTTCTGGTAAAATTGTGACATTTTTTGAGTAAAATTATGACCTTTTAATGTAAAATGATTACTTTTGAATGCAAAATGGTGACATTTGTCATAAAATTCTGACGTTTATCACAATATTGCCCATTTTTTGGTTGTTCTTGTAAAATAGTGACATTTTTTTAGTACAATTATGACTTTTTAATGTAAAACTATTACTTTTTAATGCAAAATGGTGACATTTGTCATAAAATTTCGACTTGTATCACAATATTGCCCATTTTTTTTGTTCTGGTAAAATTGTGACATTTTTTGAGTAAAATTATGACTTTTTAATGTAAAATGATTACTTTTTAATGCAAAATGGTGACATTTGTCATATAAAATTCTGACTTTTATCACAATATGGCCCATTTTTTGGTTGTTCTTGTAAAATAGTGACATTTTTAAATAAAATTATGACCTTTTTATGTAAAATGATTACTTTTTAACGCAAAATGGTGACATTTGTCATATAAATTCTGACTTTTATCACAACATTGCCAATTTTTTGGTTGTTCTTGTAAAATAGTGAACTTTTTTTAGTAAAATTATGAGTTTTTAATGTAAAACTACTACTTTTTAATGCAAAATGGTGACATTTGTCATATACAATTCTGACTTTTATCACAGTATTGCCAATTTTTTGGTTGTTCTTGTAAAATAGTGACATTTTTAAAATAAAATTATGACCTTTTTATGTAAAATGATTACTTTTTAATGCAAAATGGTGACATTTGTCATATAAATTCTGACTTTTATCACAACATTGCCAATTTTTTGGTTTTTCTTGTAAAATAGTGGCATTTTTTGAGTAAAATTATGACTTTTTTATGTAAAATTAAGCCTCTTTTTAATGCAAAATATTGACATTTTTTTTAGTAAAATTATGACATTTTATGTAAAATGGTGACATTTGTCATATAAAATTCTGACTTGTATCACAATGTTGCCAATTTTTTGGTTGTTCTTGTAAAATAGTGACATTTTTTTAGTAAAATTATGACTTTTTAATGTAAAACTATTACTTTTTAATGCAAAATGGTGACATTTGTCATAAAATTTCGACTTGTATCACAATATTGCCCATTTTTTTGTTCTGGTAAAATTGTGACATTTTTTATGTAAAATTATTACTTTTTAATGCAAAATGGTGACATTTGTCATATAAAATTCTGACTTTTATCACAATATTGCCAATTTTTTGGTTGTTCTTGTAAAATAGTGAATTTTTTTTAGTAAAATTATGACTTTTTAATGTAAAATGATTGCTTTTTAATGCAAAATGGTGACATTTGTCATATACAATTCTGACTTTTATCACAGTATTGCCAATTTTTTGGTTGTTCTTGTAAAATAGTGACATTTTTAAAATAAAATTATGACCTTTTTATGTAAAATGATTACTTTTTAATGCAAAATGGTGACATTTGTCATATAAATTCTGACTTTTATCACAACATTGCCAATTTTTTGGTTTTTCTTGTAAAATAGTGGCATTTTTTGAGTAAAATTATGACTTTTTTATGTAAAATTAAGCCTCTTTTTAATGCAAAATATTGACATTTTTTTTAGTAAAATTATGACATTTTATGTAAAATGGTGACATTTGTCATATAAAATTCTGACTTGTATCACAATGTTGCCAATTTTTTGGTTGTTCTTGTAAAATAGTGACATTTTTTTAGTAAAATTATGACTTTTTAATGTAAAACTATTACTTTTTAATGCAAAATGGTGACATTTGTCATAAAATTTCGACTTGTATCACAATATTGCCCATTTTTTTGTTCTGGTAAAATTGTGACATTTTTTATGTAAAATTATTACTTTTTAATGCAAAATGGTGACATTTGTCATATAAAATTCTGACTTTTATCACAATATTGCCAATTTTTTGGTTGTTCTTGTAAAATAGTGAATTTTTTTTAGTAAAATTATGACTTTTTAATGTAAAATGATTACTTTTTAATGCAAAATGGTGACATTTGTCATATAAAATTCTGACTTTTATCACAACATGGCCCATTTTTTGGTTGTTCTCGTGAAATAGTGACATTTTTTAAATAAAATTATGACCTTTTTATGTAAAATGATTACTTTTTAATGCAAAATGGTGACATTTGTCATATAAAAATCAGACTTTTATCACAATGTTGCCATTTTTTTTGTTCTTGTAAAATAGTGAAATCTTTTGAGTAAAATTATGACTTTTTTAATGTAAAATGATTACTTTTTAATGCAAAATGGTGACATTTGTCATATAAAATTCGGACTTGTATCACAATGTTGCCAATTTTTTGGTTGTTCTTGTAAAATAGTGGCATTTTTTGAGTAAAATTATGACTTTTTTATGTAAAATTAAGGCTTTTTTTATGCAAAATAGTGAAATTTTTTTAGTAAAATTATGACATTTTATGTAAAATGGTGACAGTTATCATATAAAATTCTGACTTGTATCACAATGTTGCCAATTTTTTGGTTGTTCTTGTAAAATAGTGACATTTTTTTAGTAAAATTATGACTTTTTAATGTAAAACTATTACTTTTTAATGCAAAATGGTGACATTTGTCATATCAATTCTGACTTTTATCCCAACATGGCCCATTTTTTGGTTGTTATTGTAAAATAGTGACATTTTAAAAATAAAATTATGACCTTTTTATGTAAAATTATTACTTTTTAATGCAAAATGGTGACATTTGTCATATAAATTCTGACTTGTATCACAATGTTGCCAATTTTTTGGTTGTTCTTGTAAAATAGTGAATTTTTTTTAGTAAAATTATGACTTTTTAATGTAAAACTATTACTTTTTAATGCAAAATGGTGACATTTGTCATAAAATTTTGACTTGTATCACAATATTGCCCTTTTTTTTGTTCTGGTAAAATTGTGACATTTTTTTATGTAAAATGATTACTTTTGAATGCAAAATGGTGACATTTGTCATATAAATTCTGACTTTTATCACAACATTGCCAATTTTTTGGTTTTTCTTGTAAAATAGTGGCATTTTTTGAGTAAAATTATGACTTTTTAATGTGAAATTAAGGCTTTTTTTTTAATGCAAAATAGTGACATTTTTTAGTAAAATTATGACATTTTATGTAAAATGGTGACATTTGTCATTAAAATTTGGACTTTTATCCCAACATGGCCCATTTTTTGGTTGTTCTTGTAAAATAGTGACATTTTTTAAATAAAATTATGACCTTTTAATGTAAAATGATTACTTTTTAATGCAAAATGGTGACATTTGTCATATAAATTCTGACTTTTATCACAACATTGCCAATTTTTTGGTTTTTCTTGTAAAATAGTGGCATTTTTTGAGTAAAATTATGACTTTTTAAATGTGAAATTAAGGCTTTTTTTTAATGCAAAATAGTGACATTTTTTTGGTAAAATTATGACATTTTATGTAAAATGGTGACATTTGTCATATAAAATTCTGACTTTTATCACAATGTTGCCAATTTTTTGGTTGTTCTTGTAAAATAGTGACATTTTTAAAATAAAATTATGACCTTTTTATGTAAAATGATTACTTTTTAATGCAAAATGGTGACATTTGTCATATAAATTCTGACTTTTATCACAACATTGCCAATTTTTTGGTTTTTCTTGTAAAATAGTGGCATTTTTTGAGTAAA
>NC_084737.1:6848289-6875789 GCF_033978785.1 Entelurus aequoreus | reverse complement strand
TGGCACCAAGGACGCCAGCAGCGTCAATGGCGGCGTGTGTGAGTGCAGAGTGTGTGTGTGAGTGCAGAGTGTGTGTGTGAGTGCAGAGTGTGTGTGAGTGCAGAGAGTGTGTGAGTGCAGAGTGTGTGTGAGTGCAGAGTGTGTGTGTGAGTGCAGAGTGTGTGTGAGTGCAGAGTGTGTGTGTGAGTGCAGAGTGTGTGTGAGTGCAGAGAGTGTGTGAGTGCAGAGTGTGTGTGAGTGCAGAGTGTGTGTGAGTGCAGAGTGTGTGTGAGTGCAGAGAGTGTGTGTGAGTGCAGAGTGTGTGTGAGTGCAGAGTGTGTGTGAGTGCAGAGAGTGTGTGTGAGTGGCGCCAGCGGGCGACCTGCACACTCGGGTCGCCCGCTGAGAGCTGACGTCTTTGCACGTCCTCACGCGTGTCGAGTAAGAGTAAGAGTAAGAGTAAGAGTAAGAGTAAGAGTAAGAGTAAGGTTTCAACGACCCGCTGAAGTCTCTGCCTTCATGTTGGAATGTAGACACTACTTTTACTGCGTGTAGCTTTAATGCTAATGAGATGTGTGTGTCCCCACAGAGTGTGTGTCTTTTACAAGCACTGTTGTGTACTTGATCCACTGTAAGTGTGCACTTGTCCAATGTAATAGATGTCATACATCACATACAACACGAAGGAGTGGGCCAGGAGGACAACAACGTTAGCAACACTAGCATAGCTATGTGAGCTACATGCTAACATTACATTTTAACACCATTGTAGGTTAGCAACACTAGCATAGCTATGTGAGCTACATGCTAATATTACATTTTAACACCATTGTAGTGTAGCAACACTAGGATAGCTATGTGAGCTACATGCTAACATTACATTTTAACATAATTGTAGTGTAGCAACACTAGCATAGCCATGTGAGCTACATGCTAACATTACATTTTAACATCATTGTAGTGCAGCAACACTAGCATAGCCATGTGAGCTAAATGCTAACATTACATTTTAACATCATTGTAGTGTAGCAACACTAGCATAGCCATGTGAGCTACATGCTAACATTACATTTTAACATCATTGTAGTGTAGCAACACTAGCATAGCCATGTGAGCTACATGCTAACATTACATTTTAACATCATTGTAGTGTAGCAACACTAGCATAGCCATGTGAGCTACATGTATCTCCTGCACACCTCCACCTGACGGAACCTTTTTCACCCGCTCCACCGCACCTGACCTTTCTTCATTGTTCCACACCCTCCTCCACACACACACACACACACACACACACACACACACACACACACACACACACACACACACACACACACACACACACACACACACACACACACACACACACACACACACACACACACACACAAGAGCGATACCAGGATGTGGTGGCTACGTGAAATGCCACCCGGTAGAAGTAGTAGTAAGTACACAGAAAGATGTACGGAGCTAACGCAGACAAAGAGACGGAGAAGTTTGGGACAGGAATGAAAAGAAAGGATTCATTTGGAAAAAAAATTATAACAAAAACGTTGGTTATAAAAATAATATTATATATTATTATATGACAAAATAATGTATTAATAATAATAATAGGAATATCAAAATTATTATTTACAATAACAATCATTTTATAATAATAATAAAAATAAATGTACTAATATTAATGTATCCAATATTATTAATAAATAATTAATACTTAAGAATATAATTTAATAATAATTATAGGAATATCAAAAGTATTATTAACAATAACAGAATCATTTTATAATAAAAAATAAATAAATGTACCAACATTAATGTATCCAATATTATTAATACATAATTACTACTAAAGAATATAATTTAATAATAATTATAGGAATATCAAAAGTAATATTAACAATAACAGAATCATTTTATAGTAATAAAAAAATAAATGTACTAACATTAATGTATCCAATATTATTAATAAATAATTACTACCAAATAATATATTTTAATAATAATTATAGGAATATCAAAAGTATTATTAACAATAACATAATCATTTTATAATAATAATTTTAAATTTTTTTTACTAACATTAATGTATCCAATATTATTAATAAATAATTACTACTAAAGAATATAATTTAATAATAATAATAATAGGAATATCAAAAGTAATATTAACAATAACAGAATCATTTTATAACAATACAAAATAAATGTACTAACATTAATGTATCCAATATTATTAATAAATACTTAATACTAAAGAATATCATTTAATAATAATAATAGGAATATCAAAAGTAATATTAACAATAACAGAATAATTTTATAATAATAAAAAAATAAATGTACTAATATTAATGTATCCAATATTATTAATACATAATGAATACTAAATAATATAATTTAATAATAATAATAGGAATATCAAAAGTAATATTAACAATAACATAATCATTTTATAATAATAAAAAAATAAATGTTCTAACATTAATGTATCCAATATTATTAATAAATAATTACTACTAAATATAATTTAATAATAAAAACGTGGAATGTAATTATTATTGACAATATTAGAATAATAGTAAAAATACTATCTATAATACCTGTTAGCATGCAAACAATAGCATTTTCATGCTATCGTTAGCACACATGCTATGTGTGTGTATACTTTTGATATTCCTATTATTGCTAACCTACAATGATGTTAAAATGTAATGTTAGCATGTAGCCCACATAGCTATGGTAGCACGTAGCTCACAAGCTAACTTAAGCATGCTAACTTTTTTCTTTTCTATTTCCGCAGCCATATACCTTTGAGTGGTGTAACTTGGTATATGAAACATGCCCACTGTTTTCATGCTATCGTTAGCACAAATGCTACGTGTTATCATTTTTGTGTAAACATGCTACTGTTTTAGGCTAGCTCTGCGGCTCTCTTATGTCACACCTAAAAGTATTATGAACAATAACAGAATCATTTTAGAACAATACAAAAATAAATCTAAGATGGACTGAAAGTGTTCTGTGGTCTGACGAGTCCACGTTTTTGGAAACTGTGGACGTCGTGTCCTCCGGACCAAAGAGGAAAAGAACCATCCGGATTGTTCTAGGCGCAAAGTGTAAAAGCCAGCATGTGTGATGGTATGGGGGTGTATTAGTGCCCAAGACATGGGTAACTTACACATCTGTGAAGGCACCATTAATGCTGAAAGGTACATACAGCTTTTGGAGCAACATATGTTGTTATCATGGACGCCCCTGCTTATTTCAGCAAGACAATGCCAAGCCACGTGTTCCAACAGGGGGGCTTCATAGTAAAAGAGTGCGGGTACTAGACTGGCCTGCCTGTAGTCCAGACCTGTCCCCCATCGAAAATGTGTGGTGCATTATGAAGCCTAAAATAGCACAAGGGAGACCCCCGGACTGTTGAACAACTTAAGCTGTACATCAAGCAAGAACGGGAAAGAATTCCACTTGAAAAATGTGTCTCCTCAGTTCCCAAACCTTTACTGAGTGTTGTTAAAAGGAAAGGCCATGTAACACAGTGGCAAAAATGCCCCTGTGGCAACTATTGGCATCGCTGTGAGCGGACTTAATTGAAGTCTATTTATGAGTTAGAATGCTAGGATAAAAAAAAACACATCATGTCTTAATGATCGTGAACGATAGGCAAAATTCACCCCCAAAAAAAGCATTTCCTCTGTAAAACGCCTTTAATTAGGGTGAACTGGGTCGGAATTGGGGGTTAAATCACCAAAAATGATTCCCCGGGCGCGGCCACCGCTGCTGCTCACTGCTCCCCTCACCTCCCAGGGGGTGATCAAGGGTTGATGGGTCAAATGCAGAGAGTAACTTCGCCACACCTGGTGTGTGCGTGTGACAATCATTGGTACTTGAACTTGAACTCAACACACGGCACACTAACCTATTGTTACTATAACAATCTACAAGGTTAATACAGCTTGCTTCTCTTTCTTCCCCTCCGTCTTTCTGCCTTCCTTCGTATCCCTAGTTATCGTTACGTATACGCATTGTTGCATTTGAACAACTGTATTGTTGATAATAGAGGTACATTATTGGTATTGTTCATTAACAATAGCGATACTTCTATTGGTATTTGTATTGCTCCATTTGTAGTGCAATAATGCTCATTGTCTTTTCTGTATTATTATTTATTTCGCTAACTGCTTCTTTGCTATCACTTTTACCATCATATTTGTACATATTGTTGTTGTTGTTGTTGTCTCTCTGTCTTATCCCCCTCTTTTCCCCACAATTCCCCCCCTCTGTCTTCTTTTTTCTCTCTTTCTATCCCCTCCGGCCCGGCTGCACCAAATGATAATATAAATACATTTAATGAAGCCAAATACAAATAAGGCAACAAGGGAAGTATCCCACACTTCTCTTTTGTAAAGTCCATTTGTACAGCCGATACGGGCATCTACATCAACTGTATGATTTGCCTGAGAAGCTGGACAGGACAAAAAAAACCTGCCATTAATTAACAACCAAACAGTAATTTTTCAGCATGGAATGGACGATTGAGTCCCGGAAATAGCGGCGTGGCTTTCAGACCAAAACACGAGTAAATAAGCGAGTAAAGGCCGAGCTGAACAAACACTTGCAGAAGACGGGGGCCCATCAAACATTATCGCCACAGTCACAGGCCTGTTGCTGGGAACCCCGGCCTCCAGCTCGCTCCAATACAAACAAATTCATATTTTCCATAGAAGCGTGTTTCCCTTCTTCTGCTATCTCGCCACTCACTCCATTTCTGGAGGGGAGCAGCTGTGAGCGGGAAGTCCTGGGGCCGGGATTGGCAGAACCCGGGCGCTTAATCCTCTAGTGGGTTCCCCCTCGCAGGATGGGGACGGGGGCCGGGGGCGGCGAGGCCAAGGAGAAGCCCCGGGCCAACGGCAACAAACAACCAGGCTTTCCCCGGGCTCTCCCAGGCAGCTCCGTTCCACTCGCCCGACAATGGTTGCCACGGAAACGGCGTGCACATCATAACAGAGGCAACATGTGTGGGAGATGTGTCTGGAAAGCCACACTTGCATCCTTCCTTTTAATCCCTCAAATGCAAAGCCGTGCGAGAACATCACCCCACTACAGGAGCGGAACCTCCAACAAAAGTTCGGAGTCAAAACCCGGAAGTTGCAACAGCCGACAAAAAAAAACATGAGATGTTTGATCTCACGATGTTAGAATAATTATGTATATATTATCACACTAACTTTAGTATGCTTAAAGTCCGTTGTTTTAGTTATTTCGCTATTGTGCTCAAGTTGGACTTTTCTAATCTGTGCCTCGGCCGTAGATGTTATCTAACAGCCGAGGACTTCAACGACCTCAACGAAGATAAGATGACAGCACGCAGACGAAGCGGGGACAAGGCGAAATCACAAGGACCCCAGCACATTCCGTCACGTATCGTGCGTCCTGGACCTGCTTTGCATAATATATGTGACCACTAGTCAGGTTACTTCTAGACCTCCACCCCAGATCCCACCTCACTCCTACCCACTTCTCTAAAGTGGGCTGGCTCAAGGTGGAGGACAGAGTTAAACAACTTGCACTGAGCCTAGTCTATAAAATCCGCTACACCTCCCTGATACCGAAGTACATGTCAAACTACTTCCTTAACGTAATTGACCGCCATAACCACAACACCAGGGGGAGCTCCACTAACCACGTTAAACCCAGATTCCGAACTAACAAAGGTCTTAACTCATTCTCTTTCTATGTCACATCAATGTGGAATGCGCTCCCAACAGGTATAAAAGAAAGGGCATCTCTATCCTCCTTCAAAACCGCAATAAAAGTTCACCTCCAGGCAGCTACAACCCTAAACTAACACCCTCCCCGGATTGCTAATAATCAAATGTAAACAATCAAATGCAGATACTTTTTCTTTTTCTTATGCATTCTGATCTCTCTCTCTCTCTCTCTCTCTCTCTCTCTCTCTCTATGTCCACTACTTGATGTCCATCCCCCCCCCCACCCCCCCCCCCTCCACACCCCTGATTGTAAATAATGTAAATAATTCAATGTGATTATCTTGTGTGATGACTGTATTATGATGATAGTATATATGATAGTATATATCTGTATCATGAATCAATTTAAGTGGACCCCGACTTAAACAAGTTGAAAAACTTATTCGGGTGTTACCATTTAGTGGTCAATTGTACGGAATATGTACTTCACTGTGCAACCTACTAATAAAAGTCTCAATCAATCAAAAACTCCTTTTAGAGGCGGCCTTAGTGTTGTTGACTGTGGAGCTCCTGAGTAAATAGAGGGACGCAGGAGCTGAACCTTAGAGCGCAGGGCGAGACTGCGACTAAGTGTGCAGCTCCATGCGTTCTCCTCATGAGCTAAATTGAACTCTGTCTCTGCATGATTTCCTTGCTTCTTGTCTGATTAATAGATGTCATCAGTGCTTGAACCTGACACTCCATAACCTCCATTATTGCACAGGTGCCCAGGTATCCTTCCGCCACTACAACTAGTCCTCCAGCAAATCCCTTGTTGACAGGACCAAAATTCCGTTTTGAATTCATCTTAAAATCGGAACGTCGTACAGCAGATGCCAGCTCCTGGTCTGCCAGAGCATAAGAAGACGTTTGATTTTATTTAGCTCAAACAATTGTATAATACGGAGCCCCTAAAGGGACATGGGAATTCATTGTTTTTATACATGTATCTCGTGCGCACAAGAAAGTATC
Organism: Entelurus aequoreus; assembly: GCF_033978785.1. Classification (NCBI taxonomy): domain Eukaryota; kingdom Metazoa; phylum Chordata; class Actinopteri; order Syngnathiformes; family Syngnathidae; genus Entelurus; species Entelurus aequoreus. Next base: position 6,869,079 of record NC_084737.1, on the reverse strand, counting down.
TCGTGGCCACAAGAAACTTTTTATCAAAAAAAAAAAAAAAAATTTTTTTTATTTTTTTATAAAATAAAATAAAATATTATTATTATTATATATATATTTTTTTAATAAAAAGTTTCTTGTGTGCACATAAAAATAAAAAGAATAAAAATACTTTTTTTTTTTTTTTTTTTAAATAAAAAGTTTCTCGTGCCCACGAGAAACTTTCTCGTGCGCACGAGAAACTTTTTTAAAAAAAATTAAAAAATAATATTATTGTTTTTTTTTTTTTAATAAAAAGTTTCTCGTGGCTACGAGAAACTTTTTCGTGTGCACGAGGAACTTTTTATTAAAAAAAAAAAAAAAAAAGTTTTTATTTTTTTATAAAAAGTTTCTCGTGCACACGAGAAACTTTTTATAAAAAAAATAAATAAAATAAAATATTAATATTATTATTTTGTTTTTTTTTAAATAAAAAGTTTCTCGTGTGCACATAAAAAAAATAAATAAAATAAAATAAAATATTATTATTTTAAATAAAAAGTTTCTCGTGGCCACAAGAAACTTTCTCATGCGCACGAGAAACTTTTTATAAAAAAATTTAAAAATAATATTATTATTATTATTATTTTTTTAATAAAAAGTTTCTCGTGGCCACGAGAAACTTTTTCGTGCGCACGAGGAACTTTTTATTTAAAAAAAAAATATATATATATATATTTTTATTTTTATTTTTTATAAAAAGTTTCTAGTGCGCACGAGATACATGTCTAAAAAAAAAAAATTCCCATGTCCCTTTAGGGGCTCCGTAGTATAATAATAATAATAATAGATTTAATTTGTAAAAAGCACTTTACATTGAGCAAACAACCTCAAAGTGCTACAGTGTATTAAAAAATAAAATACAAATAAAATAAAAACTAGAACAGCCTAACAGCTAGAACTAGTATGCATATATTTTAAAAAATACATTTTTAAAAAGAAGGGTTTTTAAGCCTTTTTTAAAAGCATCCACAGTCTGTGGTGCCCTCAGGTGGTCAGGGAGAGCGTTCCACAGACTGGGATATTACAGTATGTAATATAAAGGAGTCAGGCGCGCACGGTGGAACAGGGGTTAGTGCATGTGCCTCACAATACCAAGGTCCTGAGTAGTCCTGGGTTCAATCCCGGGGCTCTGGATCTTTCTATGTGGAGTTTGCATGTTCTCTGCGTGGGTTCCCTCCGGGTACTCCGGCTTCCTCCCGCCTCCAAAGACATGCACCTGGGGATAGGTTGATTGGCAACACTAAATCCTAGCAACCTCGTTAGTTTTACGCTGATTATTATACATTCTATAGTTCTTTTGTGAGACCTGCTCAGTGGCCTTGTTGGTTAGACCGGAAGGTCGTGAGTTCAAACCCCGGCCGAGTCATACCGAAGACTATAAAACTGGGACCCATTACCTCCCAGGGGGTGAACAAGGGGATTGTACTATGTCAGGTGACCATGGTCCAAGACATGAGAAAGTAAAGACATGGACTTACACTCACCATCATCGAGGTAGGCCTGGTCCAGGTTCTCCTCCTTCACCGTCACCCTCCTGGGTCTGTCCCCGCCAGGTCCTCTGGCCTTCTGCTGCTGGATGACCGTGGCGTACTGCTGAGGAGGGGGCGGGGGCGGGGAGTAGGATCCGCAGTAGACGGCGGGCGGCTCCTGGTGGTGGTTGGTGGGGGAGAACTGGATGATGGGTGGGTGCGCCGGGGATCCGGTGCGGACCAGGACGGAGCGGTGCGGGTCGGGGATCAGGGCGCCGCTCTTCTCGCCGCGGGGGAAGGCCGCGCTCTGGCGGTCAAAGCCGGAGCCCAGACGCTGGCAGGACGCCACGCCGGAAAGCAGGCCGTGATCCGGGTGGAGGACGCGGCGTGGGCTGGGGTAGTAGGAGTGGGGGGGGGCGCCCATCATGGCGAAGGTCACGTGGTCCGAGTCATACTCGTCTAAGGGCTCGGTCTTGATGGACGCGGCTGGACAGACAACATCAGCTATTAGTTCTCTGACAAATACACCACATGTTGTTACTGGTATGCTAGTATGTCTTATATTGCTATTACATGTATGCTAGCGTGTCTTATATTGGTATTACATGTATGCTAGCGTGTCTTATATCTGTAATGCATATATGCTAGCATGTCTTATATTTGTAATGCATACATGCCAGCATGTCTTATATTTGTATTACATGTATGCTAGCATGTCTTATATTTGTAATGCATATATGCTAGCATGTCTTATATTTGTATTACATGTATGCTAGCATGTCTTATATTTGTAATGCATATATGCTAGCATGTCTTATATTTGTATTACATGTATGCCAGCATGTCTTATATTTGTATTACATATATGCTAGCATGTCTTATATTTGTATTACATGTATGCTAACATGTCTTACATTTGTATTACATGTATGCTAGCGTGTCTTATATTTGTAATGCACATATGCTAGCATGTCTTATATTTGTATTACATGTACACCAGCCTGTCTTATATGTATGCTAACATGTCTTATATTTGTATTAAATGTATGCCAGCATGTCTTATATTTATATTATGTATATATATATATATATGCTAGCATGTCTTATATTTGTATTATATATATATGCTAGCATGTCTTATATTTGTATTATATATATATGCGAGCATGTCTTATATTTGTATATATATATATATATATATATATATATATATATATATATATATATATATATATATGATAGCATGTCTTCTATTTGTATTATATATATATATGCTAGCATGTCTTATATTTGTATTATATATATATATATATATATGCTAGCAAGTCTTATATTTGTATTATATATATGTATATATATATGCAAGCATGTCTTATATTTGTATTATATATTTATGATAGCATGTCTTATATTTGTATTATATATATGCTAGCTTGTCTTATAATTGTATTATATATATGCTAGCATGTCTTATATTTGTATTATATATATATGCTAGCATGTCTTATATTTGTATTATATATATATATGCTAGCATGTCTTATATTTCTATTATATATATATATGCTAGCATGTCTTATATTTGTATTATATATATATGCGAGCATGTCTTATATTTGTATTATATATATATGCTAGCATGTCTTATATTTGTATTATATATATATGCGAGCATGTCTTATATTTGTATTATATATATATGCTAGCATGTCTTATATTTGTATTATATATATGCTAGCATGTCTTATATTTGTATTGTATATATATGATAGCATGTCTTCTATTTGTATTATATATATATATATATATATGCTAGCAAGTCTTATATTTGTATTATATATATATGTATATATATATGCGAGCATGTCTTATATTTGTATTATATATATATATGATAGCATGTCTTATATTTGTATTATATATATATGCTAGCTTGTCTTATATTTGTATTATATATATGCTAGCATGTCTTATATTTCTATTATATATATATGCTAGCATGTCTTATATTTGTATTATATATATATGCTAGCATGTCTTATATTTGTATTATATATATGCGAGCATGTCTTATCTATGCATCACATGTATGCCAGCCTGTCTTATATGCGTGCCAGCATGTGGAACACAGGGTGCAGTGCAGGTGGCTCACAGGGCAGAGGCGTGTAGGCGAAGTGCTGAGGTTGACTGCGCTTCCTCTTCCCGTTGACCACGCAGAAGGTCACCTTGACGGGACGGCAGACGGAGGAGTCACGGTAGGACGGCACCTCCACAAACAGAATGCTCTGGCGGGTGAAAGATGTTGCATGAGTCCATGAGTGGCGTCACGGACGTCTTATACTCACCGGCTGGCTCTTGTCTTTGTCCACCGTGGCTTCACTCTCCCACACTTGCATCCCATCTGGCGGAGGAACATAGCGGTTGTTGCAACACAAAAATACGTGCAGGGAAGTCATCAACAATAAATGTTCATCTTATAGTTGCAGCAGTGTTGCATGAATGTCAAAATGAAGTGAATTATATTTATATAGCACTTTTCTCTAGTGACTCAAAGTGCTTTTACGTAGTGAAACCCAATATCTGAGTTCCATTTAAACCAGTGTGGGCGGCACTGGTGGGTAAAGTGTCTTGCCCAAGGACACAACGGCAGTGGCTAGGATGGCGGAAGCGGGGATCGAACCTGGAACCCTCGAGTCGCTGGCACGGCCCGAACCAACCGAGCTATGCCGCCCCAATAATACCCGATAATAATAATAAAATCCGATAAAAAAAGGTGAGGTTCAACAACATTTTCTCACGAAAGAAACAAGCGGTAGAAAATGAATGGATGGAAAAATAGTATTACACGTTTCCATCCATCCATCCATTTTCTACCGCTTGTCCCTTTCGGGGTCGCGGGGGGGGGGGCTGGAGCCTATCTCAGCTACATTGGGGAAGGCGGGGTACACCCTGGACAAGTCGCCACCTAATAAAATAGAATTACATAAGATAAAAAAGATCAAAGTATCACGAGAAAAATCATGTTTAGTCACTAGAAAATCTTAAAAATAAAACAATAATAAAAAAATATATACATCATAAAACAACACGAGAAAAATCATGTTTAGTCACCACAAAGTCCTAAAAACAAAACAATCATTTCTTTTTTTTTAAATCATAAAACAACACGAGAAAAATCTTGTTTAGTCACCACAAAATCCTAAAAATAAAACAATAAAAAAATATATATATATATCATAAAACGAAACAAGAAAAATCATGTTAAGTCACCACAAATTTCTAAAAATAAAAAAATTAAAAAAATTAAAAATAATCATAAAACAACATGAGAAAAATCATGTTAAGTCACCACAAAATCCTAAAAATAAAACAATAAAAACAAATAATAATAATAATCATAAAACAACAAAAGAAAAATCATGTTTAGTCACCACAAAATCCTAAAAATAAAACAATAAAAAAAAAAATAATCATAAAACAACACGAGAAAAAAATCATGTTTAGTCACCACAAAATCCTAAAACTAAGACAATAACAACAAAAAAAAATATTATAAAACAAAACAAGAAAAATCATGTTAAGTCACCACAAAATCCTAAAAATAAAACAATTAAAATTTTTTTAAAAAAATCATAAAACAACACGAGAAAAATCATGTTTAGTCACCACAAAATCCTAAAAATAAAACAATTAAAAAATAAAAAATATCATAAAACACGAGAAAAAAATCATGTTTAGTCACCACAAAATCCTAAAACTAAAACAATAACAAAAAATATATATATCATAAAACAAAACAAGAAAAATCATGTTAAGTCACCACAAAATCCTAAAAATAAAACAATAAAATTTTTTAAAAAAAAAATCATAAAACAACATGAGAAAAAAATCATGTTTAGTCACCACAAAATCCTAAAAATAAAACAACAATAAAAAATACAAAAATATCATTAAACAACACATAAAGTGTCGGATACACTATATTGCCAAAATTTTTGTTCGATACGTACCTCGGTTTAGAGGTCACGGTTCGGTTCATTTTCGGTGCAGTAAGAAAACAACAAAATATACATTTTTTGGTTATTTATTTACCAAAATTTGTAAACAATGGCTTTATCCTTTTAACATTGGGAACACTATAATAATTCTGCCCACGTTAATCAACATTAAACTGCCTCAAGTTGTTGCTCAGATGAAATACAATTACATTTTGGGAAGCCTGTAGTTGATTTATTATGTAAATGTGATATTTTTTATCAACATGTGATAGCAGGGACCCTGCCATTCACAACTAGGCTGCTCCATTACTAATGATTAATGTAATTAAAGCTGAAAAATAGTACAATAGCAATAAGGAGAGACTATTCATCCCTGAACACCATGGAGTTCATGTAGGCTTAATGATGCACTTACATTATTATATCAACTATCAGAGACAGAAACTCTTCATTTAACATAATGTCCTTTTTTGCTGCTTCAAAACAGCTCAATTAACACAGAAAAAGGTAAAGTGAAATAACAGACAGACAGGGCTTTGCTGTCCGTAACACACACACACACACACACACACAATGCAAAATGAGCTAATTAATGAGCGAATTAGCCTTCACCTCAAGCCAGGACTGCGAGCGAGCTGAGCTGCCTTTTATATTTCTAGAAGGTCAACGGGCTCATAGTGATGTTACTAGTAGTTGACTGGGAGGTGTTTATTATCATTTGGGGAGAGTCCGCTGCCTGATGATTACCTGCTAAACACTGACTACATGCGCTCTGAATATGCACTGCTGATTGGCTGTTACCGCTCTGTTTGTAGAGGACTGCCAGAGACAGAAGGAAGCAGAGGCGGCTACTTCATATGTTCATGTGGAAACTCGTTCGGTACACCTCCGAACCGAACCGGAACCCCCGTACCGAAACGGTTCAATACAAATACACGTACCGTTACTCCCTTACCATTTACACAACGTGACAACTTCACTGGCTTTGGGTTTCGTTAAAAACCAAAAATAGCTCTTTCGACTTGTTTCCTGCCAAGTGTTTATGGACATGAACGTAGTGGAGCGTGAAAGGCGAGAGAGAGCACATGACAGGACATGCGAGTGTGATTGCGGACGTCGCTGCAGGCGGGGAAGCCTCTGATTAAAAACACACGGCTTGATTGAGTAAGCTGGAAAAAAAAAAAAAAAAAAAAAGCGGTGGTGGGGTATTCCACACGCGCCGCCAACTTTCTACCGTCAGCTTCTACTCCATTACTGCTCCCTTGGCAGAAGCGTCTCGCCACCGCGGGAGACCCCGACTTTTCTTGGCCCCGTCTGCACGCGATTACGCCAGGAAGTGGAAATTAGTCGGGGGACGGCCAAGCAGATGTCTCCCATTGGGAGGGATTCCCGAGTCATGCGCCACACGGAACCCTCCGTCGGCAATCCCTTTTCCCCGAGATTTCCTTTTTCCATGTCTGGCTGAGCGTGCGTTACGTAACACGGCTTGGAGGAAAAATGCACGGCTTTTAGTTGTAGTCGACGTAACCTGCTCAGCCATGGAGATTTTTGACAAACTGTATTGTAGTTTCTTTGAATAAATTACACTTCACTTTGTCCCTAACAAAAACATCACTTGGAGATCTAACACTTGCTCACCGACACTTCAGTAGTACCGTATTTTTCGGAGTATAAGTCGCTCCGGAGTATAAGTCACACCCCCGGCCAAACTATGAAAAAAACGGCGACACCGAAAAATACGGTACTGCTGTTTTTATGGTAAAAAAAAAAAAGGCAGCTAAGTTGCTTTCAAATGTCTATTCTTGGTGTTGGCTTTTATCAAATACATTTCCCCCAAAAAATGCGACTTATACTCCAGTGCGACTTATATATGTTTTTTTCCTTCTTTATTATGCATTTTCGGCCGGTGCGACTTATACTCCGAAAAATACGGTAAAATGTAAAAGAAATATGGTAAGTTGCAATAATTTTACCTCAAAATGTAGTGTATATTACTGTAAATGGGAAAACAGTACTGCTGTTTTTATGTTAAAAAAAAAAAAGGCAGTTCAGTTGCCATAATTTTACCGTAAAATGTACATTTGTTTTTTTACAGTAAATAAAACAAACTGCAATTTTACAGTCAAATTTTGGCACCTGAGCTGCCAGTTTGTTTGTTTTCACCGTAAATCAACAACTGTAGATTTTCCCGTGTACCGTATTTTTCGGACTATAAGTCGCAGTTTTTTTGTTCACTATTCTTTATTTATTTTAAATTTCCTTTCAAATGTCTATTCTTGATGTTGGCTTTTATCAAATACATTTCCCCAAAAACTGCGACTTATACTCCAGTGCGACTTATATATGTTTTTTTTCCTTCTTTATTATGCATTTTCGGCCGGTGCGACTAATACTCCGGAGCGACTTATACTCCGAAAAATACGGTAAAATGTAAAAGAAATATGGTAAGTTGCAATAATTTTACCTCAAAATGTAGTGTATATTACTGTAAATGGGAAAACAGTACTGCTGTTTTTATGTTAAAAAAAAAAAAGGCAGCTCAGTTGCCATAATTTTACCGTAAAATGTACATTTGTTTTTTTACGGTAAATAAAACAAACTGCAATTTTACAGTCAAATTTTGGCACCTGAGCTGCCAGTTTGTTTGTTTTCACCGTAAATCAACAACTGTAGATTTTTCCGTGTACCGTATTTTTCGGACTATAAGTCGCAGTTTTTTTGTTCACTATTCTTTATTTATTTTAAATTGCCTTTCAAATGTCTATTCTTGGTGTTGGCTTTTATCAAATACATTTCCCCAAAAAATGCGACTTATACTCCAGTGCGACTTATATATGTTTTTTTCCTTCTTTATTATGCATTTTCGGCCGGTGCGACTTATACTCCGAAAAATACGGTAAAATGTAAAAGAAATATGGTAAGTTGCAATAATTTTACCTCAAAATGTAGTGTATATTACTGTAAATGGGAAAACAGTACTGCTGTTTTTATGTTAAAAAAAAAAAAGGCAGTTCAGTTGCCATAATTTTACCGTAAAATGTACATTTGTTTTTTTACTGTAAATAAAACAAACTGCAATTTTACAGTCAAATTTTGGTTTGTTTTCACCGCAAATCAACAAGTGTAGATTTTTCCATGTATTACTGTAAAAGCACAAAACGCAACACAGTTTATTACAGTAAAACAAAAGTACTGTTTTTTTAATTAAAAGAAAAATGCTGTAAAAACCACAGTCAATTTCACAATATTACCATGAAATCTATTGCTACTTTTACATTGCACAATTTGATGGATAACTTGCTTTGAAATCATTAATATTAGTATTTATTTCTATTTTTAAAAAATTGTTTAATTGTTTGATGATATATTTTTTGCATAACTAGACAGTTAACATAATTTGCGATTATTGTATTTTTCGGAGTATAAGTCGCACCGGCCGAAAATGCATAATAAAGAAGGAAAAAAACATCTATAAGTCGCACTGGAGTATAAGTCGCATTTTTTGGGGAAATGTATTTGATAAAAGCCAACACCAAGAATAGACATTTGAAAGGCAATTTAAAATGTCTAAAGAATAGTGAACAACAGGCTGAATAAGTGTACGTTATATGAGGCATAAATAACCAACTGAGAAGGTGCCTGGTATGTTAACGTAACATATTATGGTAAGAGTCATTCAAATAACTATAACATATAGAACATGCTATACGTTTACCAAACAATCTGTCACTCCTAATCGCTAAATCCCATGAAATCTCATACGTCTAGTCTCTTACGTGAATGAGATAAATAATATTATTTGATATTTTACGCTAATGTGTTAATCATTTCACACATAAGTCGCTCCTGAGTATAAGTCGCACCCCCGGCCAAACTACGAAAAAGACTGCGACTTATAGTCCGAAAAAATACGGTAGGTACAATCATTCCACACACTGTTATGTGTTGCCCTTAAACTCTTCCCCCCTGCAGCCTGTGTTACTTAGGAACCTTCACATAGCAATCCTATTGTCACCTTTGTACAAAAGCAGTGAAGTTGTCACGTTGTGTAAATGGTAAATAAAAAGAGAATACAACAAACCCTTTTCAACTTATATTCAATTTAATAGACTGCAAAGACAAGATATTTCATGTTGGAACTGGTAAACTTTGTTTTTTTTTTGCAAATATTAGTAGAGATGTACTGTGGTACTGTGGAGATGATATCAGTAGAAAAAACTGCATTTAGTTGAGATAATAATGAGTCATATATTGGAACATGGGATCTATTATTAAAAACTACACTATTGGTCATTTAAAAAAAATATATATATATATATATATATTTTTATAAAAGGCTGTGATGATAATGTAAATGAGGGATTTGTAGTCACTGCTAAGTTGGAATTATTATTAATATTGATACTGTAGTTGATATTTATTCTTTTTTTTTTTTACTACTTTTGGATTGTTTTGTGTCATGTTTGTGTGTCCTCTCAATTACTCTGTTGATTGCTATTCGAAATGTTGCTGGGCCGGGTTTGGTTTTGGAATTGGCAATGTATTATTATTGTACTGTGTATTATTTTGTTGGACTGATAAATAAAAATAAGAATAAAAAAATAAATAAAAATAAAAAAATTTTTAAATGTCGGTCATTTTTTCTTAATAATTATCTCCTATCTCATCAATTTAGTAACACTGAAGAGGTGTGTTAAAACATGGCTAGCTGGAGTAAAAATGCATGTCTTTCAATATGCATCATAACAAAAATGGTCATATTAAAAACATGGATAGATGTTGATAGTCCAACTGTAGAAAAAACTGCATTTAGTTGAGATAATAATGAGTCATATATTGCTATTGAATTGAATTGAATTGTTGGACTGATTAATAATAATAATAATAATAAAAAAAACTAATAATAATAAAAACATTTTTAAATGTCGGTCATTTTTTCTTAATAATGGTCTCGCATCTCATCAATTTAGTAACGTGTCAGCAAAGAGTAAAAATGCATGTCTTTCAATATGCATCATAACAAAAACTGTAATATTAAAAACATGGATACCGCTTGTCCCTTTTGGGGTCGCGGGAGGTGCTGGAGCCTATCTCAGCTGCATTCGGGCGGAAGGCGGGGTACACCCTGGACAAGTCGCCACCTCATCGCAGGGCCAACACAGAAAGACAGACAACATTCACACACTAGGGACCATTTAGTGTTGCCAATCAACCTATCCCCTGTGGAGATGATATTAGTAGAAAAAACTGCATTTAGTTGAGATAATAATGATTTTGTTGGACTGATTATTAATACTAATTTAAAAAAAAATTATAATAAAAAAATTGTTTTAAATGTCGGTCATTTTTTCTTAATAATGATCTGGCAGCGTCATCTCACAAGACAATCAAGTGACAAAAGTGACGTCTTGGTGAAGATTGAGGATCGCTAATTTTTAGGTCTATTTTTTTTTAATGCCTGGCTGGCGATGGACTGACACACCCACCGCCAGCTCGCCATCCACGTAACGGGCACCCCTGCGGTGGCAGAGAAGGCGAGCTGAAGAGTGCGAAGCTCACTCACCGTGTGTTTTCTCCGTGAACAACACCTTGGAGTCGGAGCTGAAGTTCTGGCCGGTCAGGATCATCTGCTGGCCTCCCAGCACGGAGCAGCTGTCCAAGTCCTGCTTCTCCACCACGGGAAGTTCATGCGCAGAACGCTGAGCTGCGTGTGATGAAAACACAGCACCGGCTATTAATCATCCACAAGTACACAGCACCTAATTAAAGGTCCACGTCATGTTAAAATGTTGGAAGAGTAAAATGTGTTAATGAGCGATCCGTCATCTCCCTCACTTGTTGTCACTTTGGAGAGAAGAGGCGTTAAAAAAACGCTGGCCTTTGAAAGGAAAATATATAATCATAATTACAAAATTAAATTAAAGCTGCAAGCGGCGATGGACGGGACCAACTTTGACGGCACATAAAATCCAAACCGGAGCAGTAATTAAAACTCTTTCGTCAACTTTTAATCAGAAGTGTTCAGTCTCTCTCCTGTGCCGAAGTTTGAAGCCGACACGACGAACGTGCTCAGAGGAGATAATGTTTGAAGAAAGGTGACCGGTTTTTACAAAACTTTTGTTTTGAAGGGGGAATTGCAAACTTCCTGTTGATATTTGCTGGGGGTTGTCAGTGAATGAAATCTAGGTCTAAGTGAGACCTACATAGAGGTTTTTGTTTCATGTCTCTACGACATTCCTACTGGAAGTTACAGGCAGTTTTGTCTGTGTTTTCTTCCTAGGGGGCGCTAGAGCGCAATTTTGAGTTTTGGGGTTAGGTTTTTAGATTAGATCGCAATTTTCGCCAGTCCTGATGTGTGTGTCCAGTTTGGTGAGTTTTGAAGCATGTTAAGGGGGTCAAATTATAGCTCCAAGAGGCAAAGGTGACCGGTTTTCACAAAACTTTTGTTTTGAAGGGGGAATTGCAAACTTCCTGTTGATTTTTGCTGAAGGATGTCAGTGTATGAAATCTAGGTCTAAGTGAGACCTACATAGAGGTTTTTGTTTCATGTCTCTACGACATTCCTACTGGAAGTTACAAGGAAGTTTTGTCTGTGTTTTCTTCCTAGGGGGCGCTAGAGTGCAATTTTGAGTTTTGGGGTTGGTTTTTTTTTTTATTAGATCGCAATTTTTGCCAGTCCTGATGTGTGTGTCCAGTTAGGTGAGTTTTGAAGCATGTTAAGGGGGTCAAATTATAGCTCCAAGAGGCAAAGGTGACTGTTTTTACAAAACTTTTGTTTTGAAGGGGGAATTGCAAACCTCCTGTTGATTTTTGCTGAAGGATGTCAGTGTATGAAATCTAGGTCTAAGTGAGACCTACATAGAGGTTTTTGTTTCATGTCTCTACGACATTCCTACTGGAAGTTACAGGCAGTTTTGTCTGTGTTTTCTTCCTAGGGGGCGCTAGAGCGCAATTTTGAGTTTTGGGGTTGTTGTTTTTTTTATTAGATCGCAATTTTTGCCAGTCCTGATGTGTGTGTCCAGTTTGGTGAGTTTTGAAGCATGTTAAGGGGGTCAAATTATAGCTCCAAGAGGCAAAGGTGACTGTTTTTACAAAACTTTTGTTTTGAAGGGGGAATTGCAAACTTCCTGTTGATTTTTGCTGAAGGATGTCAGCGTATGAAATCTAGGTCTAAGTGAGACCTACATAGAGGTTTTTGTTTCATGTCTCTACGACATTCCTACTGGAAGTTACAGGCAGTTTTGTCTGTGTTTTCTTCCTAGGGGGCGCTAGAGCGCAATTTTGAGTTTTGGGGTTAGGTTTTTAGATAAGATCGCAATTTTCGCCAGTCCTGATGTGTGTGTCCAGTTTGGTGAGTTTTGAAGCATGTTAAGGGGGTCAAATTATAGCTCCAAGAGGCAAAGGTGACCGGTTTTCACAAAACTTTTGTTTTGAAGGGGGAATTGCAAAATTCCTGTTGATTTTTGCTGAAGGATGTCGGTGTATGAAATCTAGGTCTAAGTAGGACCTACATAGAGGTTTTTGTTTCATGTCTCTATGACATTCCTACTGGAAGTTACAGGCAGTTTTGTCTGTGTTTTCTTCCTAGGGGGCGCTAGAGTGCAATTTTGAGTTTTGAGGTTGGTTTTTTTTTATTAGATCGCAATTTTTGCCAGTCCTGATGTGTGTGTCCAGTTTGGTGAGTTTTGAAGCATGTTAAGGGGGTCAAATTATAGCTCCAAGAGGCAAAGGTGAATGTTTTTACAAAACTTTTGTTTTGAAGGGGGAATTGCAAACTTCCTGTTGATTTTTGCTGAAGGATGTCAGTGTATGAAATCTAGGTCTAAGTGAGACCTACATAGAGGTTTTTATTTCATGTCTCTAAGACATTCCTACTGGAAGTTACAGGCAGTTTTGTCTGTGTTTTCTTCCTAGGAGCAGTTTTGTCTGTGTTTTCTTCCTAGGGGGCGCTAGAGCGCCATTTTGAGTTTTAGGGTTGGGTTTTTTTTTATTAGATCGCAATTTTTGCCAGTCCTGATGTGTGTGTCCAGATTGGTGAGTTTTGAAGCATGTTAAGGGGGTCAAATTATAGCTCCAAGAGGCAAAGGTGACTGTTTTTACAAAACTTTTGTTTTGAAGGGGGAATTGTAAACTTCCTGTTGATTTTTGCTGAAGGGTGTCAGTGTATGAAATCTAGGTCTAAGTGAGACCTACATAGAGGTTTTTGTTTCATGTCTCTACGACATTCCTACTGGAAGTTACAGGCAGTTTTGTCTGTGTTTTCTTCCTAGGGGGCGCTAGAGCGCAATTTTGAGTTTTGGGGTTAGGTTTTTAGATTAGATCGCAATTTTCGCCAGTCCTGATGTGTGTGTCCAGTTTGGTGAGTTTTGAAGCATGTTAAGGGGGTCAAATTATAGCTCCAAGAGGCAAAGGTGACCGGTTTTTACAAAACTTTTGTTTTGAAGGGGGAATTGCAAACTTCCTGTTGAGTTTTGCTGAAGGATGTCAGTGTATGAAATCTAGGTCTAAGTGAGACCTACATAGAGGTTTTTGTTTCATGTCTCTACAACATTCCTACTGGAAGTTACAGGCAGTTTTGTCTGTGTTTTCTTCCTAGGGGGCGCTAGAGCGCAATTTTGAGTTTTGGGGTTAGGTTTTTAGATTAGATCGCAATTTTCGCCAGTCCTGATGTGTGTGTCCAGTTTGGTGAGTTTTGAAGCATGTTAAGGGGGTCAAATTATAGCTCCAAGAGGCAAAGGTGACCGGTTTTCACAAAACTTTTGTTTTGAAGGGGGAATTGCAAAATTCCTGTTGATTTTTGCTGAAGGATGTCGGTGTATGAAATCTAGGTCCAAGTAGGACCTACATAGAGGTTTTTGTTTAATGTCTCTAAGACATTCCTACTGGAAGTTACAGGCAGTTTTGCCTGTGTTTTCTTCCTAGGGGGCGCTAGAGCGCCATTTTGAGTTTTAGGGTTGGGTTTTTTTTTATTAGATCGCAATTTTTGCCAGTCCTGATGTGTGTGTCCAGATTGGTGAGTTTTGAAGCATGTTAAGGGGGTCAAATTATAGCTCCAAGAGGCAAAGGTGACTGTTTTTACAAAACTTTTGTTTTGAAGGGGGAATTGCAAACTTCCTGTTGATTTTTGCTGAAGGGTGTCAGTGTATGAAATCTAGGTCTAAGTGAGACCTACATAGAGGTTTTTGTTTCATGTCTCTACGACATTCCTACTGGAAGTTACAGGCAGTTTTGTCTGTGTTTTCTTCCTAGGGGGCGCTAGAGCGCAATTTTGAGTTTTGGGGTTAGGTTTTTAGATTAGATCGCAATTTTCGCCAGTCCTGATGTGTGTGTCCAGTTTGGTGAGTTTTGAAGCATGTTAAGGGGGTCAAATTATAGCTCCAAGAGGCAAAGGTGACCGGTTTTTACAAAACTTTTGTTTTGAAGGGGGAATTGCAAACTTCCTGTTGAGTTTTGCTGAAGGATGTCAGTGTATGAAATCTAGGTCTAAGTGAGACCTACATAGAGGTTTTTGTTTCATGTCTCTACGACATTCCTACTGGGAGTTACAGGCAGTTTTGTCTGTGTTTTCTTCCTAGGGGGCGCTAGAGCGCAATTTTGAGTTTTGGGGCTAGGTTTTTTGATTAGATCGCAATTTTCGCCAGTCCTGATGTGTGTGTCAAATATGGTGAGTTATGAAGCATGTTAAGGGGGTCAAATTACAGCTCAAAGAGGCGGCGGTATAATAATAATAAAACCTTACAAATACAATAGGGTCCTCTGTCATTTCGAGCGACAATGACTACATAACGTAACTACATAACATAAAAGACTATTTCGAGCGACAATGACTACATAACGTAACTACATAACGTAACTACGTAACATAAAAGACTATTTCGAGCAACAATGACTACATAACGTAACTACATAACATAACTACATAACATAAAAGACTATTTCAAGCGACAATGACTACTTAACACTGCTAAAGGTGCAACATGACACAATTAAGAGTGACATAACATGCTGAAGGTGCAACATGACACAATTAAGAGTGACATAACACTACTAAAGGTGCAACATGACACAATTAAGAGTGACATAACATGCTGAAGGTGCAACATGACACAATTAAGAGTGACATAACATGCTAAAGGTGCAACATGACACAATTAAGAGTGACAAAACATGCTGAAGGTGCAACATGACACAATTAAGAGTGACATAACATGCTAAAGGTGCAACATGACACAATTAAGAGTGACATAACATGCTAAAGGTGCAACATGACACAATTAAGCGTGACATAACATGCTAAAGTTGCAACATGATACAATTAAGTGACATACAATGCTAAAGGGGCAACATGACAATTAAAAGAGTGACATAACATGCTAAAGGTGCAACATGACACAATTAAGAGTGACATAACATGCTAAAGGTGCAACATGACACAATTAAGAGTGACATAACATGCTAAAGGTGCAACATGACACAATTAAGTGACATAACATGCTAAAGGGGCAAAATGACACAATTAAGTGACATAACATGCTAAAGGTGCAACATGACACAATTAAGAGTGACATAACATGCTGAAGGTGCAACATGACACAATTAAGGGTGACATAACACTACTAAAGGTGCAACATGACACAATTAAGAGTGACATAACATGCTGAAGGTGCAACATGACACAATTAAGAGTGACATAACATGCTAAAGGTGCAACATGACACAATTAAGAGTGACAAAACATGCTGAAGGTGCAACATGACACAATTAAGAGTGACATAACATGCTAAAGGTGCAACATGACACAATTAAGAGTGACATAACATGCTAAAGGTGCAACATGACACAATTAAGAGTGACATAACATGCTAAAGGTGCAACATGACACAATTAAGTGACATAAAATGCTAAAGGGGCAACATGACACAATTAAAAGAGTGACATAACATGCTAAAGGTGCAACATGACACAATTAAGAGTGACATAACATGCTAAAGGTGCAACATGACACAATTAAGAGTGACATAACATGCTAAAGGTGCAACATGACACAATTAAGTGACATAACATGCTAAAGGGGCAACATGACACAATTAAAAGAGTGACATAACATGCTAAAGGTGCAACATGACACAATTAAGAGTGACATAACATGCTAAAGGTGCAAAATGACACAATTAAGTGACATAACATGCTAAAGGGGCAACATGACACAATTAAAAGAGTGACATAACATGCTAAAGGGGCAACATGACACAATTAAGAGTGACATAACATGCTAAAGGTGCAACATGACACAATTAAGAGTGACATAACATGCTAAAGGTGCAACATGACACAATTAAGAGTGACATAACATGCTAAAGGTGCAACATGACACAATTAAGAGTGACATAACATGCTAAAGGTGCAACATGACACAATTAAGAGTGACATAATATGCTAAAGGTGCAACATGACACAATTAAGTGACATAACATGCTAAAGGGGCAACATGACACAATTAAAAGAGTGATATAACATGCTAAAGGTGCAACATGACACAATTAAGAGTGACATAACATGCTAAAGGTGCAACATGACACAATTAAGAGTGACATAACATGCTAAAGGTGCAACATGACACAATTAAGTGACATAACATGCTAAAGGGGCAACATGACACAATTAAAAGAGTGACATAACATGCTAAAGGTGCAACATGACACAATTAAGAGTGACATAACATGCTGAAGGTGCAACATGACACAATTAAGAGCGACATAACATGCTAAAGGTGCAAAATGACACAATTAAGTGACATAACATGCTAAAGGGGCAACATGACACAATTAAAAGAGTGATATAACATGCTAAAGGTGCAACATGACACAATTAAGAGTGACATAACATGCTAAAGGTGCAACATGACACAATTAAGAGTTACATAACATGCTAAAGGTGCAACATGACACAATTAAGAGTGACATAACATGCTAAAGGTGCAACATGACACAATTAAGAGTGACATAACATGCTAAAGGTGCAACATGACACAATTAAGAGTGACATAACATGCTAAAGGTGCAACATGACACAATTAAGAGTGACATAACATGCTAAAGGTGCAACATGACACAATTAAGAGTGACATAACATGCTAAAGGTGCAACATGACACAATTAAGAGTGACATAACATGCTAAAGGTGCAACATGACACAATTAGGAGTGACATAACATGCTAAAGGTGCAACATGACACAATTAAGTGACATAAAATGCTAAAGGGGCAACATGACACAATTAAGAGTGACATAACATGCTAAAGGTGCAACATGACACAATTAAGTGACATAACATGCTAAAGGGGCAACATGACACAATTAAAAGAGTGACATAACATGCTAAAGGTGCAACATGACACAATTAAGAGTGACATAACATGCTAAAGGTGCAAAATGACACAATTAAGTGACATAACATGCTAAAGGGGCAACATGACACAATTAAAAGAGTGACATAACATGCTAAAGGTGCAACATGACACAATTAAGAGTGACATAACATGCTAAAGGTGCAACATGACACAATTAAGAGTGACATAACATGCTAAAGGTGCAACATGACACAATTAAGAGTGACATAACATGCTAAAGGTGCAACATGACACAATTAAGTGACATAACATGCTAAAGGGGCAACATGACACAATTAAAAGAGTGACATAACATGCTAAAGGTGCAACATGACACAATTAAGAGTGACATAACATGCTAAAGGTGCAAAATGACAATTAAGTGACATAACATGCTAAAGGGGCAACATGACACAATTAAAAGAGTGACATAACATGCTAAAGGTGCAACATGACACAATTAAGAGTGACATAACATGCTAAAGGTGCAACATGACACAATTAAGAGTGACATAACATGCTAAAGGTGCAACATGACACAATTAAGAGTGACATAACATGCTAAAGGTGCAACATGACACAATTAAGAGTGACATAACATGCTAAAGGTGCAACATGACACAATTAAGAGTGACATAACATGCTAAAGGTGCAACATGACACAATTAAGAGTGACATAACATGCTAAAGGGGCAACATGACACAATTAAAACAGTGACATAACATGCTAAAGGTGCAACATGACACAATTAAGAGTGACATAACATGCTAAAGGTGCAACATGACACAATTAAGTGACATAACATGCTAAAGGGGCAACATGACACAATTAAAAGAGTGACATAACATGCTAAAGGTGCAACATGACACAATTAAGAGTGACATAACATGCTAAAGGTGCAAAATGACACAATTAAGTGACATAACATGCTAAAGGGGCAACATGACACAATTAAAAGAGTGACATAACATGCTAAAGGTGCAACATGACACAATTAAGAGTGACATAACATGCTAAAGGTGCAACATGACACAATTAAGAGTGACATAATATGCTAAAGGTGCAACATGACACAATTAAGAGTGGAGATGCCCGACAACAAACAACCTTTGCACCAGACAGATGTTGTCACCACACACAGGTAGCGACTACTGACTACTGTCCCGCCCTTTTTTTCCCCCCGCAGCAGCACGCAGACAGGAAATGACGGCCATAAAAGCGAATTTTTGCGTCACGCGTGAACGCCAACAGGAATGTTTGGCAGGATGAAAAAGGAGTCCTTGTTTGCCTTTTGATTACAGCGGCGGCTTTAATAAGGCGTGTGTACACACACTTGGACGTGGGCAACGCTGCACTAAATAAATCACCCTGCAGCATAAAGACGTCTTTGAGCGCCGTCCTCTCATTTGAATTTGTATTTTTTTTTACGGCCTTTGCACGGAGTTTTGTTCCAAAAAAAATCAATAAAAAATACTTAGCAAAAATACTCACAGCACTCGACGGGATGCGAGGCCACTTGGAGAGAGACCAGCTGTCCTCCGGGCTGGGGTATGTGGACGCGGAACACCAGGCGGACACGCGTGTTCTTACGCCCCACGTCCGTCTCGCCCTTCCGCAGTTCGATGTCGGCGTTACGCAGCTTCAGGATGCCGGCGCAGTCGATGCTGCGAGGAACAGGACAGGCGGTGACCATGCTGGCACGTTAAAGTGGACCAAATAGCATCAAACATCTCACAGAAAGTCAGTGTTGTATTTCCAATCGTGGAAATAACCAAGTTTTCCATCCTCCGATTGTTTCAAACACTTGCAAAAAACACTCGAGTTCCACAAAACCCCAAACAAGTGAAGTTGGCACGTTGTTAAAAGTTACAGTTAAAGTACCATGTTGCCACTTGGTGGCTGAGTTGCTGTTGTTCCCAAACTCTTCCATTTTCTTATAATAAAGTTAAGTTCAAGTACCAATGATTGTCACACACACACACACTAGGTGTGGAGAAATGATTCTCTGCGTTTGACCCTGCGACCCATGCTGCATAATAGACTGTATTTATATTATTCACATGTGAATAATGCTGCATAATAGACTGTATTTATATTATTCACATGTGAATAATGCTGCATAATAGACTGCATTTATATTATTCACATGTGAATAATGCTGTATAATAGACTGCATTTATATTATTCACATGTGAATAATGCTGTATAATAGACTGTATTTATATTATTCACATGTGAATAATGCTGCATAATAGACTGTATTTATATTATTCACATGTGAATAATGCTGTATAATAGACTGCATTTATATTATTCACATGTGAATAATGCTGTATAATAGACTGTATTTATATTATTCCCATGTGAATAATGCTGTATAATTGACTGTATTTATATTATTCACATGTGAATAATGCTGTATAATAGACTGTATTTATATTATTCACATGTGAATAATGCTGCATAATAGACTGTATTTATATTATTCACATGTGAATAATGCTGCATAATAGACTGCATTTATATTATTCACATGTGAATAATGCTGTATAATAGACTGTATTTATATTATTCCCATGTGAATAATGCTGTATAATTGACTGTATTTATATTATTCACATGTGAATAATGCTGTATAATAGACTGTATTTATATTATTCACATGTGAACAATGCTGTATAATAGACTGTATTTATATTACTCACATGTGAATAATGCTGTATAATAGACTGTATTTATGTTATTCACATGTGAATTCTGCTAGCCGAGCATTATATTAAAATGTTATGTTAGCTAGCATGTAGCTCACATAGCTATGCAAATTCTGCTAGCTGAGCATTATGTTAAAATGTAATGTTAGTTAGCATGTAGCTCACATAGCTATGCAAATTCTGCTGGCCGAGCATTATATTA
>NC_084737.1:6670789-6843289 GCF_033978785.1 Entelurus aequoreus | reverse complement strand
CCCCCGTAGGCGCGAGTGACACCTTTCCGACGGTATAACATATACATATACACATATTGTGTATAAAGTGTAGAAACCTTCACTAAAATGTGGATTTTTGTGGAGGCTGGAAGCCATTATTCATATTTACATTATATGTAATAGCGTCACCATGGTAACACGAAATGTTGCCAACTTAAAATACCCCCCTTTGCGCGAGTGAAACCTGTCCGACGGTATAACATATGTGGGGGTCAGTTGGCTGCTCCGTCTCGTATTAATCGCGAGAGAAATGTGCGGAACCATAATAATAAAAGTTGAAGTACGAGGAATAACAATATGGGCCTGCTTGCATTGCAGCAGGCCCTTTTTTTTTTTTTTAATAAATATTTCATAGTACTTTAGCGCTTGGAATGATTTATTCATTGTACTTTTTAATATAAACTTAAACAATTTAAATTGCCAAATAATGTACTATATTGTACATATTTATTTAAAGAAATCTGTATAAAATGTTCTAAATATAAGCTAAACTACATTTTTAACCATTTTATTTTTTGACTTGATACAAATGTATTTTATTTATATTATTGTAGAATATTATTTATTTATGTGATTGTTTTTTGTCGTTTTGGCTTGTTAATAAAGAGACTTGTTATGTTTGTTTGGTATACATATTGTGTATAAAGTGTAGAAGCCTTCACTAAAATATGGATTTTTGTGGAGGCTGGAAGCCATTATTCATATTTACATTATATGTAATAGCATCACCATGGTAACACGAAATGTTGCCAACTTAAAATACCCCCGTAGGCGCGAGTGAAACCTGTCCGACGGTATAACATATGTGGGGGTCAGTTGGCCGCTCCGTCTCGTATTAATCGCGAGAGAAACGTGCGGAACCATAATAATAAAAGTTGAAGTACAAGGAATAACAATATGGGCCTGCTTGCATTGCAGCAGGCCCATATTTTAAAAAATATATATATTTTATAGTAGTTTAGCGCTTGGAATGATTTATTCATCATACTTTTTAATATAAACTTAAACAATTTAAATTGCCAAATAAAGTACTATATTGTACATATTTATTTAAAGAAATCTGTATAAAATGTTCTAAATATAAGCTAAACTACATTTTTAACCATTTTATTTTTTGACTTGATACAAATGTATTTTATTTATATTATTGTAGAATATTATTTATTTATGTGATTGTTTTTTTGTCGTTTTGGCTTGTTAATAAAGAGACTTGTTATGTTTGTTTGGTATACATATTGTGTATAAAGTGTAGAAACCTTCACTAAAATATGGAGTTTTGTGGAGGCTGGAAGCCATTATTCATATTTACATTATATGTACTAGCGTCACCATGGTAACACAAAATGTTGCCAACTTAAAATACCCCCGTAGGCGCGAGTGAAACCTGTCCGACGGTATAACATATGTGGGGGTTCCTTGGCCGCTCCGTCTTGTATTAATCGCGAGAGAAACGTGCGGAACCATAATAATAAAAGTTGAAGTACGAGGAATAACAATATGGGCCTGCTTGCATTGCAGCAGGCCCATAATGTTTTAAAAATAAATATTTCATAGTAGTTTAGCGTTTGGAATGATTTCTTCATTGTACTTTTTAATATAAACTTAAACAATTTAAATTGCCAAATAATGTACTATATTGTACATATTTATTTAAAAAAAATCTGTATAAAATGTTCTAAATATAAGCTAAACTACATTTTTAACCATTTTATTTTTTGACTTGATACAAATGTATTTTATTTATATTATTGTAGAATATTATTTATTTATGTGATTGTTTTTTTGTCGTTTTGGCTTGTTAATAAAGAGACTTGTTATGTTTGTTTGGTATACATATTGTGTATAAAGTGTAGAAACCTTCACTAAAATATGGAGTTTTGTGGAGGCTGGAAGCCATTATTCCTATTTACATTATATGTAATAGCGTCACCATGGTAACACGAAATGTTGCCAACTTAAAATACCCCCGTATGCGCGAGTGAAACCTGTCCGACGGTATAACATATGTGGGGGTTCCTTGGCCGCTCCGTCTCATATTAATCGCGAGAGAAACGTGCGGAACCATAATAATAAAAGTTGAAGTACGAGGAATAAAAATATGGGCCTGCTTGCATTGAAGCAATTTAAAAAAAATAAATATTTCATAATAGTTTAGCGCTTGGAATGATTTATTCATCATACTTTTTAATATAAACTTAAACAATTTAAATTGCCAAATAATGTACTATATTGTACGTATTTATTTAAAAACATCTGTATAAAATGTTCTAAATATAAGGTATACTACATTTTTCTTGATACAAATGTATTTTATTTATATTATTGTAGAATATCATTTATTTATGTGATTGTATAGAGGTTTTTTTTGTTGTTTTGGCTTGTTAATAAAGAGACTTGTTATGTTTGTTTGGTATAAATATTGTGTATAAAGTGTAGAAACCTTCACTAAAATATGGAGTTTTGTGGAGGCTGGAAGCCATTATTCATATTTACATGATATCTTATGGAAAAATGTGTATAATCAAGCAAATTTTAGCGAACCCTGTGCAAGAACCAAATAAGTTCATAATTCGAGGTTCCACTGTTTAGTTTAATTAAATAACCACAAAATATTGTTAAAACCAGAAAATTCCCGCGTAAATTTTGATGGGCCTTTAAGTTCATAAATCGAGGTTCCTTGCATTTCAGCAGGCCCATAAGTTATGATTATTTGGACCAAAAACGTATTACACATAATTGAACTATAATAAATGCTTATTATCATCCACACTTAGTCCAAGCAGACAAATAACATCCAATTATTTTATGAGTGTGAGAAGCAGAAACTTCTGACGTTTTGAAACCTTTGAGTGAGGAAACCACCACAAGGTTGTTTTTTTTTGTTTGTTTGTTTTTTAAAAACGCCGACCTGGTACGAAGAATCAGAACTGAGAACATGTTGACTTATAAACATGTCTGTCCTCTCCAGAGAGTGACACATCGCATCTTGGGAACAATCTTTCCAAGTAACTATGGCGACGGGCCGGACTCCATCGCCCTGGTCATGGACAGAGGAGGGTCTGGGGGGGGGGGGGGGGGGGGGGGGGTGGTTGTCACGGCAACGTGCAGGCGCAGTGAGTCATGACTGAGCGGCGACTAGGAAAAGTAAAGTGGGGTGAAGGAGTGCAGCCACTGGGGCAGAACTGCCTTCGCAGGGGAAGTGGAAAAGATGCCAAAAAGAGTCAACACTGAGAACTAGACTAAGGCTTAGTTAGTTAGTTAGTTAGTTAGTAAGTAAGTTAGTTAGTTAGTTAGTTAGTGCAGTGTTTTTCAACCTTTTTTGAGCCGAGGCACATTTTTTGCCTTGAAAAAATGCGCCGGGAAAACCACCACCGGCAGAAATCTTTAAAAAATGAAACTCAGTTGACAGTAAAAGTTGTTGTATATAACTTTAAAGCATAACCAAGCATGCATCACTATAGCTCTTGTCTCAAAGTAGGTGTACTGTCACCACCTGTCACATCATTGCACTTATTTGGGCTGTTTTCCTGTGTGTAGTGTTTTACTTCCTGTCTTGCGCTCCTATTTTGGTGGCTTTTCCTCTTTTTTGGGGTATTTTCCTGTAGCATCTACTTTGTTTTAGCAATCAAGAATATTTCAGTTGTTTTCATCCTTCTTTGTGGGGACATTGTTGATTGTCATGTCATGTTGGGATGTACATTGTGGACGCTGTCTTTGCTCCACAGTAAGTCTTTGCTGTCGTCCAGCATTCTGTTTTTGTTTACTGTGTAGCCAGTTCAGTTTTAGTTTGGTTCTGCATAGCCTTCCCTAAGCTTCAATGCCTTTTCTTAGGGCAGGGGTCGGCAACTCAAAATGTTGAAAGAGCCATATTGGACCAAAAATACAAAAACAAATCTGTCTGGAGCCGCAAAAAATTAAAAGCCATATTACATGTGTCATGAGATATACATTGAATTATAAAGGACACTAAATGACCTCAAATATACCTACGAATGAGGCATAATGCCGCAATATGTACATATAGCTAGCCTAAATAGCATGTTAGCATCGATTAGCTTGCAGTCATGCACTGACCAAATATGTCTGACTAGCACTCCACACAAGTCAATAACATCAACAAAACTCACCTTTGTGCCTTCACGCACAACGTTCAAAGTTTGGTGGACAGAATGAGACAGAAAAAGAAGTGGCATAAAACACGTCCTAGAAAGTCGGAGAAAGTTATATTTGTAAACAAACTACGGTGAGTTCAAGGACCGCCAAAATGAGTAGGACAAAACGGCGCTCGCCAAATACTCGAATCAGTGAAGCATGTTTAATATAAACAGTGTGCTTTATAACAATTAGGGAGGTTTGCGTCATGTTTGTCCTCCTACGGAAACCATATTAAAACAAAAACTTTTCTCCTCATATTTTTCAATTTTTCATACATTTTTAAAAAAAGCTCCTGAGAGCCACTAGGGCGGCGCTAGAGCCGCGGGTTGCCGACCCCTGTCTTAGGGGCACTCACCTTTTGTTTATTTTTGGTTTAAGCCAGGGGTGTCCAAAGTGCGGCCCGGGGGCCATTTGCGGCCCGCAGGTCATTTTTTAACGGCCCCACGGCCCATTTTAAAATACGATTGAAAAAATTAAAAACATAAAAAGTGGTATGAAGGACCAAACAGGTGAAATGTAACAAGAAAATGTTGCAATGTTTACTCTAATAACACAAAGCTGCCATGCAGGCAAACTCACTTTATTCGTCACCATGAAGGCGAGGATTAGTGATTTAGAAGTAGCTAAAACATTGCAGTCTGCGGATGGCTATCTTAAAGCAGCTCTTCCTGAGGGTGTTTCAGTGTTATAACTTCACCTTTATCTTTACTTTTTACACCAAAATGCGTCCATTCTCCCTTTTCTGTCTACACACTGTGTCTGCTTGTAAGTACTCTGTGTGTGCGCGCTGCCGAACATGCTCCTCTGCTCGTAAAACCAGCAATGTCACCACGTGATGACAACCAGGGGGCGGGTGGGACCGGTACTTTTTAGAGGCGGTATAGTACCCAATATGATTCATTAGTATGGCGGTACTATACTAGCACCGGTATACCGTACAACCCTAACGTGATGACATGATTTTTTTTCCCTTGTCAATGGAGGAATATGTAAAAAAGTGAGGTCGTGCTAACAAAGACTAACCAGCGTTGTGACAAAATCATAAAGGAAAGAGTCGAGGAGAAAAGGCTGAATGAAAGCAGCAGGAAATGGCGTCTGCGGTTACCTGCACCACAGGATGTCCTTCTGTGTGGGCCTTGACGGCGCCTCGGCTGCCCTCGGTCTCGTAGTGAGCTCTGTGGTGCGGTTTGGGCTGCACCTCGATGTGGAGCTGGTAGTGGTCCGTGCGGCCCGGCATGGGCCACTCCAGAGGGGGCAGGGACGCCACCGGGATGCTGGCCCCAAAAAATAAAACCACAGATTAGGACTGGGATGGGTCAGGGAGGTGGATTTATTTCCTTTTTTTTAATTTATGTATTTATTTATTATTATTTTATTCATTTATTTTTTAATTTATTATTATTATTATTTTTAAATTTTAGCTTATTTTTATTGTATTTTATTTTTTTAAATTTTAGCTTATTTTTATTTGCATTTTTTTATTTTTTCAAATGTTTTTTTTCAATTTTTTTATTATTTGTTTTTCTTTTTTTATTTATTTCTTTTTTTTGTTTAATTAATTTATTTATTTTTTATTTTATCTTATTTTTATAAAAATATACACTACCGTTCAAAAGTTTGGGGTCACATTGAAATGTCCTTATTTTTGAAGGAAGAAGATAACTTTAAACTAGTCTTAACTTTAAAGAAATACACTCTATACTTGCTAATGTGGTAAATGACTATTCTAGCTGCAAACGTCTGGTTTTTGGTGCAATATCTACATAGGTGTATAGAGGCCCATTTCCAGCAACTATCACTCCAGTGTTCTAATGGTACAATGTGTTTGCTCATTGGCTCAGAAGGCTAATTGATGATTAGAAAACCCTTGTGCAATCATGTGCACACATCTGAAAACAGTGTAGCTCCTTACAGAAGCTACAAAACTGACCTTCCTTTGAGCAGATTGAGTTTCTGGAGCATCACATTTGTGGGGTCAATTAAACGCTCAAAATGGCCAGAAAAAGAGAACTTTCATCTGAAACTCGACAGTCTATTCTTGTTCTTAGAAATGAAGGCTATTCCACAAAATTGTTTGGGTGCCCCCAAACTTTTGAACGGTAGTGTATATATATATAATTTTTTTTAAATAATTTTTTTTTTTTAAATCATTTTTTATTTATTTTTTTAATTTTTTATTATTTTTTTTTCTTTTTTTATTTAATTGTTTTTGTTTGTTTAATTTTTGTTTTGTTATTTATTTATTTTTTGTAATTTTATCTTATTTTTATTTATTTTTTAAATAAATTTTTTAAAGAATTTTTTTAATTTTTTTTAAATACATTTTTTAAATAATTTTTAAATTTTTATTTCAATTTTTTTATTATTTTTTGAAATTTTTTTGTTATTTGTTTTTCTTTTTTTTGTTTAATTGTTTTTGTTGTTGTTTTTTTTGTTGTTGTTTTTTAATGTATTTATTTTTTTAATTTTATCTTTTTTTTTAAATAATTATAATTTTTTTTCAATAATTTAAATTTTTTTATTTCAATTTTTGTATTATTTTAAATTTTGTATTTATTTTGTATTGTTATTTTTTTGTGGATTTCTTTCCAAGTCACCTGCAGATGCTGGAGACCAGCGGCTTGGGCCAGATGGGCGGGATGACAAAGAACGGCTCGGGGGCGGGCTTTAAGTCCTGGTCACATGACACCAAGTAGTTCCCCTCGCTGTGGTGCTCCGGGTACAGAGTGTAGACCTGGTTGGAGGTCTTGACTATCTTAGTAGGCAGACAGCTGCCGAAACCGTTCACGGCGTCGTTCAGACCGCCCGGCGTGTAGTTGGCTGCCATGCCGTGGTCCTCCTGGCCGCCGTGCGGGGACGGACTGCGGGAGCGGATCCCGGGCACCAAGGAGGGATTCTTGTACATGTCGTAGGTGCGTTTGCTTTGCGGGGAGCCGGCGCCGGAGCCAGCGCGGGAGCCGGAGCCGGAGCCGGGGCGCGGGGAGGGGTAGCACGCTCCCAGGTAGCCGTCCTCGGCTAGGCCGGCGCGGGGCGAGGTGCTCGGGGAGGTCCTTGGCGAGCCAGCGTGGATGTTCTGCAGGCGCGGGCACAGGTCGTTGTGGCCGCTGCCGGGGGAGACGCAGGGCGACGCCCAGGGGGAGTAGCTCTCCGAGTGCCAGCTGGTGGAGGAGTTGCTGCTGGCGGGGCTCAGGCACTGGGGCTCCCGGTAGGACAGGCTCTCGTGGCCGGGCACGGTGAGGGTGGGTCGGGGGCTGTGGACGCTGGGGTGCTGGGTCTGGTGGGAGTCCCCGGCGTGGATGTAGTGCTCCCGCGACGGAGTGATTTCAATGCGCGGGCTCAAGGCCAAGACCGCCGGCCGGGCGCCGTCCAGGTAGCTCCGCCCCTCCTGGCCGTCGTAACGCGGCAGGACCTCGGCGTTGTGTTGGATGTAGGCGCGGCTGCAGGACTTGATGCTGGCGTACGGGGAGACCTCCTCCAGGGGGAAGGCCTGCTCCGACTCGGGACTGAGGAGCTTGTGCGACCCGAGATTGGGGTCATCTGCGGGGGGGAGGAGGAAACAATTACTACCTTCAAGTGTTTCAGGCGTATACCTGAGAAACTAGCTAAAAAAAGCTAATGTTAGCATGCTAAAATGCTAACTGTAACATGCATCAAGCGCCAAAATACATGTTAAACGGTGTCATTCGTCAAGAAACAAAATATTTGACGCTGAGGTGTATACTTGGGAAATTAGCTAAAAAATTAGCATGCTAATGGTAGCATGCTAAAATGCTAACTGTAACATGCATCAAGCGCCAAAATACATGTTAAAAGGTATCATTCGTCAAGTAACAAAATATTTGACGCTGAGGTGTATACTTGGGAAATTAGCTAAAAAAGTTAGCACGCTAATGTTAGCATGCTAAAATGCTAACTGTAACATGCATCAAGCGCCAAAATACATGTTAAACGGTGTCATTCGTCAAGAAACAAAATATTTGACGCTGAGGTGTATACTTGGGAAATTAGCTAAAAAAGTTAGCACGCTAATGTTAGCATGCTAAAATGCTAACTGTAACATGCATCAAGCGCCAAAATACATGTTAAACGGTGTCATTCGTCAAGAAACAAAATATTTGACGCTGAGGTGTATACTTGGGAAATTAGCTAAAAAAGTTAGCACGCTAATGTTAGCATGCTAAAATGCTAACTGTAACATGCATCAAGCGCCAAAATACATGTTAAACGGTGTCATTCGTCAAGAAACAAAATATTTGACGCTGAGGTGTATACTTGGGAAATTAGCTAAAAAAGTTAGCACGCTAATGTTAGCATGCTAAAATGCTAACTGTAACATGCATTAAGCGCCAAAATACATGTTAAACGGTGTCATTCGTCAAGAAACAAAATATTTGACGCTGAGGTGTATACTTGGGAAATTAGCTAAAAAAGTTAGCACGCTAATGTTAGCATGCTAAAATGCTAACTGTAACATGCATCAAGCGCCAAAATACATGTTAAACGGTGTCATTCGTCAAGAAACAAAATATTTGACGCTGAGGTGTATACTTGGGAAATTAGCTAAAAAAATAGCATGCTAATGGTAGCATGCTAAAATGCTAACTGTAACATGCATCAAGCGCCAAAATACATGTTAAAAGGTGTCATTTGTCAAGTAACAAAATATTTGACGCTGAGGCGTATACCTGGGAAAGTAGCTAAAAAAAAGCTAATGTTAGCATGCTAAAATGCTAACTGTAACATGCACCAAGCGCCAAAATACGTGTTAAAAGGTGTCATTCGTCAAGTAACAAAATATTTGACGCTGAGGTGTATACCTGGGAAATTAGCTAAAAAAAAAGCTAATGTTAGCATGCTAAAATGCTAACTGTAACATGCATCCAGCGCCAAAATGTATCACTCTGAGGTGTGTAATTGAAAATGTTGTTTAAAATGCTAGCATGCTAATGTTAGCACGCATCAAGTACTAAAAATATGACTGAGGTCTATCTACGAAATTAGCTAAAAAAGGCTAGCATGCTAAAATGCTAACTGTAACATGCATCAAGTGCCAAAATACATGTTAAACGGTGTCATTTGTCAAGTAACAAAATATTTGACGCTGAGGTGTATACCTGGGAAATTATCTAAAAAAAGCTCATGTTAGCATGCTAAAATGCTAACTGTAACATGCATCAAGCGCCAAAATGTATCACTCTGAGGTGTGTAACTGAAAATGTTGTTTTAAATGCTAGCATCAAGTACCAAAATATGGTAGTCTGTCTACAAAATTAGCTAAAAAAAACCTAGCATGCTAAAATGCTAACTGTAACATGCATCAAGTGCCAAAATACATCGCTCCGAGGTGTGTAACTGAACAATTAGTTTAAAATGCTAGCATGCTAATTTTAGCATGCATCAAGTACCAAAATATGAATGTACGAATATTAATAGAGATGAACTTCTTTTTACACTTAAATGACAGTTAAAAATGTTAAAATGGGATTGAAAACATTGCCTGTACACATAATAAAGCTTTATGATGGCCACAGTTCATATACATATATTTATCAATAGGGATTAACTTCTTTTTTCACTTAAATGACAGTTAAAAAATGTTAAAATGGGATTAAAAACATTGCCTGTACACATAATAAAGCTTTATGATGGCCACAGTTTATATAAATATATTTATCAATAGGGATTAACTTCTTTTTACACTTAAATGACAGTAAAAAAATGTTAAAATGGGATTAAAAACATTGCCTGTACACATAATAAAGCTTTATGATGGCCACAGTTTATATAAATATATTTATCAATAGGGATTAACTTCTTTTTACACTTAAATGACAGTTAAAAAATGTTCAAATGAGGTTGAAAACATTGCCTGTACACATAATAAAGCTTTATGATGGCCACAGTTTATATAAATATATTTATCAATAGGGATTAACTTCTTTTTACACTTAAATGACAGTTAAAAAATGATAAAATGGGATTAAAAACATTGCCTGTACACATAATAAAGTGTTATGATGGCCACAGTTTGACTCAGGAACAGACTATTTCTATGTATACATGTATTACTAGGGATTAACTTCTTTTTACACTTAAATGACCGTTTAAAATGAGATTAAAAACAATGTCTGTCCACACAATAAAGCTTGAACCAGCAGCATGGTTCCACGTTGTATAAAAATCCTCTTCCAAATCCTGAGTGTGTTATATTTCAGACTTCAAAGTAACTTCCTGCCAACTCTCATCTCGCACACACGTCGCCTCCACGCCACGCTGCTCAAATCCCAGCAGCCGACCCACCTTGGCCCGGTCCTCCCGCAGCAGGTGTTTCATATTCAAACAAGATGTTAAAGTCCAGGTCGCCATCGCTCAGCTGCTGCTGGTACAAAGAGCTCATCTGGCTGACGTCGTCGCCCGGCAGAAAGCGGCGAGGAGGCCGAAAAGTAATCATTAAAAAGAAAAGAAAAAAAAATCTCAGAAGGGAAGAGGAGGCGTGTGCATGTTTCCTGTCTCACTCCTTTGCACGTCAAGGCGGAACTATTGTCATCACGCACACATCCTCCTCCTCCTTTCTATTTTAAAACATTACCTCCGCCAAGACGCCTCACCTGCCAACTGAACCTACACCAGCCACCACGTGCTGCTCAATCCACAACAGCTATTGCTACACTACTACTGCTATAATAGCATGGACAGCATTTAAAAAACAAAACAATAAATACCACAAATAATTAACAGCTATTGCTACACTACTACTGCTATATTAGCATGGACAGCATTTAAAAAAACAAAACAATAAATACCACCAATAATTATTCAAAATGATTGACATACTTTTGGACACATGAATAAATAATTTCATTTAAATTACATTATAAATCCACACAATGATTCACATTTATGTCAGGTTATTTTTCAAACTTCAATAAGGTAAATGGCATTTTCTAAATTCACACTCATTAAAAATACATTTTCTAATTTTCATTGGGTTTACTTTTATTTAAAAAAAAAAAAAGGAATCCCCCAAAAGAGTGACAATAGCAACCAATTTGTCATTTTTTAAATAGTTGTTGTTCTTCTTAAATGGTGTGTTTTAAATGCATATTCAATGTGTTATTTAGTTTAATTTTGATTTATTAAAACAACATCCCCATAAAGAATAACAATAAGGACTAGTACGTAATTCATAATAATTTAAATAAATGTATTGATATTTAAGTTTACTTTAATTTATATTTTTTAAAAATCCCCAAAAAGAGTGACAATAGCAACCAATTTGTAATTTTAAACAGCTGTTTTTCCTCTTAAATGGTGTTTTAAAATCTATATTCATTTAAATTAATTGATCAATATTTATTTAGTTTACTTCTCATTTATTAAAAAAATATCCCCATAAAGTGACAATAATGACTAATATGTAATTCATAATAATTTAAATAAACATATTGATATTTATGTTTACTTTAATTTATATTTTAAAAAAATCCCCATAAAAGTGACAATAATGACTAATATGTAATTCATAATAATTTAAATAAATGTACTGATATTTATATGTTTACTTTAATTTATATGTAAAAAATCCCCATAAAAGTGACAATAATGACTAATTTGTAATTCATAATAATTTAAGCACATTTATTGATATTTATATGTTTACTTTAATTTATATTCTAAAAATCCCTATAAAAGTGACAATAATGACTAATTTGTAATTCATAATAATTTAAGCACATTTATTGATATTTATATGTTTACTTTAATTTATATTCTAAAAATCCCTATAAAAGTGACAATAATGACTAATATGTAATTCAGAATAATTTAAATAAATGTATTGATATTTATGTTTACTTTAATTTATTTATTTTTTTAAATCCCCATAAAAGTGACAATAATAACTAATATGTAATTCATAATAATTTAAATAAATGTATATGTTTACTTTAATTTATATTTAAAAAAGTTCCCATAAAAGTGACAATAATGACTAATATGTAATTCATAATAATTTAAATAAATGTATTGATATTTATATGTTTACTTTAATTTATATTTAAAAAATCCCCATAAAAGTGACAATAATGACTAATTTGTAATTCATAATAATTTAAGCACATTTATTGATATTTATATGTTTACTTTAATTTATATTCTAAAAATCCCTATAAGTGACAATAATGACTAATATGTAATTCATAATAATTTAAATAAATGTATTGATATTTATATGTTTACTTTAATTTATATTTAAAAAATCCCCATAAAAGTGACAATAATAACTCATTTGTAATTCATAATAATTTAAGCACATTTATTGATATTTATATGTTTACTTTAATTTATATTCTAAAAATCCCTATAAAAGTGACAATAATGACTAATATGTAATTCAGAATAATTTAAATAAATGTATTGATATTTATGTTTACTTTAATTTATATATTTTTTAAATCCCAATAAAAGTGACAATAATAACTAATATGTAATTCATAGTAATTTAAATAAATGTATATGTTTACTTTAATTTGTATTTAAAAAAGTTCCCATAAAAGTGACAATAATGACTAATATGTAATTCATAATAATTTAAATAAATGTATTGATATTTATATGTTTACTTTAATTTATATATTTTTAAATCCCCATAAAAGTGACAGTAATGACTAATATGTAATTCATAATAATTTAAATACATTTATTGATATTTATGTTTACTTTAATTTATATTTTAAAAAATCCCCATAAAAGTGACTCTATATTCATTTAAATTAATGTATTAATATTTATTTAGTTTACTTTTCATTTATTTAAAAAAATATCCCCATAAAGAATAACAATAATGACTAATATGTAATTCATAATAATTTAAATACATTTTTAGATATTTATGTTTTTACTTTAATTTATATATTTTTTAAATCCCTATACGGAGTGACATTAATGACTAAATTGCAGTTTTTGTCCATTTTAAAGAGCTGTTTTACGGTTTTGAATGGCAGTGTTTAAATGCATCTTCATTTAAATTAATTTCTTGACATTTATTTAGATTACCTTTAATTTATTACAAAAAAATCCCCCAAAAGAGTGACAATAGCAACCAATTTGTCATTTTAAATAGCTGTTTTTTCCTCTTAAATGGCGTGTTTTAAAATCTATATTCATTTAAATTAATGTTTTAAATTTACTTTGGATTTATTAAAACATCCCCATAAAGAGTGACAATAATGACTAATTTGTCATTCATAATAATTTCAATAAATGTATTGATATTTATGTTTACTTTCATTTATATTTTTAAAAATCCCTATAAAAGTGACAATAATGACTAATATGTAATTCATAATAATTTTAAATAAATGTATATGTTTACTTTAAATCTCCATAGTGACAATAATGACTAATGTGTAATTAATAATAATAATTTTAAATACATGTATTGATATTTATATATTTACTTTAATTTATATTCTAAAAAACCCTATAAAGAGTGACAATAATGACTATGTAATTCATTATAATTTAAATACATTTATTGATATTTATATGTTTGAATTCATATTCATTTAAATTAATTTCTTGATATTTAAATGTTTAAATTCATATTCATTTAAATTAATTTCTTGACATGTATTTAAAAATTTTTTTTTTTTAAATCTTCATGAAAGGTGACAATAATGACCAATATGTACTTTTTGTACATTTTTAAATAGTCTTTCTCCCTTAATTGAGTAATTATGTTACAGTAATAAATTATGAAACAAAACATTTATGTTGAAATATTAACAAACATTTTTTTAAACCCTTTGTTGGTGGTAGGAAATATAAATCCTTTCCCAAAACAACAAAACAGGCTTTGCATTGTGGTGCTGCCCCCTGCTGTCTGACATGCAGCATTGACACAACTGCATCTTGACAATGTTCAGTTTTGCAGTTTTTCACAGAGAAAATGCTAGATTTGTTATGAACCAACTTTCAATGAAACACCTGATTGCTGCTTTTGGGTGTGTGACTTGAATCTGGATCAGAACCAGGATGTCCTGCTCGTGCCAATGTTAAAAATGTATATTTTAACATTATTTTTTGGTGTTTTGGCACACTATAATATTGCATTTTATGACTATGGTCATAAGATAATAAAATAAAATGTTTCGGACATGTGGACAAACTTAAACTGTCGTTTAAGTGTAAAAAGAAGTTAATCTCTGTTAATGTATAATAATAGTCTGTTCCTGAGTCAAACTGTGGCCATCATAAAGTTTTATTATGTGTACAGGCAATGTTTTCAACCTCATTTTAACATGTTTAACTGTCATTTAAGTGTAAAAAGAAGTGAATCCCTAATAATGTATAATAATAGTCCGTTCCTGAGTCAAACTGTGGCCATCATAACGCTTTATTATGTGTACAGGCAATGTTTTAAATTCAATTTTAACATTTTTAACTGCCATTTAAGTGTAAAAAGAAGTTAATCCCTATGGATAAATATTTTTATATAAACTGTGGCCATCATAAAGCTTTATTATGTGTACAGGCAATGTTTTTAACCTCATTTGAACATTTTTAACTGTCATTTAAATGTAAAAAGAAGTTAATCTCCCAATAATAAATGTATACATAGAAATAGTCTGTTCCTGAGTCAAACTGTAGCCATCATAACACTTGTGTACAGGCAATGTTTTCAATCTCATTTTAACATTTTTAACTGTCATTTAAGTGTAAAAAGAAGTTAATCCCTATTGATAAACATATTTATATAAACTGTGGCCATCATAAAGCTTTATTATGTGTACAGGCAATGTTTTCAATCTCATTTTAACATTTTTAACTGTCATTTAAGTGTAAAAAGAAGTTAATCCCTATTGATAAACATATTTATATAAACTGTGGCCATCATAAAGCTTTATTATGCGTACAGGCAATGTTTTCAATCACATTTTAACATTTTTAACCGTCATTTAAGTGTAAAAAGAAGTTAATCCCTATTGATAAACCTATTTATATAAACTGTGGCCATCATAAAGCTTTATTATGTGTACAGACAATGTTTTTAACCTCATTTGAACATTTTTAACTGTCATTTAAGTGTAAAAATAAGTTAATCCCTATTAATGTACAATAATCGTCTGTTCCTGAGTCGAACTGTGGCCACCATAAAGCTTTATTATGTGTACAGGCAATGTTTTAAATCCCATTTTAACATTTTTAACTGTCATTTAAGTGTAAAAAGAAGTTAATCCCTATTAATGCATGTATACATAGAAATAGTCTGTTCCTGAGTCAAACTGTGGCCATCATAAAGCTTTATTATGTGTACAGGCAATGTTTTTAACCTCATTTGAACATTTTTAACTGTCATTTAAGTGTAAAAATAAGTTAATCTCTATTAATGTATAATAATAGTCTGTTCCTGAGTCAAACTGTGGCCACTATAAAGCTTTATTATGTGTACAGGCAATCTTTTCAATCTCGTTTTAACATTTTTAACTGTCATTTAAGTGTAAAAAGAAATTAATCCCTATTAATGTACAATATTAGTCTGTTCCTGAGTCAAACTGGCCATCATAAAGCTTTATTATGTGTACAGGCAATGTTTTAAATCCCATTTTAACATTTTTAACTGTCATTTAAGTGTAAAAAGAAGTTAATCCCTACTGATAAACATATTTATACAAACTGTGGCCATCATAAAGCTTAATTATGTGAACAGGCAATGTTTTCAACCTCATTTTAACATGTTTAACTGTCATTTAAGTGTAAAAAGAAGTTACTAATGTAACAATATGAGTAAAAGGACAGGTCCTAAGGTGTGGGTTCTGGTCCAGAACCGGAGTAAAGGCGTAGAAGGAAGAGAGGAGGACATGACGTTAAAGGCTGGTGTTAAAATGGGTAAGTAGAAAAGAATGAAAATGTGTTGATTACCAGATCCTCACAACACCCGAGCAGTACCTTGATCCACGGACCTCATGCTGTGGTACTGGGCCAGCCTCCAAGTCCCTCGGAACATCTGGACACCAAATCACAAAAAAAGTGGAAGAAATGTCAAAAAAAAATTAGAAATCACAGCATGGTGAAAAGAAAAAGTCGTCGTGGAAGGAGCAGAGTCCGAGGTGGAAGGAGCAGAGTCCGAGGTGGAAGGAGCAGAGTCCGAGGTGGAAGGCGCGGAGTCGGCGTGGAAGGCGCGGAGTCGGCGTGGAAGGCGCAGAGTCGGCGTTGAGTCCAGAGGCTGTGAGGAGCATCAGAGCGGCTTCCCTCCCCGGCTGGGAGTGTTTATAACGCTGCAAGGCTGCAAAATAACGGGATTCCCTCAGTGTTTCCTCCTGTTTGGGCTCCCTCGCCATGGAAACCTGGAGCGCCTCCATGTTGGGAGACTCTGGGCTTTTCCTGCATGGACCCACACTCAGGAATCTATGACGTCGACTCCCCAACCCCCCCCCCCATTGCTGTGGCTTGTGCTCTCGGACGGTAGCGACACAACAAGCTCTTTGTGGGGCCCCGGGGGACCCGCCACTTCTGTGTGTGTCTTCTTGTATTTCTACCCTCCTTGAGACATGGAGAAGGAAAAGTAGCTTCCATATGAGGAGGTGTGAACAAGCGATGACATAAACCATGGTCTTGATACAGAAAACCATTGCATCTAATAGACAGCCAAATAGTAGAATCTGTGAACATTGCTCCAAAGTCAGGATTTTTTTTTGGTTGAATGACAGTTAAAAATCTTAAAATGGGATTGAAAACATTGCTTGTACACATAATAAAGCTTTATGATGGCCACAGTTTGACTCAGGAACAGACTATTATTATACATTATTAGAGATTAACTTCTTTTTACACTTAAATGACAGTTAAAAATGTTAAAATGAGGTTGAAAACATTGCCTGTACACATAATAAAGCTTTATGATGGCCACAGTTTGACTCAGGAACAGACTATTATTATACATTATTAGAGATTAACTTATTTTTACACTTAAATGACAGTTAAAAATGTTAAAATGAGGATGAAAAAATTGCTTGTACACATAATAAAGCGTTATGATGTCCACAGTTTGACTCAGGAACAGACTATTTCTATGTATACATGCATTAATAGGGATGAACTTCTTTTTACACTTAAATGACAGTTAAAAATGTTAAAATGAGATTGAAAACATTGCCTGTACACATAATAAAGCTTTATGATGGCCACAGTTTGACTCAGGAACAGACTATTTCTATGTATACATCTATTAATAGGGATTCACTTCTTTTTACACCTAAATGAACGTTAAAATGAGGTTGAAAACATTGCCTGTACACATAATAAAGCTTAATGATGGCCACAGTTTGACTCAGGAACAGACTATTATTATACATTAATAGAGATGAACTTCTTTTTACACTTAAGTGACAGTTAAAAATGTTAAAATGGGATTGAAAACATTGCCTGTACACATAATAAAGCGTTATGATGGCCACAGTTTGACTCAGGAACAGACTATTATTATACATTATTAGAGATTAACTTCTTTTTACACTTAAATGACAGTTAAAAATGTTAAAATGAGGATGAAAAAATTGCTTGTACACATAATAAAGCGTTATGATGTCCACAGTTTGACTCAGGAACAGACTATTTCTATGTATACATGCATTAATAGGGATGAACTTCTTTTTACACTTAAATGACAGTTAGAAATGTTAAAATGAGATTGAAAACATTGCCTGTACACATAATAAAGCTTTATGATGGCCACAGTTTGACTCAGGAACAGACTATTATTATGCATTAATAGAGATTAACTTCTTTTTACACTTAAATGACGGTTAAAAATGTTAAAATGAGATTTAAAACATTGCCTGTACACATAATAAAGCTTTATGATGGCTACAGTTTGACTCAGGAACAGACTATTATTATACATTATTAGAGATTAACTTCTTTTTACACTTAAATGACAGTTAAAAATGTTAAAATGGGAGTGAAAACATTGCCTGTACACATAATAAAGCTTTATGATGGCCACAGTTTGACTCAGGAACAGACTATTATTATACATTATTAGAGATTAACTTCTTTTTACACTTAAAGGACAGTTAAAAATGTTAAAATGAGGATGAAAAAATTGCCTGCACACATAATAAAGATTTATGATGGCCACAGTTTATATAAATATATTTATCAATAGGGATTCATTTATTTTTACACTTAAATGACAGTTAAAAATGTTAAAATGGGATTGAAAACATTGCCTGTACACATAATAAAGCTTTATGATGGCCACAGTTTGACTCAGGAACAGACTATTATTATGCATTAATAGAGATTAACTTCTTTTTACACTTTAGTGACAGTTAAAAATGCTAAAATGGGATTGAAAACATTGCCTGTAAACATAATAAAGCTTTATGATGGCCACAGTTTGACTCAGGAACAGACTATTTCTATGTATAAATTTATTAATAGGGATTAACTTCTTTTTACACCTAAATGAAAGTTAAAATGAGATTGAGAATATTGCCTGTACACATAATGAAGCTTTATGATGGCCACAGTTTGACTCAGGAACAGACTATTATTATACATTATTAGAGATTAACTTCTTTTTACACTTAAATGACAGTTAAAAATGTTAAAATGGGAGTGAAAACATTGCCTGTACACATAATAAAGCTTTATGATGGCCACAGTTTGACTCAGGAACAGACTATTTTTATGTATACATTTATTAATAGGGATTAACTTCTTTTTACACTTAAATGGCGGTTAAAAATGTTAAAATGAGGTTGGAAACATTGCCTGTACACATAATAAAGTGTTATGATGGCCACAGTTTGACTCAGGAACAGACTATTTCTATGTATACATGCATTAATAGGGATTAACTTATTTTTACACTTAAATGACAGTTAAACATGTTAAAATGAGATTGAGAACATTGCCTGTACACATAATAAAGCTTTATGATGGCCACAGTTTGACTCAGGAACAGACTATTATTATGCATTAATAGAGATTAACTTCTTTTTACACTTAAGTGACAGTTAAAAATGTTAAAATGGGATTGAAAACATTGCCTGTACACATAATAAAGCTTTATGATGGCCACAGTTTGACTCAGGAACAGACTATTATTATACATTATTAGAGATTAACTTCTTTTTACACTTAAATGACAGTTAAAAATGTTAAAATGAGGATGAAAAAATTGCTTGTACACATAATAAAGCTTTATGATGTCCACAGTTTGACTCAGGAACAGACTATTTCTATGTATACATGCATTAATAGGGATGAACTTCTTTTTACACTTAAATGACAGTTAAAAATGTTAAAATGAGATTGAAAACATTGCCTGTACACATAATAAAGCGTTATGATGGCCACAGTTTGACTCAGGAACAGACTATTATTATACATTATTAGAGATTAACTTCTTTTTACACTTAAATGACAGTTAAAAATGTTAAAATGGGAGTGAAAACATTGCCTGTACACATAATAAAGCTTTATGATGGCCACAGTTTGACTCAGGGACAGACTATTTTTATGTATACATTTATTAATAGGGATTAACTTCTTTTTACACCTAAATGAAAGTTAAAATGAGATTGAAAACATTGCCTGTACACATAATAAAGCATTATGTTGGCCACAGTTTGACTCAGGAACAGACTATTATTATACATTAACAGAGATTAACTTCTTTTTACACTTAAATGACAGTTAAAAATGTTAAAATGAGGATGAAAAAATTGCCTGCACACATAATAAAGATTTATGATGGCCACAGTTTATATAAATATATTTATCAATAGGGATTAATTTATTTTTACACTTAAATGACAGTTAAAAATGTTAAAATGGGATTGAAAACCTTTCCCGTACACATAATAAAGCTTTATGATGGCCACAGTTTGACTCAGGAACAGACTTTTTCTATGTATAAATTTATTAATAGAGATTAGCTTCTTTTTACACTTAAATGGCAGTTAACATTTTTCAAAATGGGATTGAAAACATTGCCTGTACACATAATAAAGCTTTATAGTGGCCACAGGTCACTATAAAGTCAGGATTTTTTGTTGATTTAAAAGTGCTCGCCCTCTGGTCAACATATGAAATAACAAGTGTGAGTAAGAAATTGAAATGCGCCCCCTTTTGTCAAAATTTATTTGAAAAAATAAAATATATATATATAGAGAGAGAGAGACATACTGTAATAACTTGAAGTCAATAATGAAGATTAAAGAACAATTACAAACAAAAAATAAACTAAAAGCAGTCTTTCTCACAATGTGTCGACTTTTTTCTTATAAAATTGGGAACAATATCTCATATCCTTTCCGTTTCTGTAATATTGCAATATTTTCTCGTAAAATTATTACTTTTTTATGTAAAATTATTACTTTTGAATGCAAAATGGTGACATTTGTCATATAAAATTCTGACTTTTATCACAATGTTGCCATTTTTTTTGTGTTCTTGTAAAATAGTGAAATTTTTTTAGTAAAACGATGACTTTTGTCATAATTTTGCCAAGTAAAATTCCAATTATTATTGTAATATTGCCAACATTTAAGTTTTCTTATAAATTTGTGACTCTTGTCGAGTAAAATTACGACTCTTTTCATAAAATTGCCAAAAGTTTAAGCTTTTCTTGTAAAACTGCGACTGTTATTGAGTGAAATTCCAACTTTTATCATAATATTGCACACATGTTCAGTTTTTCTTGTAAAAATGTTTAAAAAATTACGACTTTTATTATAATACTGCCAAAATTCCAAGTTTTTCTTGTGAAATTGTGACCTTTTTCTTGTGAAATTCAAACTAATTTTTCACAACAAGCTTTTTTATATGTGCATAGTATGTATATATTATTAATGTTGTAAATACACTTCTTTATATATCTAGAAAGGCTGGTCCTAAAGAGGGAGGCATTTTTCGGAGGTCTCAAGAAGGTAACAAATACAAGAGTGTGTGTGTGTGTGTGTGTGTGTGTGTGTGTGTGTGTGTGTGTGCTCGCGCACAGGGTGCGTGTGATGCGTCAGTGCGTTAGATTTGTGGCAGAAGTGCTTGTAGTTAATGCATGCTGCATGCTGCTCCTGCTTGCTACTCTCTGCTTACAGCTATCGCCACCAGCTAGCCCCTGGGTGGGTGAAAAGAGGAGCCGAGTGCGTAAGCCTCCTCCTGCTGGTACAAAGCCTCTCCACCACCAAGACTCCTGTGGTGCCTCCTCGTGGCCACGCACGGTAAACTGCGTCTTTGCGGACGCAGGCTAAACTGTAGGGGATCTCGGAGCAGCAGTGGGCCCCAGAGGCGAGATGTGCAGGCCCACCGGTGTGTGGACACGCCCTGGCGTCCGCCAACCACTGCCCCATCTATGGGTTAAATAGTGTTTGCGGGCCTGGCTCGCAGGGTGTAGTGATGCGTCTAGTGCAGCATGCTAGAGAGACGTTGCATGTAGGGATGCATGTGACGCATAGCTCCTGCCGCTGACTGACCCAGCTGGGTAAAGGAAGCCGAGTGCGTAAGCCTTCCGAGGTCAGTACATAGCCTCTCCTTCACTAAGACCCCTCACCTTGCCTCCTCGTGGCAGCATACAGTATTTGGAGTCTCGCGACTTCAGGCTAAAAGGTAGGGGATCGACCCGCTGCCTTGCGGGTAAGTCCAGGAAGACAAGGGCTAGGGGAGCACACCCTGAGAGAAAAGCACCGTGATGGAGGCACACGTAGGCGGGCCACGACAGACTGAGGGTTCCGGCGGCCTCCTGCAGCTATGAAGAGGTGCTGGTTGTCCTGGGTTTCCCCCTTGCCACTAGGCTCCATCTCTTTGTGGCGAAGATAGTGCGGCTGGGAACTGTGCACCCCCAGAGGCACTTAAAACATATCACCGCACAGGTCTCTGCTTCTGACCTTGGTGGATCCAGAACAGCAATTGGATTCTGAAGCACAAAGTCTGACGGCGTCAGGATGTCTGATAACGGGGGCAGGTTAGAATGAACTGGGAGCTTCTAGTCAGATCCCTGCACGTCAGCGATACAGGGCTATAATGGTCGCTATCAGCTGGGAATTGAGTGGCAGCTGATTTCGGCAGACCCCTGTATGACTGAGCAGCCCTATTTAGGAGCCACACTGCTCACCCCAAAGTTGGGGGAAGGCCTAGAAAAGGTGGCCTAAACATTGCCCACTCTTCATACCCCGGGTAGGATACCGCACCTACCGGGACATTCCACTACCGCGGTCGAAAAACAAAAAATAAACAAGTCCCCCTGAAATTGGCTACATGGAACATTAGAACCCTCCTGGACAACAACCCTGACAGGCCGCAAAGAAGAACTGCGCTTGTTGCTGCTGAGCTCAGACGTTATGGTATTGACATCGCCGCCTTGAGTGAGACCAGACTTCTGGATGAGGGATCCCTAAAGGAAGAAGGCCAGGGTTATACATTTTTCTGGAAGGGTTACCCTACAGAAGGTCCGCATCACCATGGTGTTGGTTTGGCAATAAAAAACAGCCTGCTACCCAGTTTCACTGAAACACCTACCGGCATAAGTGAAAGACTCATGTCTGTCCGTATTCCCCTTGCAAAACACCGCTACGCAACTCTTCTCAGTGCCTATGCGCCAACTTTACCATCCGAGAATGAGGCAAAGGACCGTTTCTACCAGGAACTAGATGAGGCCCTACAGCGCATCCCTAGCAGTGACAAAATCCTCCTGCTTGGTGATTTTAATGCCAGGGTGGGGAAAAACCACCTCATATGGAAAGGAGTGATTGGGAAGCACGGTATCGGGAAGGTCAACAGCAATGGCATGAGGCTACTCAGTCTCTGTGCTGAGCATGACCTGACAATCACCAACACAATCTTCCAACAGAAAAATAAACACAAGGCTTCCTGGATGCACCCACGATCCAAGCAATGGCATCTGCTGGATTACGT
The DNA here is from genome assembly GCF_033978785.1 of Entelurus aequoreus. Classification (NCBI taxonomy): domain Eukaryota; kingdom Metazoa; phylum Chordata; class Actinopteri; order Syngnathiformes; family Syngnathidae; genus Entelurus; species Entelurus aequoreus. Next base: position 6,820,192 of record NC_084737.1, on the reverse strand, counting down.
CATCGTGAGACGCAAGGACACCAAGGACGTGCACATCACCCGTGCAATGCGAGGTGCTGACTGCTGGACTGACCACCGCATGATTATCTCCAAGTTGCGAGCGTCAGTACGTCCCCCTGTTCGTCTCCGAAAAATTGGAAAGAAGCGGTTGGACTGTGCCCGGCTTGAAGCAGACGAGGCCCGGAACAGCCTTCGATCCTCCATTGCAGGGAAGCTCCAGGAAATCGACCCCTTCCTGAGCCCTGAAGGCAGTGTTGATGACAACTGGACCTGCCTTAGCTCAAAGCTCTATGAGGCTGCAGCCGAGTCTATTGGCTACCGCCGTAGGAGGCATCAGGACTGGTTCGACGAAAATTCAGAATCCATCAGAACCAAACTGGACACCATGCACAAGGCCCATAACGCAGCCCTGAACAACCCTACATCCGTCAGGCTAAAACAGCACTGGAGAACATCAAGGAAGGAGGTACAGTCTGTTCTACGAAAACTGAAAAATGACTGGTGGACTGACAAGGCTCAAGAAATTGAACATTTTGCAGTGAAGAACGACATGCACAACTTCTATAATGCTGTGAAAACCATCCATGGCCCCAGGAACTCCTCTCTCTCACCGGTGAAGTCGGCTGATGGCTCAACCCTCATAAAGGACCAGAAACAAGTTGTGGATAGATGGGCGGAACACTTCCAGACACTTTTAAACCAACCTGCCACCCCTGATCTGGCAGTGCTGGATGAGCTGCCCAGCTACCAAACTATTGAAGAACTGGATCTTCCACCAACCTTCTCTGAAGTCCTGGCTGCAATTAGGTCACTTAAGAACAACAAGACCCCTGGCCCGGATGGCATCCCTGCAGAGATCCTTAAACAGGGAGGCTATCTCTGTACCAGAGCAATTTTCCACTATATTGCTGATATATGGAAGCGCGGAGCAGTCCCCCAGCAATGGCGGGATGCAAATGTTGTAACCATATATAAAGGGAAGGGTGAGAAGTCTGTCTGTGGCAATAGTAGAGGAATATCCCTCCTGTCTGCTGCCGGCAAGGTTCTGGCCAAAGTGATGCTGTCAAGACTCATACAGAGCATAACGGAACACCTGTTGCCTGAGTCTCAATGTGGCTTCAGGAAAAATCGCAGCACTGTGGATATGATCTTCACAACACGCCAGCTACAAGAGAAGTGTCGGGAACAACATCAAGATCTATACATGGCGTTTGTGGACCTATCAAAGGCTTTTGATACGGTCAACAGAGACTTGCTCTGGGCGGTCCTTCTCAGGGTTGGTTGCCCGCGGAAGTTTGTAAACATCCTGCAAAGTTTCCACGAGGGGATGATGGCTCAGGTGACAACAGGAGGACATGAGTCTAGGCCTTTCAAGGTATCCACAGGTGTCAGACAGGGCTGTGTGCTTGCACCTGTACTATTCAACATCTTCCTCATGAGTGTCACCTGGCTACTGCACAAAGAAGTTGAGGGAAGCAGTGGTGTGCTGGTGGATTACAGGTTGGATGGAAGCTTATTTAACATCAGAAGGCTGCAGGCGGCTACCAAGGTCAAAACTGTGAACATCGTGGAATTACAGTATGCTGATGATTGTGCCTTCGTGGCACATACATCAGAGGCTTTGCAGGCGACGTTAACAGCTGCTGTGAAGGCCTATAGTAGACTGGGTCTCACTGTGAACACTGTAAAGACGGAAGTACTGTGCCAGTGGAACTCCCCTCCGCCAACTCGACCACCATCACCTGTCTTTAACATCGATGACAAGCCCCTAGCAATAGTCCCAGACTTCAAATATCTTGGGAGCATCCTCTCCGAAAACTGCAGCATGGACAATGATGTTCAAAATCGAATCAGGTCTGCCTCAGCCTCCTTTGGTAGACTGCGTAAGAGGGTGTATGTGAACAAAGACCTCAGCATACGTACCAAGGTGGCAGTCTACCAAGCCATCTGTGTCTCCACACTATTATATGGCTGTGAAGCTTGGACCCTGTATCGCCGCCACATCCAACAGCTGGAGAACTTTCACATCAAGTGTCTCCAGCGGATCCTTGGGCTGACGTGGCGTGATCGTGTACCACACACGGAAGTCCTGAGTAAAACTGGTACCAAGAGCATGGAGGCCACTTTTCTCCAGTACCAACTGCGATGGGCCGGCCACACCATCAGAATGTCAGTTGATAGACTTCCGCGACAACTGCTGTATGGTCAACTTCATCATGGCCAGAGATCTGCAGGTGGCCAAAAGCGGAGATATAAGGACCAACTGAAAATAACTCTCAAGAGGTGTGGAATACAGCACACACAGCTGGAAAGCTCTGCCTCAGATCGCCCTCTCTGGAGGCAACTCTGCCATGCAGGCCTTCAACATTTTGAAGAGGAGAGAAGCGCAGCGAGGGAAGGGAAACGCCAGAGGAGGAAGATGGGCCCTGCAGCCAAGACCACAACAAACACTGACTTCATATGCCCCCATTGCAATAGACCATGTGGCTCTCGTATTGGACTTTTTAGTCACCTCAAAACTCACCAATAGAAGAAGTGGAAGTCATCATCGGATACGATGGACTACCATAAGCAAGTAAGCAAGTGTGTGTGTGTGTGTGTGTGTGTGTGTGTGTGCGTGTGTGTGTGTGTGTGTGTGTATGTGTGTGTGTGTGTGTGTGTGTGTGTGTGTGTATGTGTGTGTGTGTGAAACATGCTTTTAACAACTTCAAGTACATAAATATACAGTACATAAAGTAGTCCTTTATAATCTTACTCTTATTTGAACATTTTATTTAACACTTTTACTTTTCGGGAATAAGCGGTAGAAAATGGATGGATGGATGGATGGATGGATGGACTTTTACTTTTATTTTATTTTACTTTTTTGACTTCTGATCATTTTCTTAAATGACATAAATCATATTTATCTCATTTATATAAAAACTTTTTTGTTGATCTCTGATGTTCACACTTTAGACTGTGCTTGTTGTCAAAGTGATTTATAATTATTTTATATATATATATATACATATATATATATATATATATATATATATACACACACACACATATATATATACATATATATATATATATATATATATTTAATTTATTTTCTTTAAAAAACATTTTAAATCATTTATTCATTATATTATTTTAATTAATTATGGGCCTGCTGCATTGCCAGCGCCCATTCACTGCTAACATTTTAGCTAACTTTACATTTTTTTCCTTTATTTACACAGCCTTACAGTCATATAACTTGGTATGTGACACATGCTAACCGTTAGCATGTTTATGTTAGCACGCTAACAGTAAAGTGCTAGCTTTTTGAGCTAACTTTGCAACCGCTAACCCTAGAGCAGGGGTCGGCAACCCAAAATGTTGAAAGAGCCATATTGGACCAAAAAAACAAAAACAAATCTGTCTGGAGCCGCAAAAAATTAAAAGCCATATTACATGTGTCATGAGACATAAATTTAATTAAGAGGACTTAAAGGAAACTAAATTAGCTCAAATATAGCTACAAATGAGGCATAATGATGCAATATGTACATATAGCTAGCCTAAATAGCATGTTAGCATCGATTAGCTTGCAGTCATGCAGTGACCAAATATGTCTGATTAGCACTCCACACAAGTCAATAACATCAACAAAACTCACCTTTGTGTACTCATGTACAACGTTAAAAGTGTGGTGGACAAAATGAGACAGAAAAAGTGGCATAAAATACGTCCTAGAAAGTCGGAGAACGTTATGCATGTAAACAGACTATACGGTGAGTTCAAGGACCGCCAAAATAAGTAGGACAAAACGGCGCTCAGCAAATACTTGAATCAGTGAAGCATATTTAATATAAACAGTGTGATTTATAACAATTAGGGAGGTTTGTGTCATGTTTGTCCTCCTACAGAAACCATACTAAAACAAAAAATTTTTTTTCTTTTTCCCCCTCATCTTTTTCCATTCATACATTTTTGAAAAATCTCCAGAGAGCCACTAGGGCGGCGCTAAAGAGCCGCATGCGGCTCTGGAGCCGCGGGTTGCCGACCCCCGCCCTAGAGTCATATAACTTGGTATGTGACAGTTGAGAAATGTTAGCATGTTAGCACACTAACGATAAAGTGCTAACTTTCTTTTCAAATTGTACACTTTTTTCTTTAATTCCGCAGCGATACACCTTGCAGTCGTATAATTTGGTATGGGGAACAAGCTAGCTGTTAGCATGCTAGCATACTAGCATTGATGTGCAAGCTTTTTGAGCTAATTTTGCAACCGTTTAACCTTGAGTCATTTAACTTGGTATGTGACTGCTGCTAACTGTTAGTGTGCTAACGTTACCATGCTAGCTTAAGCATGCTAACTTTTTCATCTATTTTTACACTTTTTCTCCCTGCTATTTCCGCGGCCATACACCTTACAGCCGTGTTTTTTGAAATGTGAGACATGCTAACTGTTCGCATGCCGTCGTTAGCACACTTGCTAAATGTTAGCATTTTAATGTAGGCACGCTAAGGTTTTAGGTTAGTTCTGTAGCTGTTTTTGTGCGGTTACACCGAAAGCTCACGGATTCTGACACTCTGCAAAGTACCATGAATTGATTAACGTGGACCCCGACTTAAACAAGTTGAAAAACGTAATCGGGGTGTTACCATTTAGTGGTCAATTGTACGGAATATGTACATATAAATAAAAGTTTCAATGAATCAAAAAACGGCGGCCAGAGGTCCAGGGCACAGATAGCAGGCCCATCAAAATTTACGCGGGAATTTTCTAGTTAATTTTATTGAAGTTATTCATGTTGGTTTTTTTGGTCATTTAAAAAAATAAACCATCAATTAAAAAAGTAATTCTGTTCTAGTATTTATTTTCTCCAATGTGTTTTAATTGGTGTAGGACTGACAATTAAGTCTGGCCTAGACCAGTTACTAACCAAACTGACAACAACTAACTTTAGAGGACTAAGTAAGACCCAGACAGCCTGACTATGACTACATCAAACACATTTGAAAGGACTAAGAATAACTAATTAGGACGGGTTGGGCCTGACGAACACTTACGCATCTTGACTGTGTTGACACTTTGAAGAAACATTTGAAAACTTCTCTTTTTAGTCAAGCTTTTAGTTAATGCACCTTTTAACTAATCACCTTGTTATGATGCTGCCCCGTTTCATTGAATAGTTGTTTCACTTCACCTATGTTTTGTACGGCGCTTTGTGATGTACTTACTTACTAAGCATAGTACTGCGGTTACCGTTTTTTTCGGAGTATAAGTTGCTCCGGAGTCTAAGTCGCACCGGCCGAAAATGCATAATAAAGAAGGAAAAAAACATACCGTATTTCCTTGAATAGCCGCAGGGGCGCTAATTAATTTAAAACCTCCTGTCACTCCGGCGCATACCAGAAGCCTGCGGGATGGCCAAGCATGCGCTAATTATTTTAAAACCTCTTCTCACTCCGGCGCCTACCTTATCATGAAAGGCACATTTAATAAAAAAAAACTTTATTATTGTCTTACCTTTAGGTATAAATGAGTCCATGCCAGCTCCTTTTGAAGAAAAGCATCGATATAGAAGTCTTCCTTATCTTTCTTCAGTTTTAAAAGTCTCTCTGTCTCGATGGAGATCTTCCTTTTAAGTATTACCTCCTGCTTCGATTGAAAGTCCAGTTTAGAAAACTGTTTTATTTTAGATATGTAATCCTCCATGGTAAAAGTCCAAGCAAACAATGGCTGCGCACTCTTGCTGCCGGTTGTCTTCTTCTGCTGCACGGGTCTTCTGCAGTACCAGCAGTCGCAAGAACAATCACTAGCGCCCTCTACCACCGGGAGGCGGGAGTCATTTATTGACTCATATTTGACCCGGCGGAAGTGCCAAGCATGCGCTGATTACTTTGCGAAACGAGTTTGACCCGGCTGTAATTCGAGGCATACGAATACCATATTCCCGGCGCCAATTCAAGGAAACACGGTATACGTCGCACTGGAGTATAAGTCGCACCCCCGGCCAAACTATGAAAAAAACTGCGACTTATAGTCCGAACAATACGGTAATTATATCACGTATAATTATCCTATAGGATTGGAAGTAGCATGTGTTTGTATTTGGCCATATAATCTTTTAAAAGTATTCTTCTACTAAGGTCAAAGTGCAAAGAAAGTGAAGAAAGTGTCCACAGGGGATTGGGAATCCAGGAGGAAGATTAAAGACATTAGCAACACCTGGTAGAAGGTCCACCCGATTTAAACTAATCATAGGAGGTCACCCGATTTAAACTAATCATAGGAATAATGACAAGGATGTCATGATCCGTTGTCCGGATCATGTTTTGTTTAGTTATGTTCTGTTAGTTTTGGACTTCTTTAGGCTGGCGACATTCTGTCATGGCGTGGACTTTGGTGGGTCTGTTTTCCCGAGATGCAAGAAAGGTTGGATCGGACATGGCGTGAAGGTAAGGACATTATTTATTTTAATACTAAACTACAAAATGGGTACAAACAAAAGGCACGCTCTAGGCGGAGATAAACTTGGCCAAGAAACAAAACTACCACAAAGGCAAAACTATGGGCAATAAACAAAAACTTACCAGCACAGGAATCATCGAACTTGGAAAGCAGAATGCCAACGTAACTGTTGCGAATGCAAACAATGAAGCCACACCGAGTGACCGGAAAAGGCAGGCTTCAATAGTAGTCTCTGATTAACGACAGGTGAAACTAATGAGTCGCCATGGTGACAAAAACAAACAAGGAAGCGCAGACGGAACTAAAGAAGTCCAAAAGATTAGACCCACAAGGGGAAGGGGTCTACTAGAAATGACGGACCTACTCAGTGGCCTAGTGGTTAGAGTGTCCGCCCTGACATCGGTAGTTCGTGAGTCATACCAAAGACTATAAAAATGCGACCCATTACCTCCCTGCTTGGCACTCAGCATCAAGGGTTGGAATTCGGGGGTAAAATCACCAAAACTGATTCCCGGGCGCGGTCACCGCTGCTGCCCACTGCTCCCCTCACCTCCCAGGGGGTGAACAAGGGGATGGAGAGGACAAATTTCACCACACCTAGTGTGTGTGTGTGACAAGCATTGGTACTTTAACTTTAACGGTACTTAAAAACACTTCTTCCCCTAGAGCTGCAGTTCTAGTCTGAGGTTTACTGAAACAAATCAAGCTTTTTGTTCGACGATGGCTCGTCGCCCATCACACGGCCATCAAACGCGCGACGCCACCCAAGACGTCTACGAGTTAGTCACGTGACCAAAACAAACTCCAAGACAGGAAAAGTGTCGCTGACCAGACGGCTGAGTTCACGCTTCCGTTTATTTTCTTCCTCTCAAAGAAGCCACTTTTTTTCCCCCCCCCAGGTCCAGGCCGCACTTTCCATCACCCAGACTGAGGTGGACTCGTCCGCGCCGTCGCACTCTTTGACCTTTCCCACACAGCAACACCCGCATTAAACACTAGCAGTCAGGATGCGATTATGATATGGGATGTATGGAACTTTAAATCATCCTGAAAAATCACACTTAGATGCTCCTAACGACAAAAAATGGCAGCTTCCCAAAAACTCCATGAGAAGCGTCAATCAACAATTGGCTGCAATAATTATTTATTTTCATTAAATGTCATTTTCTGAATTCTCACCAAAAAAAAACCTGTCAGCGTCCTAAAAACTGCAGCAAAAACATAACAAAAAATGTTTTCCATTTCTAAACTTCTTTGAAAACGACTTTAAGTCTGAATTTTAAATATACAATTAAATCAGTACATTTTTGCCATTTTAACCCTCTATCTCAGAGGTGTCATAGTGGTTTTCACTGAGGGCCACATGGCAGTTATGTTTGGCCCCTCTCAAACATAACTGTTTTATAATTATTTTTTAAAATATAAATATTGTAAACTACAATATTTTAGTTTATGTTAAGCTGCCAAGGTTACAAATTAAAAGTATTCTAACATTCCTGAGGGAACTCTCCTGAATGAATCAATAAAGTACTATCCATCTACTATTATTACACCATTTTTTAAAATGCATTTTATTAGTAGATTTAAAAAAAAACTAAGCTGTAAAAAAAAAAAAAGGTAAATTGCAATAATTTCACCTTAAAATGTAGTGTGTATTACTGGAAATAGAAAAACAGTACGGCTGTTTTTATGGTGAAACAAATTAAAATAAACGAACAAACTGGCAGCTCAAGTGCCAAAATGTAACTGTTTTTTTATTTACAGTAAAAAAAACAAATGTAAATTTTACAGTAAAATTCTGTCAACTGAGCTGCCTTTTTTTTTTAACCATAAAAACAGCAGTACTGTATTTCCATTTACAGTAATATACACTACATTTCGAGGTGAAATTATTGCAACTTACCATATTTTTTTTTACATTTTAATTAAAAAAAAAATCTACTAATAAAATGCATTTAAAAAAAAGGTGTAATAATAGTAGATAGATATTCACTGTTAGGATACTTTTAATGTGTAACCTTGGCAGCTTAACATAAACTAAAATATTGTAGTTTACAATATTTATATTTAAAAAAATAATTATAAAACAGTTATGTTTGGCCCCTCTGGGACCAAACATAACTGGCATGTGGCCCTCAGTGAAAACCATTTCCAGTAATACACACTACATTTTGAGGTGAAATTATTGCAATTTACCTTTTTTTTTTTTACATTTTAGTTTAAAAAAAATCTACTAATAAAATGCATTTAAAAAATGGTGTAATAATAGTAGATGGATAGATAGTACTTTATTGATTCATTCAGGAGAGTTCCCTCCGGAATGTTAGAATACTTTTAATTTGTAACCTTGGCAGCTTAACATAAACTAAAATATTGTAGTTTACAATATTTATATTTTTTAAAATATTTATAAAAAATATATAAGATTTTTTTTAAACTAAAATGTAAAAAAAAAAAAAAAGGTAAATTGCAATAATTTCACCTCAAAATGTAGTGTGTATTACTGGAAATGATTTTCACTGAGGGCCACATGCCAGTTATGTTTGGTCCCAGAGGGGCCAAACATAACTGTTTTATATATTTTTAATAAATATTTAAAAAAATATAAATATTGTAAACTACATTATTTTAGTTTATGTTAAGCTGCCAAGGTTACAAATTAAAAGTATTCTAACATTCCTGAGGGAACTCTCCTGAATGAATCAATAAAGTACTATCTATCTATCTACTATTATTACACATTTAAAAAAAAAAAAAAAGCATTTTATTAGTAGATTTTTTTAAAATTAAAATGTAAAAAAAAAAAAAGTAAGCTGCAATAATTTCACCTCAAAATGTAGTGTATATTACTGTAAATGGTTAAAAAAAAAAAAGGCAGCTCAGTTGGCAGAATTTTACTGTAAAATTGACATTTGTTTTTTTTACTGTAAATAAAAAAACAGTTACATTTTGGCACTTGAGCTGCCAGTTTGTTTGTTTATTTTAATTGGTTTTACCATAAAAACAGCTGTACTGTTTTTCTATTTACAGTAATATACACTACATTTTTAGGTGAAATTATTGCAATTTACCTTTTTTTTTTTTTACAGCTTAGTTTAAAAAAAAATCTACTCATAAAATGCATTTAAAAAAATATATATAAAAAAATTATAAAACAGTTATGTTTGGCCCCTCTGGGACCAAACATAACTGTTTTATAATTTTTTTATATATAATTTTTTAAATATAAATATTGTAAACTACAATATTTTAGTTTATGTTAAGCTGCCAAGGTTACACATTAAAAGTATTCTAACAGTGAATAATTTTAATTTTCCTGAGGGAACTCTCCTGAATGAATCAATAAAGAACTATCTATCTATCTACTATTATTACACCTTTTTTTTAAAAAAATGCATTTTATTAGTAGATTTTTTTTTAATTAAAATGTAAAAAAAAAAAAGGTAAGCTGCAATAATTTCACCTCAAAATGTAGTGTATATTACTGTAAATGGAAAAACAGTACTGCTGTTTTTATGGTTAAAAAAAAAAAGGCAGCTCAGTTGGCAGAATTTTACTGTAAAATTGACATTTGTTTTTTTTACTGTAAATAAAAAAACAGTTACATTTTGGCACTTGAGCTGCCAGTTTGTTTGTTTATTTTAATTGGTTTTACCATAAAAACAGCTGTACTGTTTTTCTATTTACAGTAATATACACTACATTTTTAGGTGAAATTATTGCAATTTACCTTTTTTTTTTTTACAGCTTAGTTTAAAAAAAAATCTACTCATAAAATGCATTTAAAAAAATATATATAAAAAAATTATAAAACAGTTATGTTTGGCCCCTCTGGGACCAAACATAACTGTTTTATAATTTTTTTATATACAATTTTTTAAATATAAATATTGTAAACTACAATATTTTAGTTTATGTTAAGCTGCCAAGGTTACACATTAAAAGTATTCTAACAGTGAATAATTTTAATTTTCCTGAGGGAACTCTCCTGAATGAATCAATAAAGAACTATCTATCTATCTACTATTATTACACCTTTTTTTTTTAAAAAATGCATTTTATTAGTAGATTTTTTTTAAATTAAAATGTAAAAAAAAAAAAGGTAAGCTGCAATAATTTCACCTCAAAATGTAGTGTATATTACTGTAAATGGAAAAACAGTACTGCTGTTTTTATGGTTAAAAAAAAAAAGGCAGCTCAGTTGGCAGAATTTTACTGTAAAATTGACATTTGTTTTTTTTACTGTAAATAAAAAAACAGTTACATTTTGGCACTTGAGCTGCCAGTTTGTTTGTTTATTTTAATTGGTTTTACCATAAAAACAGCTGTACTGTTTTTCTATTTACAGTAATATACACTACATTTTTAGGTGAAATTATTGCAATTTACCTTTTTTTTTTTACAGCTTAGTTTAAAAAAAAATCTACTCATAAAATGCATTTTTTTTAAAATATATAAAAAAATTATAAAACAGTTATGTTTGGCCCCTCTGGGACCAAACATAACTGTTTTATAATTTTTTTTATATATAATTTTTTAAATATAAATATTGTAAACTACAATATTTTAGTTTATGTTAAGCTGCCAAGGTTACACATTAAAAGTATTCTAACAGTGAATAATTTTAATTTTCCTGAGGGAACTCTCCTGAATGAATCAATAAAGAACTATCTATCTATCTACTATTATTACACCTTTTTTTTTTTTAAATGCATTTTATTAGTAGATTTTTTTTAAATTAAAATGTAAAAAAAAAAAAAGGTAAGCTGCAATAATTTCACCTCAAAATGTAGTGTATATTACTGTAAATGGAAAAACAGTACTGCTGTTTTTATGGTTAAAAAAAAAAAAGGCAGCTCAGTTGGCAGAATTTTACTGTAAAATTAACATTTGTTTTTTTTACTGTGAATAAAAAAACAGTTACATTTTGGCACTTGAGCTGCCAGTTTGTTTGTTTATTTTAATTGGTTTTACCATAAAAACAGCTGTACTGTTTTTCTATTTACAGTAATATACACTACATTTTTAGGTGAAATTATTGCAATTTACCTTTTTTTTTTTTACAGCTTAGTTTAAAAAAAAATCTACTCATAAAATGCATTTTAAAAAAAATATATAAAAAAATTATAAAACAGTTATGTTTGGCCCCTCTGGGACCAAACATAACTGTTTTATAATTTTTTTATATATAATTTTTTAAATATAAATATTGTAAACTACAATATTTTAGTTTATGTTAAGCTGCCAAGGTTACACATTAAAAGTATTCTAACAGTGAATAATTTTAATTTTCCTGAGGGAACTCTCCTGAATGAATCAATAAAGAACTATCTATCTATCTACTATTATTACACCTTTTTTTTTTTAAAATGCATTTTATTAGTAGATTTTTTTTAAATTAAAATGTAAAAAAAAAAAAAGGTAAGCTGCAATAATTTCACCTCAAAATGTAGTGTATATTACTGTAAATGGAAAAACAGTACTGCTGTTTTTATGGTTAAAAAAAAAAAGGCAGCTCAGTTGGCAGAATTTTACTGTAAAATTAACATTTGTTTTTTTTACTGTGAATAAAAAAACAGTTACATTTTGGCACTTGAGCTGCCAGTTTGTTTGTTTATTTTAATTGGTTTTACCATAAAAACAGCTGTACTGTTTTTCTATTTACAGTAATATACACTACATTTTGAGGTGAAATTATTGCAATTTACCTTTTTTTTTTTTTACAGCTTAGTTTTTTTTTAAATCTACTAATAAAATGCCTTTAAAAAAATGGTGTAATAATAGTAGATATACAGATAGTACTTTATTGATTCCCTTTTTTAAAAAATCTACTAATAAAATGCATTTAAAAAAATGGTGTAATAATAGTAGATATATAGATAGTACTTTATTGATTCCTCCAGGAGAGTTCCCTCAGGACAATGAAAAGTGTTCACTGTTAGACGTGGCCCTCTGGGGCCAAACATAACTGCCATGTGGTCCTCAGTGAAAACCTCTGAGATAGAGGATTAAAATGGCAAAAATGTACTGATTTAATTGTATATTTAAAATTCAGGCTTAAGTAGTTTTAAAAGACATTTAGAAATTAAATACATTTTTTTTTAATGTTTTTTGTAAATGGAAAAACAGTACTGCTGTTTTTATGGTAAAAAAATAAAAAATAAAAAATAATAAAAAAGGCAGCTCAGTTGCCAGAATTTTACTGTAAAATGTACGTAAATTTGTGTTTTTTTATTGTAAATAAAAAAACATTAACATTTTGGCACCTGAGCTGCCGTTTTTTTTTTTGGTTTGTTTTTTTACCGCAAGTCAACATGTGTAGATTTTTCGGTGTATTACTGTAAATGCCAAAACGGCACCACAGTTTATTACAGTAAAAAAACAAATTTTCATTTAGAGAAAAATGCTGTAAAAAGCACAGTAAATTTCACAATTTGACCATGAAATCTATTGCTACTTTTACATTGCACAATTTGATGGATAACTTGCTTTGCAGTCATTATTATTAGTATTTATTTCTATTTAAAAAAATGGTTTGATCATATATTTTTGCATAATTACACAATATTTAAGGTAACATTATATGGAGTACATTTTTTGTTGTTCTCCAAGAATAGAAAGAAAGAATACATTTAGTAAGAAAAGTTACAGTACTTTAATGATACATATTATTTCAAGGCTTTGGAGGGCCAAATAAAAAGAAGTGGCGGGCCACATCTGGCCCCCCGGCCTTGAGTTTGACACCTGTGGTGTATCTGCCTGTGTTTAGGGTTAGGGATTTTAGGCCATATTTGCCTTTTATTAAGGGTGTCTCCATAAATTGTTTTCACTTCCGATACAACACTGATATTGGAGCCGTGAGTACCGGCCGATACCGATGTTGATTCAATACGATATCAGCAGGAGTCATACATATTTTGATTGTTTTGTAGTGTGAAATGTAAAAAAAAGGTTTGATCAAGTGAAATTAGTCAAACATTAACCTATTTACTATTATTTATCTGGAATGGACTTAAGCCATCTTTATGTTCAAGTGGAGTGGTAATTGTTTTTTGGGCGACGCCGAGGGCGCACGATAATTCATGGAGTTAAGTTCATGATGCGGACACGCTTCTTACTGGATACTTTCTAACACACTTCTGCCTTGGAGACTTTGGAAGTGTAAGTAATATGATACTTGTTTATGTTGACAAAATGTGCTGTTTTACACTGCAATATTGTTCAATTAAGGACACCTTTTACGTATGTCTAGCTTGTGTGCTATCATGTGCTTAGCTGTTGTGTAGCTGCGAGCTCCTAGTAGCCTAAAAAGACTGAAAGAACAACTTGTGCGTGTTTATTGGAGGAAATTTAAGATGCTAGCTTTATGATGCGGACACGCTTCTTACTGGATACTTTCTAACACGCTTCTGCCTCGGAGACTTTGTATGTGTAAGTAATATGCAACTATATTTATATGATACTTCTTTATGTTGACAAATGTGCTGTTTTACACTGCAATATTGTTCAATTAAGGACACCTTTTACGTATGTCTAGCTTGTGTGCTTAGCTGTTGTGTAGCTGCAAGCTCCTAGTAGCCTAAAAAGACTGAAAAAACAACTTGTGCGTGTTTATTGGAGGAAATTTAAGATGCTAGCTTTATGATGCGGACACGCTTCTTACTGGATACTTTCTAACACGCTTCTGCCTCGGAGACTTTGCATGTGTAAGTAATATGCAACTATATTTATATGATACTTGTTTATGTTGACAAATGTGCTGTTTTACACTGCAATATTGTTCAATTAGACACATTTTACGTATGTCTAGCTTGTGTGCTATTGTGTGCTTAGCTGTTGTGTAGCTGCAAGCTCCTAGTAGCCTATGGCCTAAAAAGACTGAAAAAACAACTTGTGCGTGTTTATTGGAGGACATTTAAGATGCTAGCTTTATGATGCGGACACGCTTCTTACTGGATACTTTCTAACAAGCTTCTGCCTCGGAGACTTTGTATGTGTAAGTAATATGCAACTATGATTATATGATACTTGTTTATGTTGACAAATGTGCTGTTTTACACTGCAATATTGTTCAATTAGACACCTTTTACGTATGTTTAGCTTGTGTACTATCGTGTGCTTAGCTGTTGTGTAGCTGCGAGCTCCTAGTAGCCTATGGCCTAAAAAACTGGAAAAAAAACATTATTTATCGATGGGTCATTGATAGGCAGGAACAAAGATTTCCAGGCATTATTTTTTTGTAGTGTTACATTTTAAGCACATTTCACACAGGTGAAAAAAATGTAAATATTAAAAGAGTTTTCCACAATACACAACTTTCAAAAGTACTTTTTTTATCCAGTAGTAATGATATATCTGGGAGCTTAAGCATTGCAGTATGGTTACATAAAGCCACTATGGGGGGGAAAAAAGGTTAGAAACTAAACATATTCTGACATAAATCTGTGAGGAGAAAATAGTCAAAAGTGTGAATAGTCGCTGCATGCTTTGAATGGGGAGAAAAGTGGAAACATTTCACATTTGAAATGTTAACAAAGGATTGCAGAAGTTTATGGTAGGATAAACGTCGGGTCCAAAATATCATTTTTTCCTGGTTTTCAACGGAACATTTTTGGTCAAGAGGAACAAATGTGTCACTTTTTTAGGGCTCATCGAAGACAGACCAGATAATACAAAAAAAATAAATAAATAATTCTACATACAAAATGACAATAATTACAAAAAAACCCCCATAATATATTGTCTGGCATGTCTTAAAAAAATGTAATAATTAAAAAACTTGTACAACATGTGAGTATAGTTGTTTATTAAGGTTTTTTTTTATTAGATTGGTTCAATGAGGTTGTCACATATTGTATTTACGACGAGGGAGGCCACCCAAAAAATAAAATATTTTATATTATTATTATTAAATAATACATTTTATTATATTACTATATACTAATTATTATATTGTAATAATTAGTAATGTATTAGTAATATATTTTTGACAAAGTGACATCGCTAACTAGTGGCCTGGCATGCACATTACACAGTTTGTGCGGCTCCTTACCAAGACAAATTAAAAAAGAGATTACACTGTACATCTATATATACATCTATAAACATATATACATACGTTAACACACACATATATATATATATATATATATATATATATATATATATATATATATATATATATATATATATATATATATATATATATATATATATATATATATATATATACATCCATATGCATATACGTATGTATATATGTATGTACATGCATACATACATATGTATATATACATCTATATGTATGTATAGATGTATAAATATACATCTATACAAATATATATGTAAGCATGGATGTATACATATACATCTACACATATATATGTATGTGTATATATATACACATCTATACACACATATTTATGTATATATATACACATCTATACACACTTATGTACATATATATATATATACACACACATCTATACACATATATATGTATGTATATATACATCTATACACATATACTGTACATGTATGTATGCATGTACATATATACACATATATGTATGTATGTACAGTATATATACAGGTATTTATACACACAACTAAACACATTTATGTATGTGTATATGTATATATATACACATATATGTATATATATATACACCTATACACATATATATGTATGTACATATACATCGATACACATATATGTATGTATATATACACATCTATAAACATATATATGTATGTTTATACTGTATGTATACACGTCCATACACATACATGTACCGGTATGTATATATACATCTATACACATATAGATGTGTATATATATATATATATATATATATATATATATATATATATATATATATATATATATATATATATATATATACACATATGTGTATGTATATATGTATATGTATATATATATATATATATATTAGGGCTGTGAATCTTTGGGTGTCCCATGATTCGATTCGATATCGACTCTTGGGGTCACGATTGGATTCAAAATCGATTTTTTTTTTCAATTCAACACGATTCTCGATTGAAAAACGATTTTTTCCCGATTCAAAAGGATTGTCTATTCATTCAATACATAGATTTCAGCAGGATCTACCCCAGTCTGCTGACATGCAAGCAGAGTAGTAGATTATTGTAAAAAGCTTTTATAATTGTAAAGAACAATGTTTTATCAACTGATTGCAATAATGTAAATTTGTTTTAACTATTAAATGAACCAAAAATATGACTTATTTTATCTTTGTGAAAATATTGGACACAGTGTGTTGTCAAGCTTATGAAATGTGATGCAAGTGTAAGCCACTGTGACACTATTGTTCTTTTTTTATTTGTATAAATGTCTAATGATAAAGTCAATGAGGGATTTTTAATCACTGCTATGTTGAAATTATAACTAATATTGATACTGTTGATAATATTCATTTTTGTTTCACTACTTTTGGTTTGTTCTGTGTCGTGTTTGTGTCTCCTCTCAATTTATTGCAGTTCTGAGGGTTGCTGGGTCGGGTTTGCTTTTGGAATTGGATTGCATTGTTATGGTGTTGCTGTGTATTGTTTTGTTGGATTGATTAATTTAAAAAAAACAAAAAAACATTTTTTTAAATCCCCCCCCAAAAATTGTTTTTTTAAAAATGAGAATCGATTCTGAATTGCACAACGTGAGAATCGCGATTCGAATTCGAATGTATGTTGTATGTATATGTATATATATATATATATATATATATATATATATATATATATATATATATATATATATGTATATTTATACACATATATGTATGTATAGATGTAATATATACATCTATACACATTTATATGTATATATATACATATACATACATCTATACACATATAGATGTATATATATATAAATATATATATACATCTATACACATATAGATGTATATATATATAAATATATATATACATACATCTATACACAAATATGTATGTATATACAGTGGGGCAAAAAAGTATTTAGTCAGCCACCCATTGACAATCAATGGGTGGCTGACTAAATACTTTTTTGCCCCACTGTATACATCTACACACATATATATGTATATATACACATCTATACACATATATGTATGTATATATACATCTACACACATATACTGTATATGTATATATACATCTAACAATGGGACCCATAACCTCCCTGCTTGGCACTCAGCAACAAAGGGTTGGAGTTGGGGGTTAAATCACCAAAATGATTCCCGGGCGCGGCGCCGCTGCTGCCCACTGCTCCCCAAGGGGATGGGACAAATTTCACCACATCTAGTGTGTGTGTGACAATCATTGGTACTTTAATCTTTAATACACATATATGTATGTATATATACATCTACACACATATATATGTATATATACATCCATACACATATATGTATGTATAGATGTATATATACATCTATACACATTTATATGTATATATATATACATATACATACATCTATACATATATATATGTATATATACATCTATACACATATATATGTATGTACATATACATCTACACACATATACTGTATATGTATGTATACATCTACACACATATATGTATGTATATATACATCTACACACATATATATGTATATATACATCTATACACATATATGTATGTATAGATGTATATATATATATATACACATATATGTATGTATAGATGTATATATACATCTATACACATTTATATGTATATATATATATTTATACACATATATGTATGTATAGATGTATATATACATCTATACACATTTATATGTATATATATATATATATTTATACACATATATATGTATATATACATCTACACACATATATATGTATATATACATCTATACACATATATGTATGTATATACATCTACGTATATATATTTGTGTTTTCATAGAAAAAGTTTGTGTAGCTGCAAAAGTTTTTTGCTTTGACAACCAAATACCTCCTCGCTTCCTTAGCGAGATAACGTGTCAAAGTTATGAAATGGAGGTGGAAACCTGGACGAGCGAGTTCGCCACTTTTCCACTGAGAGCACTCGGAATTCTTTTCGCCGACATGTGAGGATCGATCCGAAGGGCGTTACATAAGCTCTTTGCAGAGGGATGTATGGCGTTTCCATGTTGACGGAACGTCTGACCTCATTCGCTTTGGAACAACACAAAGGCAAAAAAAAAAAAAGGAGGAAAATGTTCTGAGAGGACCTCAAGTTGTGGCAGGAAGGAAATCAAATTCCTACTTGGAGTGCCGCGACAATTGCTTTTGAAACACGTCATCACGCTATTGTTCCCACATTTTCTTTTTCACCTTTTGTTTGTTTTAAGTTGGACAAATGAACATTCTCAAAAGAAGTGTAAACAATGCTATGTGCATGCCAGGCCACTAGTTGGCGATGTCACTTACATTACACACACGCCTTTTTACTCAACTTCCTTTTTTCAGGTTTACACTCAACAAAACTTCCCTGCAAAAAATCCACGGTGAGTAAAATGAGTATGAGATCTGTCTGTTAGAATCGAGAAGAGTGGGAGGTCTGTCTGGAAGTATCAAGAAGAGTGGGAGGTCTGTCCGTAAGAATCAAGAAGAGTGGGAGGTCTGTCCGTAAGAATCAAGAAGAGTGGGAGGTCTGTCCGTAAGAATCAAGAAGAGTGGGAGGTCTGTCCGTAAGAATCGAGAAGAGTGGGAGGTCTGTCTGGAAGAATCGAGAAGAGTGGGAGGTCTGTCTGGAAGAATCGAGAAGAGTGGGAGGTCTGTCTGGAAGAATCGAGAAGAGTGGGAGGTCTGTCCGTAAGAATCAAGAAGAGTGGGAGGTATGTCCGTAAAAATCTAGAAGAGTGGGAGGTCTGTCTGTAAGAATCGAGAAAAGTTGGAGGTCTGTTCGTAAGAATCGAGAAAAGTTGGAGGTCTGTTAGTAAGAATCAAGAAGAGTGGGAGGTCTGTCGGTCAGAATCAAGAAGAGTGGGAGGTCTATCGGTAAGAATCTAGAAGAGTGGGAGGTCTGTCCGTAAGAATCAAGAAGAGTGGGAGGTCTCTCAGTAAGAATCGAGAAGAGTGGGAGGTCTGTCTGGAAGAATCGAGAAGAGTGGGAGGTCTGTCTGGAAGAATCGAGAAGAGTGGGAGGTCTGTCTGGAAGAATCGAGAAGAGTGGGAGGTCTGTCCGTAAGAATCAAGAAGAGTGGGAGGTATGTCCGTAAGAATCTAGAAGAGTGGGAGGTCTATCCGTAAGAATCGAGAAAAGTTGGAGGTCTGTTCGTAAGAATCAAGAAGAGTGGGAGGTCTGTCGGTCAGAATCAAGAAAAGTGGGAGGTCTATCGGTAAGAATCGAGAAGAGTGGGAGGTCTGTCCGTAAGAATCAAGAAGAGTGGGAGGTCTGTCTGGAAAAATCGAGAAGAGTGGGAGGTCTGTCTGGAAGAATCGAGAAAAGTGGGAGGTCTGTCCGTAAGAATCAAGAAGAGTGGGAGGTCTGTCTGTAAGAATCAAGAAGAGTGGGAGGTCTGTCTGGAAGAATCGAGAAGAGTGGGAGGTCTGTCCGTAAGAATCGAGATAAGTTGGAGGTCTGTTCGTAAAAATCAAGAAGAGTGGGAGGTCTGTCCGTAAGAATCAAGAAGAGTGGGAGGTCTGTCCGTAAGAATCTAGAAGAGTGGGAGATCTGTCAGTAAGAATCAAGAAAAGTGGGAGGTCTGTCGGTAAGAATCAAGAAGAGTGGGAGGTCTGTCCGTAAGAATCAAGAAGAGTGGGAGGTCTGTCCGTAAGAATCAAGAAGAGTGGGAGGTCTGTCCGTAAGATTCTAGAAGAGTGGGAGGTCTGTCCGTAAGAATCTAGAAGAGTGGGAGGTCTGTCCGTAAGAAATGAGAAAAGTTGGAGGTCTGTCCGTAAGAATCGAGAAAAGTGGGAGGTCTGTCCGTAAGAATCAAGAAGAGTGGGAGGTCTGTCCGTAAGAATCGAGAAAAGTGGGAGGTCTGTCCGTAAAAATCGAGAAAAGTTGGAGGTCTGTCGGTCAGAATCGTGAAAAGTTGGAGGTCTGTCGGTCAGAATTGGGAAGAGTGGGAGGTCTGTTGGTAAGAATAAAAACAAATACTACAAACAAAGCTGTGGTACATTTATTTTAAAATATTTCATTGGTGTTGAGAGGTTCTCTGGTTTAATATATCATTTTAATTACGTTTTTGGACTCACTGGACCCTACACGTTTCCCTGCTCTTAATGGCAACACTACGAAAATATACAAATAAAATGTCATGTAAAAATCATCACTTTTTAAAGACACACTTGTTTATGCAAAGTTTGCCAAGTAAAATAGTAGTTTCACAATTTTGCACATATACTCTTCCTTTAACTGCATCAAAAAGCGACATGGGTGTGTAAAGGATATCACCACATGGGCTCAGGAACACTTCAGAAAACCACTGTCCGTAACTACAGTTCATCGCTACATCCGTAAGCGCAAGTTAAAACTCTACTATGCAAAGACAAAGCCATTTATCAACAACACCCGGAAACGCAGCCGGCTTTGCTGGGCCCGAGCTGTGGTGGTCTGTGGCCCTAAAGGGAAAAAGTTTGGGCACCCCTGGTTTAGAGCAACAAAAAGAGACAAAAAAAACCCCATAACAAATCGTGACATTTATTATTCATATTTGAAACATTAAACATCCCTTTTTTTGTTCTGCTTTCCAAACAATAAAAAAAAAGGTTAATACGGTTAAAAAATATATTTACAATCATGCTTTTCACATCCATATTAAATAGTTTAATTATAATAACCACACAGAAGTCGTCAAACACCGGGGATTATTTTAGTAGGATTAAGGGAATAAACATATTGACAATATTCACATTCTATTCACATCGTGATTACCTTTTCCTTTTTTTTTTTTTTTGTTATGGCTTGAGGTCACGACCACATAGGAGATGGCGAGGGGCCCACTGAGTACTCCTCTGGGGGCGAGGACCCATTTAGCTCAGGACGCCCGTTGCCTGACGCATAAACCGGCTTTTTTTTTTTTTACTAGCGTATAATTCAGCAGGCTCCTTTTTAGCAATGGAGTGTGACTCAGTGCAGTGGTCAAGGTCAAAGGTTAGACCCTTTGTTGCGTTATTATGTGCATTCATCAATTAGCAAGCGCTGTTGTTTATTGATTAGGCAATATATAAATGTCTAAACGGCGCCCCCTAGGAGGTGAGCTTGGAGTAGCTAGGCGGGGAGAAGCGCCTGCGCAGGTACTTGAGGATGTAGAGCGGCAGGCAGCTGACCAGCGTGATGGACGTCACCTTCCACAGGAACGACGGCGTGGTGATGAAGTAGACGTCTGACAAAAGATGACAAAAAGGCAAGGCCATGGGTCACGCGGACAAATACCAAATGAGGCAAGACTCCAAAGTGACATCATCAGTGTAGCGCGGTAGACCTCGGGTTTTGCTTTTTCTTTGGCTTTTCCTCACTTGCACAGTTAAAATGTGAAGAAGTATGTTACCATGGTTTTATTGCATTTTAGTTGTATTTACTTGTTTTTGTTGTTCACAATGTTTACTTTGTGTTTTAACACAATTAAAATGTCAAGAAGTATGACATCATTCCTTCAGCGATTTTTTCCCCACTTCTTTAAACGTTACTAATAGTAGTTTTACTGCATTTTAGTTGTTCACAATGTTTACTTTGTGTTTTAACACAGTTAAAATGTCAAGAAGTATGACATCAATTCGCCTTCTGCGATTTTTCCCCACTTTTTTTTAAACGTTACTAATAGTAGTTTTATTGCATTTTAGTTGTATTTAGTTGTTTTTGTTGTTCACAATGTTTACTTTGTGTTTTTACACAGTTAAAATGTAAAAAAGAGTGACATCAATTCTCCTTCAGCGATCTTTTCAATTCTTTAAACGTTACTAATAGTAGTTTTATTGCATTTTAGTAGTATTTAGTTGTTTTTTGTGTTCACAATGTTTACTTTATGTTTTTACACAGTTAAAATATCAAGAAGTATGACATCAATTCTCCTTCAGCGATCTTTTCACTTCTTTAAACGCTACTAATAGTAGTTTTATTGCATTTTAGTTGTATTTAGTTGTTCACAATGTTTACTTTGTGTTTTTACACAGTTAAAATGTAAAAAAGAGTGACATCAATTCTCCTTCAGCGATCTTTTCACTTCTTTAAACATTACTAATAGTAGTTTTATTGCATTTTAGTTTTATTTAGTTGTTTTTTTTGTTCACAATGTTTACTTTATGTTTTTACACAGTTAAAATATCAAGAAGTATGACATCAATTCTCCTTCAGCGATCTTTTCACTTCTTTAAACGCTACTAATAGTAGTTTTATTGCATTTTAGTTGTATTTAGTTGTTTTTGTTGTTCACAATGTTTACTTTGTGTTTTTACACAGTTAAAATGTAAAAAAGAGTGACATCAATTCTCCTTCAGCAATCTTTTCACTTCTTTAAACGATACTAATAGTAGTTTTATTGCATTTTAGTAGTATTTAGTTGTTTTTGTTGTTCACAATGTTTACTTTGTGTTTTTACACAGTTAAAATGTAAAGAAGTATGACATTAATTCTCCTTCAGCGATTTTTTCCCCACATCTTTAAACGTTACTAATAGTAGTTTTATTGCATTTTGGTTGTATTTAGTTGTTCACAATGTTTACTTTGTGTTTTTACACAGTTAAAATGTAAAAAAGAGTGACATCAATTGTCCTTCAGTGATCTTTTCCCACTTCTTTAAACGTTACTAATAGTAGTTTTATTGTATTTTAGTTGTTTTTGTTGTTCACAATGTTTACTTTGTGTTTTTACACAATTAAAATGTCAAAAAGTATGACATCAATTCTCCTTCAGCGATCTTTTCACTTCTTTAAACCTTACTAATAGTAGTTTTACTGTATTTTAGTTGTTTTTTTTTATTCACAATGTTTACTTTGTGTTTTCACACAGTTAAAACATCAAGAAGTATGACATCACTTTTCCTTCAGCGATATTTTCACTTTTTTTAAACACTACTTGTTGGAAACATAAAGACTGAGTAGTTCATTTTAGAAGTATTTAGTTTTTTTTAGTTCACAATGTTTACTTTGTGTTTTTACACAGTTAAAATGACAAGAAGTATGAGCTCAATTCTCCTTCAGCGATTTTTTCACTTCTTTAAACATTACTAATAGTAGTTTTATTGCATTTTAGTTTTATTTAGTTGTTTTTTTTGTTCACAATGTTTACTTTATGTTTTTACACAGTTAAAATATCAAGAAGTATGACATCAATTCTCCTTCAGCGATCTTTTCACTTCTTTAAACGCTACTAATTGTAGTTTTATTGCATTTTAGTTGTATTTAGTTGTTTTTGTTGTTCACAATGTTTACTTTGTGTTTTTACACAGTTAAAATGTCAAAAAGAGTGACATTAATTGTCCTTCAGCAATCTTTTCCCACTTCTTTAAACGTTACTAATAGTAGTTTTATTGCATTTTAGTTGTATTTAGTTGTTTTTGTGTTCACAATGTTTACTTTGTGTTTTAACACAGTTAAAATGTAAAGAAGTATGACATCAATTCTCCTTCAGCAATCTTTTCACTTCTTTAAACGTTACTAATAGTATTTTTATTGCATTTTAGTTGTATTTAGTTGTTTTTGTTGTTCACATTGTTTACTTTGTGTTTTTACACAGTTAAAATGTCAAAAAGAGTGACATCAATTGTCCTTCAGCGATCTTTTCCCACTTCTTTAAACGTTACTAATAGTAGTTTTATTGCATTTTAGTTGTATTTAGTTGTTTTTGTGTTCACAATGTTTACTTTGTGTTTTAACACAGTTAAAATGTAAAGAAGTATGACATCAATTCTCCTTCAGCAATCTTTTCACTTCTTTAAACGCTACTAATAGTAGGTTTATTGCATTTTAGTTGTATTTAGCTTTTTTTGTTTCGATTCACAATGTTTTTACACAGTTAAAATATCAAGAAGTATGACATCAATTCTCCTTCAGCAATTTTTCCCCCACTTTTTTAAAAGTTACTCATAGTAGTTTTGTTGCATTTTAGTTGGTTTTTTTATTCACAATGTTTACTTTGTGTTTTTACACAGTTAAAATGTAAAGAAGTATGACATCAATTCTCCTTCAGCAATCTTTTCACTTCTTTAAACGCTACTAATAGTAGGTTTATTGCATTTTAGTTGTATTTAGTTTTTTTTGTTTCGATTCACAATGTTTTTACACAGTTAAAATATCAAGAAGTATGACATCAATTCTCCTTCAGCAATTTTTTCCCCACTTTTTTAAAAGTTACTCATCGTAGTTTTGTTGCATTTTAGTTGGTTTTTTATTCACAATGTTTACTTTGTGTTTTTACACAGTTAAAATGTAAAAAAGAGTGACATCAATTCTCCTTCAGCGATTTTTCCCCACTTCTTTAAACGCTACTAATAGTAGTTTTATTGCATTTAAGTTGTATTTAGTTGTTTTTGTTGTTCACAATGTTTACTTTGTGTTTTTACACAGTTAAAATGTAAAAAAGAGTGACATCAATTCTCCTTCAGCAATCTTTTCACTTCTTTAAAAATTACTAATAGTAGTTTTATTGCATTTTAGTTGTATTTAGTTGGGTTTTTTTATTCGCAATGTTTACTTTGTGTTTTTACACAGTTAAAACATCAAGAAGTATGACATCAATTCTCCTTCAGCGATCTTTTCACTTCTTTAAATGCTACTTGTTGGACACAAAGAGTGAGTAGTTTTATTGCATTTTGGAAGTATTTAGTTTTCTTTAGTTCATAATGTTTACTTTGTGTTTTTACACAGTTAAAATGTAAAAAAGAGTGACATCAGTTCTCCTTCAGCAATCTTTTCACTTCTTTAAACGTTACTAATAGTAGTTTTACTGTATTTTAGATGAATAAAGTTTTGTTATTAATAGCGTTTAGCTTTTTTTTTTTTTTACATTTGTACGACAGTTAACAACACTTGAAGTCGGGTCTTTCCACTTCTTTAAAGGTTCCTTGTTTTACTGTATTTTAGTTGCAGTTTTTTTTTTATTCACAATGTTTACTTTTTTAACAGTTAAAAAAGTCATAAAGTGTGATACTTCTTGCTTACGCTTGCGGGAGTTTTACTGTATTTTAATGAGTTTTGTAATGATCTGTGTTTAAAAATATTTCCTTACAGTTTTTCCATGCTGAGCGGTTTGATCTGATTGCAGTTGCATTTAGCTTCATTAAGAGTGCTTTGTTGTGCCAGTAAAAGTCAGAATGTGACTTGTCCAGTCACTAAACTTTCACGACTTCTCTTTGCGGCTTTCCCAAAGGGAATAAAAAACCTCCTCCTTGGCAAGCTCCCTCTGGAGTGAAGACGAAAGAAACCTTTACCATCTCCTCCAGCGTGCCCAAAAGGAGGTAGCGTGTCCCAAAAAAGGCTACCGTGTGACCGCACGCCAGTCATGACTGGCCGTGGTGGGGATGGGAAGCCCAGTGGGAAGCTGCACGGCCCACGTAAAAGCCAAAATAAAGTCTAAACGCTTGAGTGGGCGTCACACGTCAACACGCGTCAACTCATTGACGTGTTTGTTTCTAACTCACTTAGTAACACACAACGTCCACCATCGTAACTCTGCCATGGCCATATTTGCAGGCACGGGCAAAAGTGACAGCGTCACGACTTTAGAGTAGTCAGTGTACAGCTTGTGTAGCTATGTAGATGTACTAAGCGCTTGAAATAGCACAGCAATTACGGCGTAAACATCTGCCGACACAAGTGAGTCGCAAGATGTCTCGTCTTCAGCCGAGCATGGTGCACGAGTGCTGCCGGCGCAGGGGAGCTGCGGTTTAAAGAGGGAAACTACTTCATCTCTACAGGCCTGTTTCATGAGGGGTTCCCTCAATCGTCAGGAGATTTTAATGGAAGCATTCACATACCATGGTTTATATAGGACACAGAACGGGTAGGTACAGACAGGCGTAGGGGCGTGGTGACTGGCTCATGTGTTACCTAGGAGGTGTTTCCTTCTGTGACGGCATGCTGATACAATTTTGCTGCGCTTGTTGAGGGATGACAGGTCTGGGCGGTATATAATAAACAGTTTCTCTTTTAAGCATAGGTTGTAATAAAAGATGCAACCTATGCTTAAAAGAGAAACTATATATATATATAGCTGAAACTATATATATATATATATATATATATATATATATATATATATATATATATACATATATATATATATATATATATTCCTCGCACACTAATTGACTGAAAGAGCACGCACTTGGCGCGATGATGTCATGTTATCGATGGGAAAATGCATTTTTAGACAATATGATTAGCCTGAGCGGCTAGTAGACCCCCTTGTTGCCTTTCCATTAAGAAAAATAAAGTACTTATTGGTGTAAGTTTGCTGGTTTCCAGAAATGTAATGCCGGGCGCATATCATTATGTCAAGATAATGGCACTGGCTGGCATTGACTTAATTTAAGAACATTTTTCAACATGTTGAGAAAAAAGGTCTCTTTTTTTTTGTTATTAGAATAGACTAGAATAGATACAATAGAAAGTACTTTATTGATCCCTGGGGGAAATTCAGCACCACAGTTCGCTCACAATAGACAATAAACACTTAGGTATTTTTTACATGTGAATAATATAAATACAGTCTATTATACAGCATTATTCACATGTGAATAACATAAATACAGTCTATTATACAGCATTATTCACATGTGAATAACATAAATACAGTCTATTATACAGCATTATTCACATGTGAAAAATATCAATACAGTCTATTATACAGCATTATTTACATGTGAAAAATATCAATACAGTCTATTATACAGCATTATTCACATGTGAATAATATAAATACAGTCTATTATACAGCATTATTCACATGTGAATAACATAAATACAGTCTATTATACAGAATTATTCACATGTGAATAATATAAATACAGTCTATTATACGGCATTATTCACATGTGAATAACATAAATACAGTCTATTATACTGCATTATTCACATGTGAATAATATAAATACAGTCAATTATACAGCATTATTCACATGTGAATAACAAAAATACAGTCTATTATACAGCATTATTAACATGTGAATAATATAAATATGTTATACATTTACAGTACATTAGTGAGAATATACTTATTTTAAGATATTTTTGGGTTCATTGAGGTTAGCTAATTTTACTTGTTTTGGAAAGTTTTGACAAGCCAAATTTTCTTGTTCTATTGGCAGATCATTTTCCTTAGTTCAAGTAAAATACCCCCAATTTTTATTTTTTTTCTTCATTTTGAACACTGACGTTTTGCAGTGAACATGATTTCCCAACATGTTCTGAGATATTCCAAAGATCTGCTCGCTTGGTAGTGGAAGCGACGTTGTAATGTGGGGCTGCACGAGTGCTCGTATGCAGTGACACAAGCTGTACAGCGAATACTATAAAGTACGACCACGAGAAGTGTATTACTACCGCTCCCAGTCTGTGGAACGCTCTCCCTGACCACCTGAGGGCACCACAGACTGTGGATGATTTTCAAAAAAAGGCTTAAAACCCCTTCTTCTTTAAAAAAAAAAGCCTGCTAGTTCTAGCTATTAGGCTGTTCTAGTTTTTTTGTTTTTTTTTAATACACTGTAGCACTTTGAGGTTGTTGCTCAATGCAAAGTGCTTTTTACAAATAAAATTCATTATTATTATTATTATTATTACTACAGTCTCCCAGTCTGTGGAACGCTCTCCCTGACCACTTGAGGGCACCACAGACTGTGTACGCTTTTTAAAAAAAGGCTTAAAAACCCTTCTTTTTAGATATTTGCGTGCTAATTCTAGCTATAAGCCTGTTCTAGTTTGTTTTTTTTAATTTATTTGTATTATCTTTTAATTTTTTTTAAATACACTGTAGCACTTTGAGGTTGTTTGCTCAATGCAAAGTGCTTTTACAAATAAAATTCATTATTATTATTATTATTATTACTACAGTCTCCCAGTCTGTGGAACACTCTCCCTGACCACCTGAGGGCACCACAGACTGTGGATGCTTTTCAAAAAAGGCTTAAAAACCCTTCTTTTTAAAAAAGCCTTTTTTTTTTAGACGTATGCGTGCTAGTTCTAGCAATTAGGCTGTTCTAGTTTTTATTTTTTAAATTTATTTTTATTATCTTTTTTTTTTTTTTTTACTACACTGCAGCACTTTGAGGTTGTTTGCTCAATGTAAAGTGCTTTTACAAATAAAATTCCTTATTATTATTATTATTATTATTACTACAGTCTCCCAGTCTGTGGAACGCTCTCCCTGACAGCCTGAGGGCACCACAGACTGTGGACGCTTTTCAAAAAAGGCTTAAAAACCCTTCTTTTTTTTAAAAACATTTTTTTTAGATATATGCGTGCTAG
The DNA here is from genome assembly GCF_033978785.1 of Entelurus aequoreus. NCBI lineage: Eukaryota > Metazoa > Chordata > Actinopteri > Syngnathiformes > Syngnathidae > Entelurus > Entelurus aequoreus. Next base: position 6,791,325 of record NC_084737.1, on the reverse strand, counting down.
TTCTAGCTATTAGGCTGTTCTATTTTTATTTTTTAAAATTTTTATACACTGTAGCACTTTGAGGTTGTTTGCTCAATGTAAAGTGCTTTTACAAATAAAATTCATTATTATTATTATTATTACTACAGTCTCCCAGTCTGTGGAACGCTCTCCCTGACCACCTGAGGGCACCACAGACTGTGGATGCTTTTAAAAAAGGCTTAAAAACCCTTCTTTTTAAAAAAGCCTTTTTTTTTAGATGTATGCGTGCTAGTTCTAGCAATTAGGCTGTTCTAGTTTTTATTTTTTTAATTTATTTTTATTATCTTTTTATTTTTTTTACTAAACTGCAGCACTTTGAGGTTGTTTGCTCAATGTAAAGTGCTTTTACAAATAAAATTCATTATTATAATAATTATTATTACTACAGTCTCCCAGTCTGTGGAACGCTCTCCCTGACCACCTGAGGGCACCACAGACTGTGGATGCTTTTAAAAAAGGCTTAAAAACCCTTCTTTTTAAAAAAGCCTTTTTTTTTAGATGTATGCGTGCTAGTTCTAGCAATTAGGCTGTTCTAGTTTTTATTTTTTTAATTTATTTTTATTATCTTTTTATTTTTTTTACTAAACTGCAGCACTTTGAGGTTGTTTGCTCAATGTAAAGTGCTTTTACAAATAAAATTCATTATTATAATAATTATTATTACTACAGTCTCCCAGTCTGTGGAACGCTCTCCCTGACCACCTGAGGGCACCACAGACTGTGGATGCTTTTAAAAAAGGCTTAAAAACCCTTCTTTTTAAAAAAGCCTTTTTTTTAGATATATGCGTGCTAGTTATAGCTATTAGGCTGTTCTAGTTTTTATTTTTTTTAATTATCTTTTTTTAATTTTTTAATACACTGTAGCACTTTGAGGTTGTTTGCTCAATGTAAAGTGCTTTTTACAAATAAAATCTATTATTATTATTACTACTACAAGTAAAAGAGGGTCTCACCGATGAAGTCGTGCAGGAAGACGAGCGAGGCCACGTAGCACGCCAGGCTGAGCATCTCGGCCACCATCATGAGCCAGTGCCACGTCTGGATGGTCAGCGCCACCATCAGCAGTTCGGTGAGGATGAGCGAGGTGAAGGAGATGGCCACGATGTGGACGAACTCGGACTCGAAGAGGAGCAGCGCCCCGTACATGATGATGCTGCCTGCAGGGACCGCATGCACCACCACGCATTTAGGACATTAAAAAAAAGATACTATGATATGTGTGTCTTACCTTGATAAATACTAATCAAGACCCATATTAGGAATGTCTTGAAGGACAGAGGTCTACCCTGCAGGAGGGACAAGAAGGTTACGTTTTTGTGCGTGTTTAGTGGATGGGGACTGACATACCTTCAACAGGTCTTTGTATAATTCTGGGTACAACATGGCCACCTCAGACTTGACGTCTTTGTCCAACACCAAGGAGAAGACGGGGAACATGGTGTAGACGGAGGAGTAGCTGAAACAGGTCTGCTGTTACACAACAGTGACTTTTGGAATGATGACCTTCTCTCTACCTGTCTCATGTCCAAGGAGCCAGGAAAAACTATATACATCTACCATCAAAATCACTTGTTTGCTCCACTTTTTAGACACTTATTTTTAGCTATACTTGTGTTGCTAACTTAGAATGATGTTAATATGTAATGCTAGCATGTAGCTCACATAGCTATGTTAGTATTGCTAACCTAGCATGATTTTAAAATGTAATGTTTTCTATCAAGAAAAGTGCACTTGTTATTAGAATAGAATAGAATAGAATAGATAGAATTGAAAGTACTTTATTTATCCCTGGGGGAAATTCAGCACCACAGTTCACTCACAATAGACAATAAACACTTAGGTATTTTTTTACATGTGAATAACATAAATACAGTCTATTATACAGCATTATTCACATGTGAATAACATAAATACAGTCTATTATACAGCATTATTCACATGTGAAAAATACAAATACAGTCTATTATACAGCATTATTCACATGTGAATAATATAAATACAGTCTATTATACAGCATTATTCACGTGTGAATAATATAAATACAGTCTATTATACAGCATTATTCACATGTGAATAATATAAATACAGTCTATTGTACAGCATTATTCACATGTGAATAATATAAATACAGTCTATTATACAGCATTATTCACATGTGAATAATATAAATACAGTATTATACAGCATTATTCACATGTGAATAATATAAATACAGTGTATTACACAGCATTATTCACGTGTGAATAACATAAATACAGTCTATTATACAGCATTATTCACGTGTGAATAACATAAATACAGTCTATTATACAGCATTATTCACATGTGAATAACATAAATACAGTCTATTATACAGCATTATTCACATGTGAATAATATAAATACAGTCTATTATACAGCATTATTCACGTGTGAATAACATAAGTACAGTCTATTATACAGCATTATTCACATGTGAATAATATAAATACAGTCTATTATAGAGCATTATTCATGTGTGAATAACATAAATACAGTCTATTATACAGCATTATTTACATGTGAATAACATAAATACAGTCTATTACACAGCGTTAGCATGTTGCTCACATAGCTATGCTAGTGTTGCTAACCTAGCATGATGTTAAAATGTAATGTTAACATGTAGCTTACATAGCTATAGTAGTGTTGCTAACCTAGCATGGTGTTAAAATGTAATGTTAGCATGTAGCTCACATAGCTATAGTAGTGTTGCTAACTTAGCATGATGTTAAAATGTAATGTTAGCATGTAGCTTACATAGCTATAGTAGTGTTGCTAACCTAGCATGATGTTAAAATGTAATGTTAGCATGTTGCTCACATAGTTATGCTAGTGTTGCCAATCTAGCATGATTTTAAAATGTAATGTTAGCATGTTGCTCACATAGCTATGCTAGTGTTGCTAACCTAGCATGATTTTAAAATGTAATGTTAGCATGTTGCTCACATAGCTATGATAGTGTTGCCAACCTAGCATGATGTTAAAATGTAATGTTAGCATGTAGCTCACATAGCTATAGTAGTATTGCTAACCTAGCATGATGTTAAAATGTAATGTTAGCATGTAGCTCACATAGCTATGCTAGTGTTGCTAACCTAGCATGATGTTAAAATGTACTATTAGCATGTAGCTCACATAGCTATACTAGTGTTGCTAACCTAGCATGATGTTAAAATGTAATGTTAGCATGTAGCTCACATAGCGATGCTAGAGTTGCTGATGTTTTCCCACTCTTTAATGTTACACAGTTGTATGTGACATGTGACATTTGTTACTTTGGACAGGTGCCCAGTCAAAAGTGGCTCAAGTACACAATAGTGCTTCTCTGAGAAAAACACAACTCGCTAGCCTTAAAGCTACACTTACACCAAATCCTGTGTTACCAGAAATGACTTCCAAACTGCCTAAATGTCAGCATCAAGGCCTAATACACTACCGTGTATGTATTTAAAAATGGTTGACATATATTTAAAAATGTGATCTTTAAAAGAGAGCAGTAGAAACATGTGTTCTCACCCGATGATGAGGAATCCTTGGTAAAGCGGCACTGAAGCAAAGTAGAAGACAGACGAGAAGACGGCCTGGAGGGAGAGAAAATGATCGTTAGTTGCAGCCCTACTTGTTGGAATACCTCCTCAGCCTTCTACTATGCCGGTGAGAGGCCTGCTTTATGGTCTACAATAAAGTTTGACGAGCAAGGAAACCAGGAAGCGGCTGATCAGTCGATCATGTCAACATTGGCACACGCCGCTATAAATAGTTTGTCTGCGTAAGCGCTCATAATAACAATATCACTAATACTTGGTTAATATTCTAATCACCAAATGTAAATGGAGTATTGTTGGCGCTTTTTGGATGTTTTTTTGTTACGTTTTATGGGCGGAAAAGAGGACCTCCCATTGACTGCAATGTAAGCTGACTTTTACTTACGAGTTAGAATGCACTAGGGTTGTACGGTATACCAGTACTAGTATAGTATCGCGGTACTAATGAATCAAAAACGGTACTATACTCTGAAAAGTACCGGTTCACAATTTTTTTTAATTGATTTTTTTTTTAACGGGCATAACGCCGCGCCGTCACGTCGTGACATTGCTGGTTTTACAAGCAGAGGAGCATGTTCGGCAGCGCACACACACACAGTACTTACAAGCAGACACAGTGTGTAGACAGAAAAGGGAGAATGGATGCATTTTGGCCTAAAAAGTAAAGATAAAAGTGAAGTTATAACACTGAAACACCCTCAGGAAGAGGTGCTTTAAGACATGGCTAGCTAGCTAGTGGCTAACGTCCATCCGCAGTGTTTTAGCTACTTCTAAGTCACTAATCCTCGCCTCCATGGCGACAAATAAAGTGAGTTTCTTACAAGTATCATTATCACTGCAGGATGAGGAATAGCTAAATATGCTTCACTACACACCGTAGGAGGATACAATAGCTCACCGCCGTCACAATGTAAACAAACGGTGGCTCTACACCTGACATCCACTGTAATGATACCAAGTACAAGAGCGTATCTAGTCGATACTACTATCATTACATCGATATTTTTTATCGTCACAAAATGTTTTTTTTAAATGTATATTATGTTTATAAACTCAGTACATACATGAGTACTTAAATTATGACCAATGTATGATCCTGTAACTACTTGGTATCAGATCGATATCTAAATGTGTGGTATCATCCAAAACTAATGTAAAGTATCAAAGAAGAGAAGAATAAGTGATTATTACATTTTAACAGAAGTGTAGATAGAACATGTTGAAACAGAAAATAAGCAGATATTAACAGTAAATGAACAAGTGGATTAATAATCATTTTTTACAGTTTGTCCTTTATAATGTTGACAAAATAATAGGTGTATAAATGACACAATATGTTACCGCATACGTCAGCAGACTAATTAGGAGTCTTTGTTTGTTTACTTACTACTAAAAGACAAGTTGTCTAGTACAGTGGTTCTCAAATGGGGGTACGCGTACCCCTGGGGGTACTTGAAGGTATGCCAAGGGGTACGTGAGATTTTTTTAAAAAATATCTGTCAAAAAGAACTGTGAAAAGAAATGCAACAATGCAATATTCAGTGTTGACAGCTAGATTTTTTGTGGACATGTTCCATAAATATTGATGTTAAATATTTCTTTTTTTGTGAAGAAATGTTTAGAATGAAGTTCATGAATCCAGATGGATCTCTATTACAATCCCCAAAGAGGGCACTTTAATTTGATGATTACTTGTATGTGTAGAAATCTTTATTAGGGTCCGCACAGGACCAAAAGGGAGTCCTTTTGCAATGGGACGAAAGGACACTATTGAAATTGTAAGGTTTTATTATTATTTATTATTATTATTCAGCCGCCACAAAAAACTCTAATTTGACCCACTTAACATGCTTCAAAACTCACCAAATTTGACACACACATCAGGACCTGCGAAAATTGCCATCTAATAAAAAAACCAAACCCCAAAAATCAAAATTGCGCTCTAGCGCTCCCCTAGGAAAAAACAGAAACAAACTGCCTGTAACTCCCACTAGGAAGGTCGTAGAGACATGAAACAAAAACTCTATGTAGGTCTGACTTAGACCTACATTTCATAATTTAACATTCTCGGGCAAAAACCAACAGGAAGTTGGCAATTTCCCCTTCAAGACAAAAATGTACTAAAAACACTCATTTTTGTCTCTTTGAGCTGTAATTTGACCCCCTTAAAATACTTTAAAACTCACCAAACTTTTCACACACATCAGGACTGGTAAAAATTGCGATCTAATAAAAAAAAAACGAACCCCAAAACTCAAAATTGCGCTCTAGCGCAATTTTTGAATAAAACAGAGACAAAACTGCTCCTCAGAGGAAAACACAGACAAAACTGCTTGTAACTTCCGGTAGGAACATCTTAGAGACATGAAACAAAAACCTCTATGTAGGTCTCACTTAGACCGACATTTCATAGATTGACACCCTTCAGCAAAAATCAACAGGAAGTTTGCAATCCCTCCTTCAAAACTAAATTTTTGTTAAAACCGGTCACCAAACATCAAACATTATCTCCTCTGAGCGCGTTTGTCGTTTCGGCTTCAAACTACTACAGGAGAGAGATTGAACCCTTCTGATTGACGGATACTCAAAGAGTTTGGATAAGTGCTACGGTTTTCATTTTACGAGCCTTCAAAGAACCGCTGCGCTGATAATGCTGTGTTTTTACGAGCCTTAATATAACCACTGTACCACTGCGCTGATGTCAACAAAAGTATTGGGACACTTAGGACTAACAGTAGACAAAAGTTTTTGGACACTTAGGACTAGCACCTGCCAAATATGCGGGCCCGACCAACGCTGCTTGCAGCTTTAATTTATAATTGAATCACTTGTTTATTTTTCAACAAGTTTTTAGTTATTTTTATATCTTTTTTTCCAAATAGTTTAGGAAAGACCACAACAAATGAGCAATATTTTGCACTGTTATACAATTTAATAAATCAGAAACTGATGACATAGTGCTGTATTTTACTTCTTTATCTCTTTTTTTCAACCAAAAATACTTTGCTCTGATTAGGGGGTACTTGAATTAAAAAAATGTTCACAGGGGGTACATCACTGAAAAAAGGTTGAGAACCACTGCTCTAGTATGTTCACTATTTTATTTAAGGACTAAATTACAATAATAAACATATGTTTCATGTACCCTAAGATTTTTTGTTCAAATAAAGCAAATAATGCCATTTTTTGTGGTGCCCTTTATTTAGAAAAGTATCAAAAGTATCGAAATACATTTTGGTACTGGTACCAAAATTTTGGTATGGGGACAACCCTAGTATGCAATTAAAAAAATGACATCAGTCGTCATGTCTTTCATAAAGATTGTGAACGATAAGCTAACTTTAAAAAAAAAAAAGTGCTGTTCCCCTTTAAGTAATGAAGTACAATACGAGAGAACAGGTGACCCTTTTGTGATCTTCTGGTATTTTACAGCGCCCGGGACTAAGTTGAGCGTGTGACGTTGGCATGACTGGTGCAGCATTATTGAGCTGTCAGGCTGTGGTTGTGGTCGTCCAGACTTGGCGGGAGAGGTGAGCACCTCCCCCCGCTTGAGACGCTGAGTCATGGACGGGGTTATGGTAGCGGTGGTAGCGTAGGGGGCGCTCTGACTCATGACCCCCGCCCCCCTGCATATGTGTAACCCGAAATCATCCAAATCTGATGCACATTATATACTCCAAGAGTGGAAAACGCTTTAAAGTGCATTGTATGAATTGCACAATTTAAGGCATTTGAATTTCGACTGCAGTTTTTTTTCCCCTCTTTTCACTGTCAAGTACGATACTACGTAAACAGGCCCTGAGATCCTTTCAATACGGTATCGACTCAAATGTCCAGTGAGACAATATTAAAAAAAATAATAATAATAATTTAAAAGGCCACTTTTCGGCAAAGCAAAATAACCCAGCATGGGACCAAAGAAAGTTGCGAGTGCCAGCACTTTGATTAAAAAGGTGAAAAACACAATTTATTTCAAGAATTTGTAGCAAAGTATTTAGTCTTTTTGCATATGGCAGTCTTCACTAACAAGCTAAAAGTGACGTTAAATATTAATTTCATATGAGGGGTTCTTAACCTTTTTGACTTCAGGGCCATACTTTTCAATTAAATTATTAATCTTACTCTTGATTTTAATCGTATTCAATAATTATATCTAACCTTCCTAAAGTTTACCACCTTGTCAAATGATATGAAAGCATGTTTTAATCACAAAGATGAATATTTATTTAACACATACACCTAATTGGAAAAATAAGTCTATAAATAAATAAAATAAGTCTTTAAATAAATACTAGTAACTGATGAAAAAATAAATTTACATACAATTATCCATCCATCCATCCAAAGGGACAAGCGGTACATACAATTATGTTGTGCTAAAATAAATAAACTAGATTGTCAAAAAAAGAAAATACAGCTTCACCACTTTGGTCAAAATTTTTGTGCTTTAACTTTTATTTAAGACTTAAACTTTAGCTCAAGCCTTCTTCTTTTAATTTGATGTTGGCACACTGCCACAAGTGGTAGAAACATATATTACGGCCCAAACGGACCACAGCTGAGAAACACATCTTTTTAGGTGGCCCCCCTAATGGACCCTATGGTTAGGAAACAATGATGTATATGTACAAAACCCAAAACCAGTGAAGTTGTCACGTTGTGTAAATGGTAAATAAAAAGAGAATACAATGATTTGCAAATCCTTTTCAACTTATATTCAATTGAATAGACTGCAAAGACAAGATATTTAACGTTCGAACTGGTAAACTTTGTTATTTCCTTGCAAATATTAGCTCATTTGGAGTTTGGTGCCTGCAACATGTTTCAAAAAAGCTGGCACAAGTGGCAAAAAAGACTGACAAAGTTGAGGAATGCTCATCAAACACTTATTTGGAACATCCCACAGGTGAACAGGCTGATTGGGAACAGGTGGGTGCCATGATTGGGTATAAAAAGTATACCCAGTCATTCACAAACAAGGACGGGGCGAGGGTCACCACTTTGTCAACAAATGCCTGAGCAAATTGTTTAAGAACAACATTTCTCAACCAGCTATTGCAAGGAATTTAGGGATTCACCATCTACGCTCCGTAATATCATCAAAAGGTTCAAAGAATCTGGAGAAATCACTGCACGTAAGCCGTGATATTACGGACCTTCGATCCCTCAGGTGGTACTGCATCAAAAAGCGACATCAGTGTGTGAAGGATATCGCCACATGGGCTCAGGAACACTTCAGAAAACCACTGCAAGTAACTACAGTTGGTCGCTACATCTGTAAGTGCAAGTTAAAACTCTACTATGCAAAGCCAAAGCCATTTATCAACAACACCCAGAAATGCCGCCGGCTTCGCGGGGCCCGAGCTCATCTAAGATGGACTGATGCAAAGTGGAAAAGTGTTCTGTGGTCTGACGAGTCCACATTTCAAATTGTTTTTGGAAACTATGGACCAAAGAGGAAAATAACCATCTGGACTGTTCTAGGCGCAAAGTGTAAAAGGCAGCATGTGTGATGGTATGGGGGTGTATTAGTGCCTAAGACATGGGTAACTTACACATCTGTGAAGGCGCCATTAATGCTGAAAGGTACATACAGGTTTTGGAGCAACATATGTTGCCATCCAAGCGACGTCTTTTTCATGGACGCCCCTGCTTATTTCAGCAAGACAATGCCAAGCCACGTGTTACAACAGTGTGGCTTCGCAGTAAAAGAGTGCGGGTACTAGACTGGCCTGCCTGTAGTCCAGACCTGTCTCCCATTGAAAATGTGTGGTGCATTATGAAGCCTAAAATACCACAACGGAGACCCCCGGACCGTTGAACAACTTAAGCAAGAATAGGAAATAATTCCACCTGAAAAGCTTCAAAAATGTGTCTCTTCGGTTCCCAAACGTTTACTGAGTGTTGTTAAAAGGAAAGGCCATGTAACACAGTGGTAAAAATGCTCCTGTGACAACTTTTTTGCAATGTGTTGCTGCCATTAAATTCTAAGTTAACCTCTTAAGGCCCAAGCTGTTTGTTTACATGCTTTTTTTTATTTCTCTTTGCTATTTGGGCTTACTGGACCCTAATTTTTTGATATGATGTACTTAGTCCATAAGTACACAAACGTGTACTTCATGTTTAGTGACATGCTAATTCTTATTTTTACACTTTTTTTTTTCCAAATTCCATTGTATGTTGTACTCTTCTGACACCACCAGATGGCAGTATAAGTGTCCACATAAGCGGCCATAAGACCCCAATTCAGTAGTGTACACAATTGTGGAAATAAGAGCTAAAAGGTGCTGTCCACGCATGTGGCCACTAAACCTTTAGAGGTTTTAATGATTACCTTATTTTTCAGACTATAAGTCGCAGTGTTTATCATAGTTTGGCCGGGGGTGCGACTTATACTCAGGAGCGACTTATGTGTGAAATTATTAACACATTAGCGTAAAATATCAAATAATATTATTTAGCTTATTCACGTAAGAGACTAGACCAGGGGTCACCAACGCGGTGCCCGCGGGCACCAGGTAGCCCGTAAGGACCAGATGAGTAGCCCGCTGGCCTGTTCTAAAAATAGCTCAAATAGCAGCACTTACCAGTGAGCTGCCTCTATTTTTTAAATTGTATTTATTTACTAGCAAGCTGGTCTCGCTTTGCCCGACATTTTTAATTCTAAGAGAGACAAAACTCAAATAGAATTTGAAAATCCAAGAAAATATTTTAAAGACTTGGTCTTCACTTGTTTAAATAAATTCATTAATTTTTTTTACTTTGCTTCTTATAACTTTCAGAAAGACAATTTTAGAGAAAAAATACAACCTTAAAACTGATTTTAGGATTTTTAAACACATATACATTTTTACCTTTTAAATTCCTTCGTCTTCTTTCCTGACCATTTAAATCAATGTTCAAGTAAAAAAAATAATTTTATTGTAAAGAATAATAAATACATTTTAATTTAATTCTTCATTTTAGCTTCTGTTTTTTCGACGAAGAATATTTGTAAAATATTTCTTCAAACTTATTATGATTAAAATTCAAAAAAATTATTCTGGCAAATCTAGAAAATCTGTAGAATCAAATTTAAATCTTAATTCAAAGTCTTTTGATTTTCTTTAAAAAAATTTGTTCTGGAAAATCTAGAAGAAATAATGATTTGTCTTAGAAATATAGCTTGGTCCAATTTGTTATATATTCTAACAAAGTGTAGATTGGATTTTAACCTATTTAAAACATTTCATCAAAATTCTAAAATTAATCTTAATCAGGAAAAATTACTAGTGATGTTCCATACATTCTTTTTTTAAGTTTTTCTCTTCTTTTTTTCGGTTGAATTTTGAATTTTAAAGAGTCGAAATTGAAGATAAACTATGTTTCAAAATTTAATTGTCATTTTTTTCGTGTTTTCTCCTCTTTTAAACCGTTCAATTAAGTGTAAATATCATTAATTATTAATAATAACATAGAGTTAAAGGTAAATTGAGAAAATTGGCTATTTCTGGCAATTTATTTAAGTGTGTATCAAACTGGTAGCCCTTCGCATTAATCAGTACCCAAGAAGTAGCTCTTGGTTTCAAAAAGGTTGGTGACCCCTGGACTAGACGTATAAGATTTCATGGGATTTAGCGATTAGGAGTGACAGATTGTTTGGTAAACGTATAGCATGTTCTATATGTTATAGTTATTTGAATGACTCTTACCATAATATGTTACGTTAACATACCAGGCACCTTCTCAGTTGGTTATTTATGCCTCATATAACGTACACTTATTCAGCCTGTTGTTCACTATTCTTTAGACATTTTAAATTGCCTTTCAAATGTCTATTCTTGGTGTTGGCTTTTATCAAATACATTTCCCCAAAAATGCGACTTATACTCCAGTGCGACTTATATTTGTTTTTTCCTTCTTTATTATGCATTTTCAGCCGGTGCGACTTATACTCCGGAGCGATTTATACTCCGAAAAATACGGTAATCGCAAATTATGTTAACTGTCTAGTTATGCAAAAAATATATCATCAAACAATTAAACCATTTTTTAAAAATAGAAATAAATACTAATATTAATGATTTCAAAGCAAGTTATCCATCAAATTGTGCAATGTAAAAGTAGCAATCGATTTCATGGTCAAATTGTGAAATTGACTGTGGTTTTTACAGCATTTTTCTATAAATTAAAAAAACAGTACTTTTGTTTTACTGTAATAAACTGTGTTGCGTTTTGTGCTTTTACAGTAATACACGGAAAAATCTACAGTTGTTGATTTGCGGTGAAAACAAACAAACTGGCAGCTCAGGTGCCAAAATTTGACTGTAAAATTGCAGTTTGTTTTATTTACAGTAAAAAAACAAATGTACATTTTACAGTAAAATTCTGGCAACTGAGCTGCCTTTTTTTTTTTTTTTTACCATAAAAACAACAGTACCATTTTTCCATTTACAGTAATATACACTACATTTTGAGGTGAAATTATTGCAATTTACCATATTTCTTTTACATTTTACCGTATTTTTCGGAGTATAAGTCGCTCCGGAGTATAAGTCGCACCGGCCGAAAATGCATAATAAAGAAGGAAAAAACCATATATAAGTCGCACTGGAGTATAAGTCGCATTTTTTGGGGAAATGTATTTGATAAAAGCCAACACCAAGAATAGACATTTGAAAGGCAATTTAAAATAAATAAAGAATAGTGAACAACAGGCTGAATAAGTGTACGTTATATGAGGCGTAAATAACCAACTGAGAACGTGCCTGGTATTTTAACGTAACATATTATGGTAAGAGTCATTCAAATAACTATAACATATAGAACATGCTATACGTTTACCAAACAATCTGTCACTCCTAATCGCTAAATCCCATGAAATCTTATACGTCTAGTCTCTTACGTGAATGAGATCAATAATATTATTTGATATTTTACGCTTATGTGTTAATCATTTCACACATAAGTCGCTCCTGAGTATAAGTCGCACCCCCGGCCAAACTATGAAAAAAACTGCGACTTATAGTCAGAAAAATACGGTATACCCTTGTTTTAGTACCGTATTTTTCGGGAGTATAAGTCGCACCGGAGTATAAGTCGCATCTGCCGAAAATGCATAATAAAGAAGGAAAAAAACATATATAAGACGCCAAACTATGAAAAAAACTGTTACTTATAGTCCGAAAAATACGGTAATTTTATTAAAAAAGTAAAAAAAAATATTTGGGATCTTTGGATATGTTTCTGATATTTATTTAAATTATGTGTTATTGTTTTTTACAAATATAAAAACTAATTAAAATAAAAATCACATCAATAATTATAACAAAGCACAAAATGTGTCATCTTTTTTCGTGTTCATATCTGAAACAAAAATCATTCAGGGTTTTTTAAAATAATATTTGAAATATATCCTTGTTTTAGTAATTTTATTAAATAAGTTAAAAAATATATTTTGGATATTTTCTTTAGCTAAAAAAATAATAATAGCTACAAAATTTAATCAGAATCAGAATCAGAATAGTTTTATTGCCATTGTTTGAGAACGGGTTCACAAACTAGGAATTTTTCTTGGTGCAAACGTGCAACATAAAACACATATAACACATATTTGGTCATAAAAAGAGCTGTAACTTAGCTATCAGATAGACTTAGAAGGAATTCAAGGAATTCAAGGAGCTACTGTTAGGAGTTATTGTTCATTTGCCTGATGGCCGAGGGGAAAAAATAGAACATGCTATACGTTTACCAAACAATCTGTCACTCCTAATCGCTAAATCCCATGAAATCTTATACGTCTAGTCTCTTACGTGAATGAGTTCAATAATATTATTTGATATTTTACGCTAATGTGTTAATCATTTCACACATAAGTCGCTCCTGAGTATAAGTCGCACCCCCGGCCTAACTATGAAAAAAACTGCGACTTATAGTCAGAAAAATACGGTATACCCTTGTTTTAGTACCGTATTTTTCGGGAGTATAAGTCGCACCGGAGTATAACTCGCACCTGCCGAAAATGCATAATAAAGAAGGAAAAAAACATATATAAGTCGCCAAACTATGAAAAAAACTGCGACTTATAGTCCGAAAAATGCGGTAATTTTATTAAAAAAGTTAAAAAATATATTTTGGATCTTTGGATATGTTTCTGATATTAATTTAAATTATGTGTTATTGTTTTTTACAAATATAAAAAGTAATTAAAATAAAAATCACATCAATAATTATAACAAAGCAGAAAATGTATCATCTTTTTTCGTGTTAATATCTGAAACAAAAATCATTCAGAGTTTTTTTAAATAATATTTGAAATATATCCTTGTTTTAGTAAGTTTATTAAAAAAGTTAAAAAATATATTTTCGATATTTTCTTCAGCTAAAAAAACAATAATAGCTACAAACTATGTTATTCATCACAATATCTACTTTGGGATATAATAATATGTACACTGATCAACACTTTTGTTTTTGCTGCCATTTTTCATGAGTTGAACTCAAAGATCTTAAACTTTACTATATACACAAAAGACCTATTCCTCTCAAATATTGTTCACAAATCTGTCTTGGTGAGCATTTCTTCTTTGCCAAGGTAATCCATCCCACCTCACAGGTGTGGCATATGAACTACTAAACTATGAAAAAAAAAAGTGACTTATAGTCCGAAAAATACGGTACACAATTTTGGAAATAAGAGCTAAAAGGTGCTGTCCACGCATGTGGCCACTAAGGCCTTTAGTGGTTTTAATGATTGTTTGCCAAAAAAAAATGAAGTTTCTCAGTTGGAACATGAAATATCTTGTCTTTGCAGTCTATTCAATTGAATATAAGTTGAAAAGGATTAGCAAATCATTGTATTCTCTTTTTATTTACCATTTAGACAACGCAACAACTTCACTGCTTTTGGGTTTTGTATTTTACAATGTTTTCTGCATGTAAAACTATACTTTTCTCAAACAATTGTATTTTGTGTTCATATTAGTGGGTGTCTGGAACAGGTTACCGTATTTTTCGGAGTATAAGTCGCTCCGGAGTATAAGTCGCACCGGCCGAAAATGCATATTAAAGAAGGAAAAAAACATATATAAGTCGCACTGGAGTAAGAATAGACATTTGAAAGGCAATTTTAAATAAATAAAGAATAGTGAACAACAGGCTGAATAAGTGTACGTTATATGAGGCATAAATAACCAACTGAGAACGTGCCTGGTATGTTAACGTAACATATTATGGTAAGAGTCATTCAAATAACTATAACATATAGAACATGCTATACGTTTACCAAACAATCTGTCACTCCTAATCGCTAAATCCCATGAAATCTTATCTCTTACGTGAATGAGATCAATAATATTATTTGATATTTTACGCTAATGTGTTAATCATTTCACACACAAGTCGCTCCTGAGTATAAGTCTATGAAAAAAACTGCGACTTATAGTCCGAAAAATACGGTATACCCTTGTTTTAGTACCGTATTTTTCAGGAGTATAAGTCGCACCGGAGTATAACTCGCACCTGCCGAAAATGCATAATAAAGAAGGAAAAAAACATATATAAGTCGCCAAACTATGAAAAAAACTGCGACTTATAGTCCGAAAAATACGGTAATTTTATTAAAAAAGTTATTTGCCAAAAAAAAAAAAGAAGTTTCTCAGTGTGAACATGAAACATCTTGTCTTTGCAGTCTATTCAATTGAATATAAGTTGAAAAGGATTAGCAAATCATTGTATTCTCTTTTTATTGACCATTTACACAACGTGACAACTTCACTGCTTTTGTATTTCACAATGTTTTCTGCATGTAAAACTATACTTTTCTCAAACAATTGTATTTTGTGTTCATACTAGTGGGTGTCTGGAACAGGTTGTTTGGATTTACATGATTTATGGGGAAAATTGCTGCGTTTTGGTCTTGGTCTGACTAGGAAAATCTAAGTGTGCTGTAATTTGAAGGCGTGGTTGTACCTGCATGGTGCTGATGCAGAGGCTCCTGTGGATGACAAACTGGCTGAGGGCTGCAGATCTCTTGTAGCTGTTGCGACCGTGAACCATCAGCAGACGACCCAAATGTTTGAACTGAGTCACCGAGAAGTCTGCGGCCAGCGAGGCCTGCTTGCCTTCCTGTCAAACACGGGCGACACAAAGCGAGGTGAGCGGCTCCGGCCCACGTGGGACGCCTGAGCGTCTTCGTCATTGACAAAACACAAACATACGAGTGTGGTTGCGTGGATGTTTCCAGGAAATGGGTGATTCAATGTGAAATGTTGAACATGTGCCCCCGTCTCATGTGGGGTTCATTTGCTGCTTTTTAATGTATGAGGAGCTGTAGTTGCTGGCGGCGTTGCCAGGGTCTCAAATAACATTGGCAAAAACAGCTGGGGCTGTAGGCAACCTCCTGGCGTTGTTCTTTTTTTTTTAACGCCACAAGATGGCAGCAAATGCCTTAACAGTAAGCATGTGTCAGGTAAAAAGTTATGTGACTCTAAGGTATGCAGTTGCAACATAAATAAAAAAATTAGCAGGCTAACTGTTACCATATGTCACGTATCAAGTTATATGACTCTGGGGTAAACGCTTACATAATTGACCCAAAAAGTTAGCACGCTAATGTTAGAATTCCAACATGCAAACAGTTAGCATGTGTCACGTACCAAGTTTTATGACTCTGAGGTGTATGGCGGCAAAATTAGCTTGAAAAAAGTTAGCATGCTAATATTAGCATGCTAGCAGTTAGCATATGTAACACACAAAATTAAATGATTCGAGATGTACGGCCGCAAAATTGGCTAAAAAAGTTAGCATGGTAATGTTAGCATTCCAACATGCAAACAGTTAAGTGTCACATACCAAGTTTTATGACTCTGAGGTGTATGGCGACAAAATTAGCTTAAAAAAAAGTTAGCATGCTAATATTAGCATGCTAGCAGTTAGCATAAGTAACGCACAAAATTAAATTATTCGAGATGTACGGCCGCAAAATTGGCTAAAAAAGTTAGCATGCGAGCAATAAGCGTTTGTAACGTACAAAATTGAATGACTCCAAGATGTACGGCAGCAAAATTGGCTAAAAAAAAATTAGCATGCTAATGTTAGCATTCCAACATGCAAACCGTTAACAAGTGTTACATACCAAACTTTATGACTCTGAGGTGTACGGCGGCAAAATGAGCTAAAAGTGAATGGAGTTAAAATTGGCTGAAAAAGTCAGCACGCTAATATTAGCATGCTAACAGTTAGCATGCTAACAGTTAGCATATCTAACATACATAATTGAATGACTCCGAGATGTACGGCTGCAAAGTTGACTGAAAAAGTTACCATGCTAATATTAACAAGCTAGCAGTTAGCATATGTAACCTACAAAATTAAACAACTTCGAGATGTACGGCAGCAAAATTGGCTAAAAAAGTTGGCACGCTAATGTTAGCATTCCAACATGCAAACAATTAAGTGTCACATACCAAGTTTTATGACTCTGAGGTGTATGGCGGCAAAATTAGCTTAAAAAAAAGTTAGCATGCTAATATTAGCATGCTAGCAGTTAACATATGTAACGCACAAAATTAAATGATTCGAGATGTACGGCCGCAAAATTGGCTAAAAAAGTTAGCATGCTAATGTTAGCATTGCAACATGCAAACAGTTAAGTGTCACATACCAAGTTTTATGACTCTGAGGTGTATGGCGGCAAAATTAGCTTGAAAAAAGTTAGCATGCTAAAATTATCACGCTAGCAGTTAGCATATGTAACGCACAAAATTAAATGATTCGAAATATACGGCCGCAAAATTGGCAAAAAAAGTTAACATGCGAGCAATAAGCAATTGTAACGTGCAATAAGCATTTGTAACGTACAAAATTTAATGACTCCAAGATGTACGGCAGCAAAATTGGCTGAAAAAGTTAGCATGGTAATGTTAGCATTCCAACATGCAAACAGTTAAGTGTCACATACCAAGTTTTATGACTCTGAGGTGTATGTCGACAAAATTAGCTTAAAAAAAAGTTAGCATGCTAATATTAGCATGCTAGCAGTTAGCATATGTAACGCACGAAATTAAATTATTCGAGATGTACGGCCGCAAAATTGGCTAAAAAAGTTAGCATGCGAGCAATAAGCGTTTGTAACATACAAAATTGAATGACTCCAAGATGTACGGCAGCAAAATTGGCTAAAAAAAAATTAGCATGCTAATGTTAGCATTCCAACATGCAAACCGTTAACAAGTGTTACATACCAAGCTTTATGACTCTGAGGTGTAGGGCGGCAAAATGAGCTAAAAGTGAATGGGGGTAAAATTGGCTGAAAAAGTCAGCACGCTAATATTAGCATGCTAACAGTTAGCATATCTAACGTACAAAATTGAATGATTCCAAGATGTACGGCTGCAAAGTTGACTGAAAAAGTTACCATGCTAATATTAACAAGCTAGCAGTTAACATACGTAACGTACAAAATTAAACAACTCCGAGATGTACGGCAGCAAAATTGGCTAAAACAGTTAGCATGCTAATGTTAGCATTCTAACATGCAAACAGTTAAGTGTCACATACCAAGTTTTATGACTCTGAGGTGTATGGCGGCAAAATTAGCTTGAAAAAAGTTAGCATGCTAATATTAGCATGCTAGCAGTTAGAATATGCAACGCACAAAATTAAATGATTCGAGATGTACGGCTGCAAAATTGGCTAAAAAAGTTAGCATGCGAGCAATAAGCATTTGTAACGTACAAAATTGAATGACTCCAAGATGTACGGCAGCAAAATTGGCTAAAACAAATTTAGCATGCTAATGTTAGCATTCCAACATGCAAACATTTAAGTGTCACATACCAAGTTTTATTACTCTGAGGTGTATGGCGGCAAAATTAGCTGAAAAAAAGTTAGCATGCTAAAATTAGCACGCTAGCAGTTAGCATATGTAACGCACAAAATTAAATGATTCGAGATATACGGCCGCAAAATTGGCAAAAAAAGTTAGCATGCGAGCAATAAGCAATTGTAACGTGCAATAAGTATTTGTAACGTACAAAATGTAATGACTCCAAGATGTACGGCAGCAAAATTGGCTAAAAAAGTTAGCATGGTAATGTTAGCATTCCAACATGCAAACAGTTAAGTGTCACATACCAAGTTTTATGACTCTGAGGTGTATGGCGACAAAATTAGCTTAAAAAAAAGTTAGCATGCTAATATTAGCATGCTAGCAGTTAGCATATGTAACGCACAAAATTAAATTATTCGAGATGTACGGCCGCAAAATTGGCTAAAAAAGTTAGCATGCGTGCAATAAGCATTTGTAACGTACAAAATGTAATGACTCCAAGATGTACGGCAGCAAAATTGGCTAAAAAAGTTAGCATGCTAATGTTAGCATTCCAACATGCAAACAGTTAAGTGTTACATACCAAGTTTTATGACTTTGAAGTGTACGGCGGCAAAATGAGCTAAAAGTGAATGGGGGTAAAATTGGCTGAAAAAGTCAGCACGCTAATATTAGCATGCTAACAGTTAGCATATCTAATTTACAAAATTGAATGACTCCGAGATGTACGGCTGCAGAGTTGACTGAAAAAGTTACCATGCTAATATTAACAAGCTAGCAGTTAGCATACGTAACGTACAAAATTAAACAACTCCGAGATGTACGGCAGCAAAATTGGCTAAAAAAGTTAGCATGCTAATGTTTACATGTTCACAAGGTTCCCCCATTGTGGGATAAATAAAGTCTATCCCATCCCAAATCACTAAGACTTACAAACTAATTGGTTATGAATAATATGTTTTCATATATCGTCCTGCTGCTTCACATCGGCGTTTCCCAATGTTCACGTTCAAAAAATGCCATCATCAAACAAAAAGGTCAGAAATAGAAAATACACTGAAATATTGGGCTTGTTTAGTTGATTTACTAAATCAACTAATCACACACAGTAATCTTCCACAGCTCTGAGTCTAAATAAATACCCCTTTTCAATGAAGGTAAATTAAGAATGAAGATTATTGCAGGTTACCATTGTCTACCTACCATTTATCCCTTACATACATCACTAACTTAAAGAGGAACTGCAGTTTGCATATCATTCACGATCCTTATGTAAGACAAGAACACATAGGTTTTCTTTTTTTTAATATGCATTTTAATTCGTAAAACACAAGGTGGCTAACAACGTAGCTCATGGGACTACTCTGTTCCGCCCATAAAGCCCTCCAAAAAAATTGCCAACAATACATGTCGTGACCTGAATATTAACCAAGTATTAGCAATATTGTTATTATAAGCGCTGACGCAGACCATCTATTTTTTAGCAGCGAGCTAACTCGCTTATGCAGCTAGTGCGGAAATACGACCAAATCACCCCAATTCTCAAATCCCTTCACTGGCTTCCTGTTCCACTCAAAGTCTCCCTACTAACCCAGCAGTACCTCAAAGAACTGCTCACCCCCAAATCCTCCACACGACACCTCCGCTCCGGACAGGCTAACCTCCTCCAGCCTCCGAGGACAAAGCTACAAACAATGGGAGACCGGGCTTTCTGCTCCGCCGCTCCCAGTCTGTGGAACGCTCTCCCTGACCACCTGAGGGCACCACAGACTGTGGATGCTTTTAAAGAAGGCTTAAAAACCCTTCTTTTTAAAAAAAAGCCTTTTTTCAGATATATGCATACTAGTTCTAACTATCAGGCTGTTCTAGTTTTTATTTTTATTTATTTATTTTTATTTTTTTAATACACTGTAGCACTTTGAGGTTGTTTGCTCAATGTAAAGTGCTTTTTACATATAAAATCTATTATTATTAGGGATGTCCGATAATGGCTTTTTTGCCGATATCCGATATTGTCCAACTCATAATTACCGATACCGATATATACAGTCCTGGAATTAATACATTATTAAGCCTAATTTGGACAACCAGGTATGGTGAAGATAAGGTCCTTTTTGCCGATATCCAATATTCCGATATTGTCCAACTCTTAATTACAGATACCGATATCAACCAATACCGATATATACAGTCGTGGAATTAACACATTATTATGCCTAATTTGGACAACCAGGTATGGTGAAGATAAGGTCCTTTTTAAAAATAAAAAATAAAATAAGATAAATAAATTAAAAACATTTTCTTGAATAAAAAAGAAAGTAAAACAATATAAAAACAGTTACATAGAAACTAGTAATTAATGAAAATTTGTAAAATTAACTGTTAAAGGTTAGTACTATTAGTGGACCAGCAGCATGCACAATCATGTGTGCTTACGGACTGTATCCCTTGCAGACTGTATTGATATATATTGATATATAATGTAGGAACCAGAATATTAATAACAGAAAGAAACAACCCTTTTGTGTGAATGAGTGTAAATGGGGGAGGGAGGTTTTTTGGGTTGGTGCACTAATTGTAAGTGTATCTTGTGTTTTTTATGTTGATTTAAAAAAAACAAAAAAAAAAAAACAACCTGATACCGATATTAAAAAAAACGATACAGATAATTTCCGATATTACATTTTGAAGCATTTATCGGCCGATAATATCGGCAGGGCAATATTATCGGACATCTCTAATTATTATTATTATTATTATTGACATACTGAGGTGCTTCTTTATCTAAACAGGAAGTAATAAAAACCCTGTCAGTCTGCATCCCAGTGAGACAGACATTGTACATCAGGGGTCACCAACGCGGTGCCCGTGGACCCCAGGTAGCCCGTTAGGACCAGATGAGTCGCCTGCTGGCCTGTTCTAAAAATAGCTCAAATAGCAGCACTTACCAGTGAGCTGCCTCTATTTTTTAAATTGTATTTATTTACTAGCAAGCTGGTCTCGCTTTGCCCGACATTTTAATTCTAAGAGAGACAAAACTCAAATGGAATTTGAAAATCCAAGAAAATATTTTAAAGACTTGGTCTTCACTTGTTTAAATAATTTCATTATTTTTTTTACTTTGCTTCTAATAACTTTCAGAAAGACAATTTTAGAGAAAAAATACAACCTTAAAAATGATTTTAGGATTTTTAAACACATACCTTTTTTACCTTTTAAATTCCTTCCTCTTCTTTCCTGACAATTTAAATCAATGTTCATGTAAATTTATTTTTTTATTGTAAAGAATAATAAATACATTTTAATTTAATACTTCATTTTAGCTTCTGTTTTTTCGACGAAGAATATTTGTGAAATATTTCTTCAAACTTATTATGATTAAAATTCAAAAAAATTATTCTGGCAAATCTAGAAAATCTGTAGAATCAAATTTAAATCTTATTTCAAAGTCTTTTGAATTTCTTTTAAAATTTTTGTTCTGGAAAATCTAGAAGAAATAATGAATTGTCTTTGTTAGAAATATAGCTTGGTCCAATTTGTTATATATTCTAACAAAGTGCAGATTGGATTTTAACCTATTTAAAACATGTCATCAAAATTCTAAAATTAATCTTAATCAGGAAAAATTACTAATGATGTTCCATAAAATTTTTTTTAAATTTTTTCAAAAACATTCGAATTAGCTAGTTTTTCTCTTCTTTTTTTCGGTTGAATTTTGAATTTTAAAGAGTCGAAATTAAAGATAAACTATGTTTCAAAATTTAATTGTCATTTTTTTCGTGTTTTCTCCTCTTTTAAACCGTTCAATTAAGTGTAAATATCATTAATTATTAATAATAACATAGAGTTAAAGGTAAATTGAGCAAATTGGCTATTTCTGGCAATTTATTTAAGTGTGTATCAAACTGGTAGCCCTTCGCATTAATCAGTACCCAAGAAGTAGCTCTTGGTTTCAAAAAGGTTGGTGACCCCTGTTGTACAGTAAGTGATTATTTTATTATGTTGGTAGTTTGTATATTTTGTTTAGCACTTAGCAATACTGCTACATGTCCACTAAAGCTTCATCTGTTTAGCACACAGCTTCGAAAACTTGTTATTCATTCCCGGTAAATTCTCGCTCAAAAATATAAGGTTCTGTATTATGATTTGTCCCAAAGTAGTCTTTGTTGTCTCTCATGAAGTCTGCCACGATTATTAGTGTAAAAGCGAATGTTGTGAAATCAGATAGATAGTAATCACAAAGTGCTCTTGTCTTACAAAAAGGATTGTGAACGATAGGCAAAATAAAAAAAATATAAAGTGCAGTTCCCCTTTAACGAAGAACCAAAAATAATGCGCATGAACGTGACTTTACAATAAAATGGGCAGGAAATTGGAGCGGTGTGAGCGCTTCGCCCGGTGCGAGTCTTACTTTTCCCTCCACTCCCACGCCACAGTCGGCTTCCTGGATCATGCTGACATCGTTTCCTCCGTCCCCTAAGAGAAAACAAAAGCCATAGAGGTGTCAGGATTCACATCGGCCGCGCGCCAATAAACACTGTACGCTCCTCGGGACACGCCCTTTGTTGGGGGAAGATGGAATGCGTGACGCAGTTCGACCAAACTGCTACTGTGGTACGGTTTACGCTAACGGGCATGACGTCACGCAGTAGCGTGGTGAGATAGCGCCTGGCGGCCATGAAGAAGGAGGCCGCACAGTCAACGTCAACAACAATGGTGGACATCTTCCTATACAGGAAGTGACCAGTCGCTGTCCAACTATCAGTGTGCAGCTTCATCGACTGCATTTTGAGTTTCGAGTCCTTTCAAGTCCTTTTAACCACGGACTAATATATTTACACAGATTGTGTATGCTTTTAAAAAACACTGTATTTTTTTTATTAAAACAAGTGCATTTGAAATTGCAGGGGAAAAAAATTGTGCTGACATTGCACTTCATAATAGCACTATTAACCAGTCATTTTAAACATTAAAAAAATTCCTTTACAGAATAAACACATTTGAAAAAACAAGTGCAACTGTACTTATTTGCACAAAAGTGTTAACATTGTATTTCCAAGGCATATTGCATTTTAACTACCGGGTACTTCCACAGCAGTTTCTATCCTGTTCTTACCTTATCTCATTGATCTTATCTCATACTGTATGTGTGTTGATGTGTGCGTACACATGAAAAACATAACAAATACACGAACATAACAATGAACAGAGTTGTACTTTTTAGATGTCAGGGCCCTACGCAATATGTACACATATTCTTAATATAGGATACATTTTAACTGACCTTTATTTGACTATGTTTGTCTTTTTGTAGGTGGCTAAAATACGCGGTGCTGCTGACCGCCGTCTAACGTTACGTTACTGTGTGTGATACATTGACTAACGTAACGTTATGTGTAGGTACCTCATGCAACCCTGCTTAAAAAAAATCACTTGAAAAAAAGTATGAATAAGGTAGCGAACTGCAGTGGACGAAACAGATTGCAGTGTTTGCAATGACGTTATAACCATAGACATCTTATAAGTAGACGCAGCATTGGCTGCTGTGACGCGAGAAATTCGTCTGCCATCTTGAAGTGGTGATGAGGAGCCGGCGAGCAGCCTAAACTGACAGTTGACAGGTAGAAAACAAAGCTGGGCTGGTGTTCAGCGTTTTCCTGCTCAATTGAGCGGACTGTTGAAAATAGGAATCGGGGGATTACTATTACTATAACCTATGGTGGCATCATGCCTTCAGTGTGCATATTGTATATAGTTCTCTGCAAACCTATGGTGGCATCATGCCTTCAGTGTGCATATTGTATATAGTTCTCTGCAAACCTATGGTGGCATCATGCCTTCAGTGTGCATATTGTATATAGTTCTCTGCAAACCTATGATGGCATCATGCCTTCAGTGTGCATATTGTATATAGTTCTCTGCAAACCTATGGTGGCATCATGCCTTCAGTGTGCATATTGTATATAGTTCTCTGCAAACCTATGATGGCATCATGCCTTCAGTGTGCATATTGTATATAGTTCTCTGCAAACCTATGATGGCATCATGCCTTCAGTGTGCATATTGTATATAGTTCTCTGCAAACCTATGGTGGCATCATGCCTTCAGTGTGCATATTGTATATAGTTCTCTGCAAACCTATGGTGGCATCATGCCTTCAGTGTGCATATTGTATATAGTTCTCTGCAAACCTATGGTGGCATCATGCCTTCAGTGTGCATATTGTATATAGTTCTCTGCAAACCTATGGTGGCATCATGCCTTCAGTGTGCATATTGTATATAGTTCTCTGCAAACTTATGAAATGTTCTATTTTGTCTTCATTATTTTGTCAGAATGCACCAGAATGCTCCATTTGTATGTGAAAATCACAAAGAAATCTTCTGGGGGAGGAAGACCCCCCTACAGGGGTTTGCTTTACAAACTTTCAGCCCCACCTAAAACAAAATTCACCAGCCGCCACTGATTATGAGGCATTCTCATTTTAGGCAAAGTATAAGACAATACTTTCTTAACAGTATAATTGTAACCAGGAATAAGTCTTCAAGTAACAATATTCAAATACTTAACATTGTTGGGTAAGGCAGAATTTGGTTTTATTCTGAATCCAGAGAAACAGATTGGTGGTTTTAGCTGATATAAAGACTTTCAGGTGTTTATATATGTTTATGTTCAAGTATTTGGCAGACGCTTTTATCCAAAGCGACATACATAAAAAATACCTATAAAACAATCACTGTAGGTCCCTAAGATATATAGAAAACTAATGTATTGATACATTGTTTGTGTAGGATATACGCATGAATATATAACCTAATCATATTGTTTCTTCAACTTAAAAAGTAGCTGACCGTTTTTTTCCCCCTTCCCAACGTGTCCTGGGTGTTCCCCGTGGCCTCCTGCCGGTCGGACGTGCCCAAAACACCTCCCTATGGAGGCGTTCGGGTGGCATCCTGAGCAGATGCCCGAACCACCTCATCTGGCTCCTCTCCATGTGGAGGAGCAGCGGCTTTACTCTGAGTTCCTCCCGGATGAAAGAGCTTCTCACCCTATCTCTAAGGGAGAGCCCCGCCACCCGGCGGAGGAAACTCATTTCGGCCGCTTGTACCCGTGATTTTGTCCTTTCGGTCATAACCCAAAGCTCATGACCATAGGTGAGGATGGGAACGTAGATCGAGCGGTAAATTGAGAGCTTTGCCTTCCGGCTCAGCTCCTTCTTCACCACAACGGATCGGTACAGCGTCCGCATTACTGAAGACGCCGCACCGATCCGCCTGTCGATCTCACCATCCACTCTTCCCTCACTCGTGAACAAGACTCCGAGGTACTTGAACTCCTCCACTTGGGGAAAGATCTCCTCCCCAACTTGGAGATGGCACTCCACCCTTTCCCGGGCGAGCTATATATATGTATATACTGTATATATGTGTATATATATATATATATATACAGTATATGTGTATGTATATGTTTGTATCTGTATATATATCTATGTGTATATGTATATACATATGCATTTGTATGGATATATGCATGTGTGTGGATATATACATATATATATACATATATATATATATATATAGATATATATCTTCTTATCTTTTTTACTGTTTATATTACTATATTATTGTGTATGCACCTTAGGGGATCTGCTCCAATTTCGTTGTTCTTTGAACCTGTTCACTGTAATAATGACAATAAAACTCTATTCTATTCTACCACAAAACAGATAAGAAAGCGCTTCATTTCTCACCGACAGCACAGGTGAGCTTGCCCGTGCGCTCCTGCAGCAGCCGGATGATCTGCGCCTTCTGGGTGGGGGCGCAGCGGCAGCAGACCACGGCGGGACACTGGCACGCCAGCTCCATGAACTCGTACTCGTAGTACTTGAGGCAAACCTGCAGGTAGATGCAAGGTGAGCAACGCTTCGTAGATACATTTGTAATTCCGTGACATTTTGAAAAGTTGTCATTTGATTAATACAAGAGTGTTGCCACTTCACCTCCAGCGAGTCCCCCGATATCACCAGGGCGCAGTCGTGTTTCCTCCTGAAGGCGTTGAGCTCCAGGTGGGCTTCTCCTCGCGTGGTCACCTGTTGACCACATCAGCAAAAGCGCAAATTATTATCAATGTGTCATTATAGAATTGGTATTGTTGGAAACATATTGGAATAATATTGTACCGCATTGTACTACCCCACTTTTAGCTCAATAAAAAGAGGGTCTTTGCCCCAACATGGTAAAAGTGCTTGGAAAACCAAGGATGGTTTGTACGAAAACAATAAAATAAAAAAATTCTGAATAATTATTAAAATATAAATACAATAATGTTAATTGCTTTAATTAAATATATTAATAGAATAAAATAAATAATTAAAGAAGAATAGTAATTCATTAATATAATATATTACAAAAAATATAATATACATAAAATATATATATATATATTAGAGATGTCCGATAATGGCTTTTTTGCCCATATCCGATATTCCGATATTGTTCAACTTTTAATTACCGATTCCGATATCAACCGATACGGGGCGGTGTATATTGTAGCGTCCCGGAAGAGTTAGTGCTGCAAGGTGTTCTGGGTATTTGTTCTGTTGTGTTTATGTTGTGTTACGGTGCGGATGTTCTCCCGAAATGTGTTTGTCATTCTTGTTTGGTGTGGGTTCACAGTGTGGTGCATATTTGTAACAGTGTTAAAGTTGTTTATACGGCCACCCTCAGTGTGACTTGTATGGCTGTTGACCAAGTATGCCTTGCATTCACTTGTGTGTGTGAAAAGCCGCAGATAATTGTCAGTCCAAAATTATCAGACATCACTAATATATATATATATATATATATATATATATATATATATATATATATACTATATATATATATATATATATATATATATATATATATATATATATATATATATATATATATATATGTTACATCTCGTCTTGATTACTGTAACGTTTTATTTTCGGGCCTCCCTATGTCTAGCATTAAAAGATTACAGATGGTACAAAATGCGGCTGCTAGACTTTTGACAAAAACAAGAAAGTTTGATCATATTACGCCTATACTGGCTCACTTGCACTGGCTTCCTGTGCACCTAAGATGCGACTTTAAGGTTTTACTACTTACGTATAAAATACTACATGGTCAAGCTCCTGCCTATCTTGACGATTGTATTGTACCATATGTCCCGGCAAGAAATCTGCATTCAAAGAACTCCGGCTTATTAGTGATTCCCAGAGCCCAAAAAAAGTCTGCGGGCTATAGAGCGTTTTCTATTCGGGCTCCAATACTATGGAATGCCCTCCCGGTAACAGTTAGAGATGCTACCTCAGTAGAAGCATTTAAGTCTCATCTTAAAACTCATTTGTATACTCTAGCCTTTAAATAGACTCCCTTTTTAGACCAGTTGATCTGCCGTTTCTTTTCTTTTCTTTTCTACTCTGCTCCAAACCCGGGGTGGACCGCTAGCCTGTCCATCAGATGGGGACATCTCTACGCTGCTGACTCGTCTCCACTCGGGATGGTTCCTGCTGGCCCCACTATGGACTGGACTTTCGCTGATGTGTTGGACTTTCACAATATTATGTCAGACCCACTCGACATCCATTGCTTTCGGTCTCCCCTAGAGGGGGGGGGTTACCCACATATGCGGTCCTCTCCAAGGTTTCTCATAGTCATTCACATTGACGTCCCACTGGGGTGAGTTTTCCTTGCCCGTATGTGGGCTCTGTACAGAGGATGTCGTTGTGGCTTGTACAGCCCTTTGAGACACTTGTGATTTAGGACTATATAAATAAACATTGATTGATTGATTGATTGATATATATATACATGTATATATATACATATTTATATATATATATATATATACCGTAATTTCTGGACTATAAGCCGCTACTTTTTCCCCTCGTTCTGGTCCCTGCGGCTTATACAAGGGTGCGGCTTATTTACGGCCTGTTCTTCTCCGACACAGACGAAGAGGATTTCGGTGGTTTTAGTACGCAGGAGGAAGACGATGACACAATGATTAAAGACTGACTTTTCATATACCGGTAGGCTGGTTATTTTGATAACGTACAGGCGAGCACTTTGTATTACTTTGCACCGTTGTATTATTTGTACTCTGCACGAATGCTGTTCGCCATGTCAAAGATGTGAAAGTTTGATTGAATGATTGAAAGATTTATTGTTAATAAATGGGACGCTTTGCGTTCCCAAACAGTCATCTCTGTCCCGACAATCCCCTCCGTGGTAGCAGGAACCCCTATATACTACGGTAATTACACATCAAAACCCTGCGGCTTATAGTCGGGTGCGGCTTATATATGGAGCAATCTGTATTTTCCCCTAAATTTAGCTGGTGCGGCTTATAGTCAGGTGCGGCTTATAGTCCGGAAATTACGGTACATATTTATATATATATATATATACATATTTATATATATATATATATATATATATATATATATATATATATATATATATGTATATATATATATATATATATACACGTATATATACATATATATATATATATATATATATATATATATATATATATATATATATACATATATATATATATATATATATATATACATATATATATACATATATATATATATATATATATATATATATATCCAATCCACTTTATTTATATAGCACATTTAAACAACAAAAATGTTTCCAAAGTGCTGCACAACAATATTAAAAACAGTATTAAAAGCAATATTAAAAACAATAATCAAATATTATCCCTAGCTCCACCAATGACTGAATTAAAAACAAAAAATAAATAAATATATATATATATATATATATATATATATATATATATATATATATATATATATATATATATATACAGTGGGGCAAAAAAGTATTTAGTCAGCCACCCATTGATTGTCAATGGGTGGCTGACTAAATACTTTTTTGCCCCACTGGTATATATATATATATATATATATATATATATATATATATATATATATATATATATATATATATATATATATATATATATATATATATATATATATATATATAAATGGACCGGACAAAATTATTGGCACCCTCAACTTAATATTTGGTAGCACATTCTTTCGAAAAAAATAATTGAAATCAATGGCTTCCTGTAACCATTAATGAGTTTCTTACACCTTGCTACTGGAATTTTGGACCACTCTTCTTTTGCAAACTGCTTCAGGTCTCTCAGATTTGAAGGGTGCCTTCTCCCAACTGCTGTTTGTAAATCTCTCCACAGATGTTCTATTGGATTTAGATCTGGACTCATTGATGGCCACTTCAGAACTCTCCAGCGCTTTGTCGTAAGCCATTTGTGTCTGCTTTTTAAAGTATGCTTCGGGTCCTTGTGCTGCTGGAAGACCCATGACCTCTGACGGAGACCCAGCTTTCTGACACTGGGCCATACATTATGCCCCAACATTATTTGGTAATCCTCAGATTTCATGATGCCGAGCACACAGTCAAGGCATCCGGTACCAGAAGCAGCAAAGCAACCACAAAACATCCGTGAACCTCCACCATGTTTGACTGTATGGATGGTGTTCTTTTCTTTCCGTAAACAGTGTGATGATGTGCTTCACCAAAAAGCTCTACTCTAGTCTCATATGTCCACAGGATGTTCTCCCAGAAGGATTTTGGCTTCCTCAGGCTTCCATAATTCTAACAATCCTTCGTTGCGTTCTTTCATCAATTTTTTAGCTACAGTGCCACAGGCTTTAAACTTCTTGATGACATTGCGCACAGTAAACACAGAAACATTTAGATCTCTGGAGATGGACTTGAGATTGTCCATGCTTTTCCACAATCTTGGTTTTCAAATCTTCTGAGAGTTCTTTGCTCTTCTTTCTTTTCTCCGTGCTCAGTGTGGTACACACAACACAAAGGTTGAGTCAACTTTTCTCCATTTTAACTGGAGCAAATTAAAGGAGCATCACATGCTGAGAATACAACCATCCATCCATCTTCAAACGCTTATCCGGAATCAGGTCGCGGGGACAACAGCTCTAGCAGAGACCCCCAGACTTCCCTCTCCAGAGCAACATGAGCAACTTCCTCCTGGGGAATCCCGAAGCGTTCCCAGGCCAGAGAGGAGATGTAATTCCCCCCATCTGGTCTTTGGCCTGCTGCGGGGTCTCCTCCCAGTGGGACGTGCATTGAGGACCTCCCTATGGAGACGCTCGTGAGGCATCCGCAAGAGATGCCCGAACCACCTAAGCTGGCTCCTTTCCAAGCGAAGGAGCAGCGGCTCTACTCCGAGTCTCTCTCCGGTGACCAATCTTCTCACCCTATCTCTAAGGGAGAATACAACCATTTCTTACAATTTTGAAAAGGTGCGAATCATTTTGTCTGGTCCATTTTTGGAGTTCTGTGTGAAATAATATCAGATTTGGCTCTTTTTTTTTTGCAAAAAAAAACAAAAAACAATTAAGCATAAATAAGCATTTGTAATTTCAACAATTTTCTGGGAGAAGTGGTGCTTTATCTCACAGAAATGCCAATATTTTTGCCCATGACTGTATAAATATGTACAGTCGTTGTCAAAAGTTTACATACACTTGTAAAGAACATAATGTCATGGCTGTCTTGAGTTTCCAATCATTTCCACAACTCTTATTTTTTTGTGATAGAGTGATTGGAGCACATACTTGTTGGTCACAAAAAACATTCATGAAGTTTGCTTCTTTTATGAATGTATTATGGGTCTACTGAAAATGTGAGCAAATGTGCTGGGTCAAAAGTATACATACAGCAATGTTAATATTTGCTTACATGTCCCTTGGCAAGTTTCACTGCAATAAGGCCCTTTTGGTAGCCATCCACAAGCTTCTGCTTGAATTTTTGACCACTCCTCTTGACAAAATTGGTGTAGTTCAGCTAAATTTGTTGGTTTTCTGACATGGACTTGTTTCTTCAGCATTGTCCACACGTTTAAGTCAGGACTTTGGGAAAGCCATTCTAAAACCTTCATTCTAACCTGATTTAGCCATTCCTTTACCACTTTTGAGGTGTGTTTGGGGTCATTGTCCTGTTGGAACACCCAACTGCGCCCAAGACCCAACCTCTGGGCTGATGATTTTAGCTTGTCCTGAACAATTTGGAGGTAATCCTCCTTTTTTATTGTCCCATTAACTCTCTGTAAAGCACCAGTTCCATTGGCAGCAAAACAGGCCCAGAGCATAATACTACCACCACCATGCTTGACAGCTTTGCAGTCACGTGATTTTATCACGTGACTTTGTGTTATGCCGCCATCTTGCCGGTCAACCGGTCAGCTCGTTCCTACGTGTTCGTACAGATTCAGTTTGATTTCTGCGCTACATTTTCACCGATTTCATCCGAATTATTGCTGATTTGCTATCCAATGAAGTTGTGCATTTGGATGAAGAGTCCAAGAAACGTTACCGAGAGAAGTTGAACCTTGTTGGCACAACGGATCCGTACCTTTTACCGAGAAGCATGCTAAAATCACCTGAGCATTTTGCAACAGCCGACCTGCCTGATCTCTCATATCCAGACATTTATAATTACCTCGTCGATTCACCATCTCCGTACACTGGAAAGGACCTTAAGGCATACAAGAGTCTGGATGCCTACAAGTATTTTACAGCAGGTTTTGTGCATGATGGGCTGATATGGCAGATTCCAAACAAGAATCGATTTCTTCTCATGACCAAGGTAAGGAAAAAGCACACACAGAAGAGCCTACTGTTATAGTTTGTTTACATACCTGATATGAAGTGTTCATTGCATATCCTTGTGTAAATCGTAGGTTTCCATCTTTCACGACAAATCGCCGCGATCCATTTATCGCGTTTTTTGATGTTTGCCGGGAATCTATAGAAGCTAAGATTTGGTTTATCGCCTCGTCTACTGCTACCTCAAACAGCGCAGCAGGTTTCCGGCATTTCCAAGCTCAAATAGCAGCAGATCTAACAAGAAAGCGTGTGTGAGTTGTTGACCGGCACTGAACTGGTGACCGGCAAGATGGCCGCCAAGCTAATGGGCGTGGCTGATGACGTCAGCTGCAAAGCCTCTATTGTGGCCAAACAGCTGAATTATTGTTCTGACATCACATGGACAAAGATAAGACCTTCTGGAGGTAAGTTATGTGGTCAGATGAAACAAAAATTGAGCTGTTTGGCCACAATACCCAGCAATATGTTTTGAGGAGAAAAGTTGAGGCCTTTAATCCCCGGAACACCATTCCTACCGCCAAGAATGGTGGTGGTAGTATTATGCTCTGGGCCTGTTTTGCTGCCAATTGAACTGGTGCTTTAAATGGGACAATGAAAAAGGAGAATTACCTCCAAATTCTTCAGGACAAGCTAAAATCATCAGCCCGAAGGTTGGGTCTTGGGCGCGGTTGGGTGTTCTAACAGGACAATGACCCCAAACACACGTCAACAGTGGTAAAGGAATGGCTAAATCAGGCTAGAATGAAGGTTTTAGAATGGCCTTCCCAAAGTCCTGACTTAAACGTGTGGACAATTCAACCAGCAGAAGCTTGTGGATGGCTACCAAAAGCGCCTTATTGCAGTGAAACTTGCCAAGGGACATGTAAGCAAATATTAACATTGCTGTATGTATACTTTTGACCCAGCACATTTGCTCACATTTTCAGTAGACCCATAATGAATTCATAAAAGAAGCAAACTTCATGAATGTTTTTTGTGACCAACAAGTATGTGCTCCAACCACTCTATCACAAAAAAAACAAAGAGTTGTAGAAATAATTGGAAACTCAAGACAGCCATGACATTATGTTCTTTACAAGTGTATGTCAACTTTTCACCACGACATGCATGCTTTGGAGCCCCTGCCTGGAAAGAAAATAATGTTTGCCTTGGTGCCCTTCCAACTTGCCTTGGTGCCCAAAAATATGAGCCTTCCTTTAAGGTAACACTTGCCTTGACCTTAAAAAGTTAAAATTTGAGGCCTGTAAATAGATATGATCAAAATAGTATCAATCTCACAGAGATTCCTTAGCCATTTTGAGAGTTAATGAGGAAGCCAGTCACGTGATCGTGTGACGTCGCGCTAGGAACCACAGATCACTTCCCCATCAACAACAATTTGTGAGAGCCAGCAACAATTACTTTGGGGAAAATTCTGATCCAGGACCTTATATTTTTGAGCCCGAACACAAGAAGGATGAGCATTACGTTTTAGAAGCCAAGTGATGGATGCAGTTTCATTGCGACACGATAGCATCCGCAGCATTGCTAGGTGCTAAACACACAAAAGAACCAGAACAAAACAAACATTTACTGTAATATTTCCACTCTCGCTGGGATGCCGACCGTCATATAATTATCTTGTGAGCTGATAGCATGTATTACCTCAATCAAATATAGCAGATTTCTGATAAGTGGAGAAATGGCCGAGTTACAGCGAGTAGGAAAATAAGAATTGCTGTGTTTTTTCGCGCTAACATCTAACATTGGAGTCAAAGGCCTATTGAAAGCCACTACTACCGACCACACAGTCTGATAGTTTATATATCAATGATGAAATCTTAACATCGCAACACATGCCAATACCGCCGGTTATAAAGTGCAATTTTAAATTTCCCGGGAAATATCCGGCTGAAAACGTCTCTGTATGATGACGTTTGCGCGTGACGTCACGGATTGTAGCAGACATTTTGGAACAGCACGGTGGCCAGCTTAAGTCGTCTGTTTTCATCGCAAGATTCCACAGTATTCTGGACATCTGTGTTGGTGAATATTTTGCAATTTGTTTAATAAACAATGGAGACAGCAAAGAAGAAAGCTGTAGGTGGGATCGGTGTATTAGCGGCTGGCTACAGCAACACAACCAGGAGGACTTTGAGTTGGATAGCAGACGCGCTAGCCGACGCTAGCCGCCGACAGCACAGATGATCGTGGTGAAGTCCTCCGTCGCGCCGTCGATCGCTGGAACGCAGGTGAGCACGGGTGTTGATGAGCAGATGAGGGCTGGCGTAGGTGGAGAGCTAATGTTTTTAGCGTAGCTCTGTGAGGTCCCGTAGCTAAGTTAGCTTCAATGGCGTCATTAGCAGCAGCATTGCTAGGCTTCGCCAGGCGGGACAGCATTAACCGTGTAGTTACAGGTCCAGGGTTTGGTTCGGTGTCTCCTGATAGTAGAAGTAATAGTAGTATTGTTGATCTTCCGTCTATCCTTCCAGTCAGGGGCTTATTTCTTCTGTTTCTATCTGCAGTTAAAGGCCTACTGAAAGCCACTACTACCGACCACGCAGTCTGATAGTTTATATATCAATGATGTAATCTTAACATTGCAACACATGCCAATACGGCCGGGTTAACTTATAAAGTGACATTTTAAATTTCCCGGGGAACTTCCGGTTCAAAACGCCTTTGGAGGATGACGTATCCGTGTGACGTCGCAAGGTCCACGGAAGTGTTTGGACCCTATTGGACACAATACACAGAGCTGTTTTCTTCGACAAATTCCACAGTATTCTGGACATCTGTGTTGGTGAATCTTTTGCAATTTGTTTAATGAACAATGGAGGCTGCAAAGAAGAACGTTGTAGGTGGGATCGGTGTATTAGCGGCTGGCTGCAGCAACACAACAAGGAGGACTTTGTTGGATAGCAGACGCTAGCGCCGGCGACCTCACCTTCACTTCCTACGTCTCCGGGCCGCCGACCGCATCGTTGATCGCTGGAACGCAGGTGAGCACGGGTGTTGATGAGCAGATGAGGGCTGGCTGGCGTAGGTGGAGCGCTAATGTTTTTATCATAGCTCTGACGAGGTCCCGTTGCTAAGTTAGCGTCGTTAGCAACAGCATTGCCAGGCTTCGACAGGCGGCACAGCATTAACCGTGTATTTACATGTCCAGTGTTTGGTTAGGTGTCTCCTGATAATAGTATTGTTGATCTTCTGTCTATCCTTCCATTCAGGGATTTATTTATTTTGTTTCTATCTGCATTTGAGACAGATGCTATCACGTTAGCTCATGCTAAAGAGCTTCGTCGATGTATTGTCGTGGAGATAAAAGTCACTGTGAATGTCCATTTCGCATTCTCGACTCTCATTTTCAAGAGGATATAGTATCCGAGGTAGTTTAAAATACAAATCCGTGATCCACAATAGAAAAAGGAGAGAGTGTGGATTCCAATGAGCCAGCTTGTACCTAAGTTACGGTCAGAGCGAAAAAAGATATCTCTTGAACTGCATTCTAGTCCGTCACTCTAACGTTCCTCATCCACGAATCTTTCATCCTCGCTCAAATTAATGGGGTAATCGTCGCTTTCTCGCTCCGAATATCTCTCGCTCCATTGTAAACAACGGGGAATTGTGAGCAGCACTACCGCTTGTGACGTCACGCTACTTCCGGTAGGGGCAAGGTTTTTTTTATCAGCGAGCAAAAGTTGCGAACTTTATCGTCGATTTTCTCTACTAAATCCTTTCAGCAAAAATATGGCAATATCGCGAAATGATCAAGTATGACACATAGGATGGACCTGCTATCCCCGTTTAAATTAAAAAAATTCATGTCAGTAGGCCTTTAAGCACGATGCTATCACGTTTGCTCCGTAGCTAAAGTGTTTCGCCGATGTATTGTCGAGGAGATAAAAGTCAATGTGAATGTCCATTTCGCGTTCTCGACTCTCATTTTCAAGAGGATGTAGTATCCGAGGTGGTTTAAAATACAAATCCGTGATCCACAATAGAAAAAGGAGAGAGTGTGGAATCCAATGAGCCCTTGTACCTGAGTTACGGTCAGAATGAAAAAAGATACATCCTGGCGTCCTGCACTGCACTCTAATCCTTCACTCTCACTTTCCTCATCCACAAATCTTTCATCCTCGCTCAAATTAATGGGGTAATCGTCGCTTTCTCGGTCCGAATCTCTCTTGCTGCTGGTGGGAATGATTGTAAACAATGTGCAGATGTGAGGAGCTCCACAACCTGTGATGTCACGCTACTTCCGGTACAGGCAAGGCTTTTTTATCAGCGACCAAAAGTTGCAAACTTCATCGTCGATGTTCTCTACTAAATCCTTTCAGCAAAAATAAGGCAATATCGCGAAATGATCAAGTATGTCACATAGAATGGACCTGGTATCCCCGTTTAAATAAGAAAATGTCATTTCAGTAGGCCTTTAAGCTGACTTTCTTGGATTTGAGGGATAACAGAAGCCTAGTTTGGACACATGACCTCCATAAAAGTGACATTTTTTGACAGAGGACATGTGTCAACGTTTTCACCGAAACACATGACAGTGAGACAAAAGATGTGGCCATGAGGACAGGTTGTTCACCAAAAAAAAGCACATTGTCGGGGCTTCCACGCTCTAGTAAATTAGAGTGGACGCCATTTGCTTTAATGGAGGAAGGCCGATGGTGCTCGCCTCACTCCGACGGCCATCCAGCCAAAACCAAATATCGGACGTCAAAACTTTTTAGCCAGGGTTAAAGTAGACAAGTGTGTGAACAAAATGAGACGTTAAGCACCAAGCTTCCTGAAAGAATGGCTGAGCTACAAGAGGTAGTAATCTCGTCGTTTGGAGCGTTCTGCTGGCAATATCCACTATTATAAAGGTCTTTTTGGCGTTTGTCTCAAAGCAATCGTCCATTAAAAGGGTATGTACTAGGGGTGTAACGGTACACAAAAATTTCGGTTCGGTACGTACCTCGCTTTAGAGGTCACGGTTCAGTTCATTTTCGGTACAGTAAGAAAACAACAAAATATTAATTTTTTTGTTATTTATTTACCAAATTTGTAAACAATGGCATACCATACATATACACACAGGGTCCATTGCCAGGGTTAATGTGGTCAACATATTTAAATAAAAACTAAACAAGATAAGGCTCAGAATGGTTTCTTAACAAAATCTTTCTACATATAAGGTGCTTATTTTGATTGATTGATTAAGACTTTTATTAGTAGATTGCACAGTACAGTACATATTCAGTACAATTGACCACTAAATGGTAACACCCCAATAAGCTGTTCAACTTGTTTAAGTCGGGGTCCACGTTAATCAACATTAAACTGCCTCAAGTTGTTGCTCAGATGAAATAAAATGACAAAACTTTTCTTCTACATATAAAAAGTGCAACATTAAACAGTTTCAAGTCAACTCAGCCTCAGATTAACTGTTCTCCCCCCCCCAGCCTGGCTAACTTGGCAGTAAGAGGATATATGGGCTCATTGTTCTTCCACCATAGAAGTGGGTCAAAATCTAGTTTTTAATGCAATATGGACTTACAGTATATCTGCTGCTATAAAAACATTTGCTATTGCTTTAGCCCTGCCTGACTCGCCGAGGAGAGGCTGCTTGAATGCGGTGGTGACGCTTCAAATGGGTTAGCATGTGTTATGAGAGTAGCGTATGTGTGTGTGTGGCCCTTTAATATGTGACAGCATGTGAGGTGAGTGTGTGGGCGAGCGAGGTGAGGGAGCGGAAGTGTGTGAGTGGAGTGGCTAGTGTTTTGTTGGATTGGCTGTGTGCAAGACCTCAATAAAGCCACGATTTGCAACTAATCGCCGGACTCGTCATTTACCCTGGAGTCCGGAGCTGTGGAGACCCACTGAAGGGTGTTGCCCCCGAGAATACATGGGCCCTGGAGGAGTGTCTCCCGTGCGCTCCTCAACTACGGTCTGGGAGCCGGAAGCAGGAAAGGTGCAACACACGTTTGACGTGTTGTCAGAAGCAGCTGCTGAACAATGTCGGCAAACCTCCGTCCTCCATTGTTGTATCGCACAGCCAAAGTGTTCCCAAACGGGAGATCTTGACGAGGCGGGAGGGTCTTCCAGCTTTGGCTTTTTACATGTTGTCCTAGCCCAGTCGCTGTTAGCATGTGTACTCGTTCTGTACACCTTCGAACCGAACCGAAACCCCGGTACCGAAACGGTTCAATACAAATACACGTACCGTTACACCCATAGTATGTACCCATTCAATTGGCCATTATTTTTTTCTGTTTATTCGCCATGGTAACACGAAATTTTTCCAACTTAAAGTACCCCCGTCGGCACGAACAAGACCTTTCTGACGATGTAACATATGTGGGGGTTTGTTGGCCGGTTTGTCACGTATTAAGCGTAAGAGAAACGTGCAGAACTATAATTATAAAAGTTGAAGTATGAGGAATAATAATATGGGCTGCTTTCATTGTAGCAGGCCCATAATTAATGAGTATTTGAATAAGATCATGATGGTGTCATAAACGCAGCCCAGAGGATCACTGCATGTCCTCTTACATCTCTGGAGGACCTGTATAAGAGACACTGCAACAGGAGAGCAAACAGCATCCTCAGGGACTCATCCCACCGAGGTCACCACTGGCTTGAACTCTTGCCCTCAGAGAGGCGCTTTCGGACCATCAAAGCAAGGACAAATAGACTGAAAAACAGTTTCTATCCTACAGCTGTTATTGCCCTAAACTCTGCACTTACCTGAACACTCACCACTTTATTACTTGCTTACCTCTGATAGATCTGCTGTGCAATATGTTTTTAACATTTTATTATGTTTTTAAATTGTAAATTGTTTTATTATTGTTGTTGTCTTAAGACTACTTTATGTACACTACCGTTCAAAAGTTTTGGGTCACATTGAAATGTCCTTATTTTTGAAGGAAAAGCACTGTACTTTTCAATGAAGATAACTTTAAACTAGTCTTAACTTTAAAGAAATACACTCTATACATTGCTAATGTGGTAAATGACTATTCTAGCTACAAATGTCTGGTTTTTGGTGCAATATCTACATAAGTGTATAGAGGCCCATTTCCAGCAACTATCACTCCAGTGTTCTAATGGTACAATGTGTTTGCTCATTGGCTCAGAAGGCTAATTGATGATTAGAAAACCCTTGTGCAATCATGTTCACACATCTGAAAACAGTTTAGCTCGTTACAGAAGCTACAAAACTGACCTTCCTTTGAGCAGATTGAGTTTCTGGAGCATCACATTTGTGGGGTCAATTAAACGCTCAAAATGGCCAGAAAAAGAGAACTTTCACCTGAAACTCGACAGTCTATTCTTGTTCTTAGAAATGAAGGCTATTCCACAAAATTGTTTGGGTGACCCCAAACTTTTGAACGGTAGTGTAGGTTTGTTTTAAAAGTACTGAGCTGGATTGCTGTCCAATTTCGTTGTTTCCATACAATGACAATAAAGGTATTCTGATTTGGATTCTGATGGCAGCATGTAAAAAAGCCATTAAAAGGAAGTGGTTTAATCCAGAACTCCAGACACTGGATGACTTGTTCAAAATTAAGGACTAAAAAAAGTCTGAAATGCACAGAGTTCAATAATATGCGATAAGTGAAAGACTCTTGGATCACATGACGATGATAGTAATAATTGGACAATGTCACAATCGAGTGCTCTGCTCTTCGTTTGTTCATTCTCCTTTATGTTCTAAAAACTTTTAAAATGTCAAATAAAAATGAAAGATTTTAAAACATTTGCATTTAAATTGGTGCAGAAAAACCCCCGTAAGCAAAGTGCGTCTTAGTTCCAATGTGAAATTTACAGCCTGACAAACAGGACTTTGGCGGCGCTAACCGAGGAAACTGTGTCAGCTTCCAATTGAGACAGAAAAAGAGCAACAACAAAAAAAAAAAAGCTCTCCTGACAGCACGTAGAGTCAATCTGTCATGAAGAGTTACGCTCTGGCCAGAATATCCGCCAGCAGCGAGTCCTTAGACGTCAGCGCACAACAGGACTTTGGTAGCGACCAGGAAACTAATCCAGATGTGCGCGTCGCGGGCCTAGTCAGCACTCCCTACAGCGTCCGCCGGGACGCGGGTTTCAAAGCGTGCCAGCTATTGTTATTCTCTTCCAGTAAGCGTACGCAAACTGTTACCTTCCGAAGTGGCCGGCCCGCTCCGAGGTGGCTCTGCGCCAGGCGGAGTGGCCGGAGGGGACCGTGAAAAGGCCCGAAAGCTGCAAAACAAATTAGGCAAGGAGGCCTCGGCGTGCTCCCAGCGGGAGAACTCTGCTGGTTTTCTCCCTCAGTTGGTTCTGTCTGACAGTGGCTTGGATGTGGCGAGTGATTGATGCTTTGTAGATACTGGCCGGGCTTACACAAGCAGCCGTGGCGCTCGCTAACGGACCTTGACGGGGCCCGCTGAGCGTTGACGTCTGACCTGGGATGAACCCCGGCCCGCCTCCCTCCCCCCTAAGACAACCTGCACTTACGGGTCTGAAGATGTGGATGTCCTGGTTGCGGGTGATCAGGTGGGCGTTCTTGGCAGTGCACGTGGCCGTTTCCAGCTTGTCTCCTGTTAGCATCCACACCTTCACAAAAACAAACATTGTTTTGTTTTTTTTACTTCAGTGTTTCCCACACATTCATTTATTTGTGGCGGCCCGCCACGAAAAAATTACGTCCGCCACAAATAAAAAATAAAAAATATATATATATATTTTTTTTTTTGTCCTGTCCAGCTTCTCAGGCAAATCATATAGTTGATGTAGATGCCCATATAGGCTGTTCAGATTTACTTTACAAAAGAGAAGTGTAGGATACTTCTCTTGTTGCCTTATTTGTATTTGACCACTACTGTTTTCTGTTTATTTGTTACTGACTGTGGCAGGACACCTCTGCCTCTGTTTCACTTTATGTTGCTGGTAAATAATATGGTTGTAGTAGTAGGCTAAAGTTAAATTATTTAGTATGCACTAATTAAAGGGGCAGAGCTTTAAGAGACATTTTAGCTTTTATATTTTATAAGATATATTTTTTGTAAGAACCACAATTAATAAATATATTTCAGTGAATAACTTATTGTTCAAATCTGTATATAAATATGTACATAAAGTGTTGTAATTATATTGTAAAATGGATGGATGGATGGACGTTTAAAACAAAACTGTTATTATTAATTAGTAAGTATACATTTTTTGAGCCTTTTTAGAGAAAATCCTATCATTGTAGTAAATAATGCAAATTACTCGATG
Source organism: Entelurus aequoreus (assembly GCF_033978785.1). NCBI lineage: Eukaryota > Metazoa > Chordata > Actinopteri > Syngnathiformes > Syngnathidae > Entelurus > Entelurus aequoreus. Next base: position 6,749,960 of record NC_084737.1, on the reverse strand, counting down.
ATGTCATGGTGACCACGCCCATAGCCACGCCCCCACCGCCACAGGTATCTTGGCAGTTTATGGGAAACACTGTACTTCAATAATGGTTGGGAGTGCATGAGAAAGTGGAAAGTCTATTTTACAACAGAGCAGCAACACAACCAATCTGCTGGGTCAGCATTAATAGCGCAGAAAAATTGATAGTAAACAACAGTATAAAAAAGTTCCCATCAACAGCAAGGTAGCAACATTTTACAGCGCATGCAGAGCTACATAAAGCTGCTGGACGCTGACTTTATTAGTAGATTGCACAGTACAGTACATATTCCGTACAATTGACCACTAAATGGTAACACCCAAATACTTTTTCAACTAGTTTAAGTCGGGGTCCACGTTAATCATTTCATGACCACTCATCATACTGGAGTTCATTTTTAAAAAATGACATACGGAGGTTGCCTACAGCCACAGCGTTTAATGCTATTTGTGTTTAGATGCTAATTATAGACGCCAGCTGTTATTTGCTTTTGGGACCCCGCATTCAGTAATTATACAGGACAGTTATTGAATAGAGGCACAATATGGAGCATTTGCTTATTTACTTATTAATTTCCTACTAAAAAATGATTTACCGGAGCCTGATCGTAGTAAATAATTTTTTTTGCAAAGTAGGAATTAGCAATTATCAATAGATATATTTTCAGCACATAAAAAAATTGACTACCACCGTCTAAATGCCGTTATTAACATTATGAGAGCCTTCTAAACATGTAACAACACACACACACAGTAACCTGAAAACTCTTTTAATCCAATACAGTACAGCCAATCAGTGGCCACGATACTGAACGGCACGCTCTGATTGGTTTGGTGTCATATTGTGGGCAATACCATACTTGCCAACCCTCCCGTTTTTAGCGGGAGACTCCCGGTATTCAGCGCCTCTCCCGATAACCTCCCGGCAGAAATTTTCTCCCGACAAACTCCCGGTATTCAACCGGAGCTGGAGGCCACGCCCCCTCCAGCTCAATGCGGACCTGAGTGGGGACAGCCTGTTCTCACGTCCGCTTTCCCACAATATAAACAGCTTGCCTCCCCAATGACGTCATAACATCTACGGCTTTTAGAGAGTAGAGTGCACAACTGCGCACACAACAAGGAGACGAAGCAGAAGAACGAGGAAGTTACAGACATGGCGACGCCGTCGACGAGCAAGATGAAGAAATACGCTTGCAAGTTCCAAAACGAATGGAAACAAGAATTTCAGTTCATCCAGGACAGTTCGAAGGGGAAGGGGTATGTTGCCTGTACATTTTGTATAACAGACTTCTCCATTGAACACAGTGGCCGAGTCATGAACGGAGGAGAAGTTAAACAGGACAATACTGCCATCTACTGGATAGCCCCCGGGACACTGAAATTCAAGTATTTATTTTATTTATATGTATAATAAAATAAATATATATACATATATATATATAGCTAGAATTCACTGAAAGTCAAGTATTTCATACATATATATATATATATATATATATATGAAATACTTGAGTTGGTGATTTCTAGCTGTAAATATACTCCCCTATTAACCACGCCCCCGCCCGACCGCGCCCCCCCACCTCCCGGTATCAGAGGTCTCAAGGTTGGCAAGTATGGCAATACTATTGTAGTAGTAATATTTTTAGTTTATTAATTAGCCATGTTTAGTTTACTTATGCTTAAAAATGCACAACTGAGGCCAAAAATATCCAAAATATGCTTGAAATTATTTATTTTTTTAAATTTGCGATAGAATGAAACTGCACACTTCCAAGCACGATGTGGTGAGGAATTGTACATTATATTATATTGAACAAAAATATAAACGCAACACTTTTGTTTCTGCCCACAATTTTCATGAGTTGAACTCAAAGATCTAAAACTTTTATTATATACACAAAAAAATCCTCTCATACATTGTTCACAAATCTGTTTCAATCAGTGTTAGTGAGCGCTTCCTCTTTGCCAAGATAATCCATCCCACCTGACAGGTGTGGCATATCAAGATGCTGACTAAACAGCATGATTATTACACAGGTGTGCCTTTAGGCTGCCCACTATAAAAGGCCACACTGAAATGTTCCGTTTTGCTTTATTGGGTGTCTGGGGTCAGTCAGTATCTGGTGTGACCACCATTTGCCTCACATCTCCTCCATAGAGTTGATCAGGGTGTTGATTGTGGCCTGTGGAATGTTGCTCCACTCCTCTTCAGTGACTGCGCCAAGTTGCTGGATGTTGGCAGGAACTGGAACACGCTGTTGTGTACGCCGATCCACAGCATCCCAAACACGCCGGGTGGCTGGTCTCAGTCGATCATTCCTGTACTTCCTGCATTTCAATCAATCTGCGGTTGTGAGGCCGGTTTGATGTACTGCCAAATTCTCTGAAACGCCTTTGGAGACGGTTTACGGTAGATAAATGAACGTTCAATTCATGGGCAACAGCTCTGGTGGACATTCCTGCAGTCAGCATGCCGACTGCACAATACCTCAAAATTTGCAACATCAGTGGCATTGTGATTTGGGATAAAACTGCACATTTCAGCGTGGCCTTTTATCGTGGGCAGCCTAAGGCACACTTGCAATAATCATGCCGTTTAATCAGCATCTTAATTTGCCACACCTGTGAGGTGGGATGGATTATCTTGGCAAGGAAGAAATGCTCACTAAAACAGATTTAGACAGATTTGTGAACAATATTTGAGATGAATAGGTCTTTTGTGTATACAGTAAAAGTTTTAGATCTTTGAGTTCAACTCATGAAAAACAGGAGCAAAAACAAAAGTGTTGTTCAGTGTACATATTATTATATCCCAAAGTAGATATTGTGAAGAATAACATTTTTGTAGCAATGTTTTTTTTAAGCTAAAGGAAATATCCAACTTTTTGTTTTTTTTACTTTTTTAATAAAATCACTAAAACAAGGGCATATTTCAAATATTATTTTAAGAAACCCCTGAATGATTTTTGTTTAAGATATAAACAGGAATTTATTATTATTATTTATGTGCTTTTTATTTTAATTACTTTTTATATTTGTAAAAAACAACAACACATAATTTAAATACATATCAGAAAAATATCCAAAAATCCAAAGTATATTTTTTGACTTTTTAAATAAAATTATTAAAACAAGGGTATACTTCAAATATTTTAAAAAACCCTGAATGATATAAACATGAACAAATATTATACATTTTATGCTTTATTATTATTATTTATGTGCTTTTTATTTTAATTATGTTTTATATTTCTAAAAAAAAAACACTACATAATTTAAATAAATATCAGAAAAATATAAAAAAAATCCAAAACATTTTTTTTACTTTAATAAAATTACTAAAACAAGGGTAAATTTCAAATATTATTTTAAAAACCCCTGAATGATTTTTGTTTCAGCGATAAACACGAAAAAAGATGATACATTTTGTGCATTTTTATTATTATTTATGTACTTGTTATTGTAATTACTTATTTTATTTTTAAAAGACAATAATTAAATAAATATCAAAAAATTATCCTAAAATCCAAAATATATATTTTTTCTTTTTAAATAAAATTACTAAAACATAAATGAATTTATTATTATTATTTATGTGCTTTTTATTTTAATTACTTTTTATATTTGTAAAAAAAACAACACATAATTTAAATACATATCAGAAAAATATCCAAAAATCCAAAGTATATGTTTTTACTTTTTAAATAAAATTACTAAAACAAGGGTATATTTCAAATATTTTAAAAAACCCTGAATGATTTTTGTTTCAGATATAAACATAAAAAAATATTATACATTTTATGCTTTATTATTATTATTTATGTGCTTTTTATTTTAATTATTTGTTATATTTCTAAAAAAAAACACTATATAATTTAAATAAATATCAGAAAAATATAAAAAAATCCAAAACATTTTTTTTACTTTAATAAAATGACTAAAACAAGGGCAAATTTCAAATATTATTTTAAAAACCCCTGAATGATTTTTGTTTCAGCGATAAACACGAAAAAAGATGATACATTTTGTGCATTTTTATTATTATTTATGTACTTGTTATTGTAATTACTTATTTAATTTTATTTTTAAAAGACAATAATTAAATAAATATCAAAAAAATATCCTAAAATCCAAAATATATATTTTTTCTTTTTAAATAAAATTACTAAGGGTATATTTCAAATATTATTTTAAAAACCCCTGAATGCTTTTCGTTTGTTTTTAAACACGAAAAAAGATTATACATTTTGTGCTTTATTATTATAATTTATGTTCTTCCTATTTTAATTACTTTTTATATTTGTAAAAAAAAAAACACAGTTTAAATAAATATAACAAAAATGGATTTGCAGTAAGAAAGGCCTTACTGATTATGAATAAGAACTCTGTGCAGTTGAGTAAATTAACACCATTGATTAAAAATGATTAAACTCTCATCTTGTGTTCTTTTCTCTACTAGATTTGGAACGGTCGTCCCACCTTGATGCCAGCATTGCGCAGGATCTCCAAGGTGGGTCTGACGTCGGCCTGCAGCTGGTCCTCCACGCCGGTCAAACACAGGAGCTCCATCTCCATCTCCAGACTCTCGATCACCGTGGCTACCTTGAGGGAGCGGTCGTGCACGCTGAGCTTGGCCTGGACGTAGCGTGCCTGGGGTGGGGAGTGAGGGGAGGTGTTAGAGAGACAGATTGGGAAGGATAAAGGGAATTTCTTGGCGTAGCAAGCAGGCTGCAGGAGAAGGAATGTCAGCCAGATGATGAGCAGACATCAAAAACACATGCTGATGAACTGGCAGGGAGCAGACATGCACAACCTCCATATGAAAAACAAACATTTTTACATCAACCTACAAGTTTGGGCCATCAAACGGCCGCCAAAGCCACTTCACTGAGTGTGTTCAGGCCCGCCTTTCTGGCGCTGCTGCTCCGGGGTCAATCGCAAATGAGATAACGCAAAAACAATCCGGTGGTGACTCATGCGGCAACACAAAGTGTATGTGTGTGTGACTCACTGTTGCCCACCAGCTCAAACACACACAATTACACGCTTCAGTGCATGGAGCCTGCGGGGGAGCCACCCCGCCCTTCTAGAACAATGTGTGGGGGCAGCAGGGCGTGGCGGGGCTTGGGTTCAAAGGTTAGTCTCGTCACCCAGCAGCAAACTTATTTAGTAGGACTGAACACCCTTTTATTAAAATGGCTTATTGTGTAGTTCCCATGGTAACAGGAAACTACCAATCCTGGTTGTGCTGGATAATTTCATATTTAGGTGCTCTTTAGTCATTTCATCATTCAGAGGAAGAAGCATGTGACTCAATTACAGCGCCCGCTAGTGGCCTGGCATGCACATTACAACCGCAAAGACAAATAGTTTCATTTGGATGAAGCCAGGGCTTTTATACCAAAACAAATTGTTCATTGTACTTTTTTCCCACTCTGGCGGTTAAAAAAAAGTGGTAGTCATCATGATAATTGGCATTCGGTGGTCACACCCTTCGGAGGCGGTACCTTGGGAAGCCATTTTGGGCTTGGCATAAAAATAGGCTCTAAAAAAAAAAAAAAATCCCTCTAAACCCAACATTTTACCGCAACTTTATTGAACATACGAGACAAAAACATCTTTGTCTAAATCAAGCAACTGTTCAAAACCTCGTCGGATGACCATTTTGAAATATCGACAACAACAAACTATATTTGAGCTCGGGAGATCACGGGGGAGTGAATGTAAGACCAGAGTGCAGGAAATAACCAATGCTGACAGAAAACAAAGCGTTGAGACTTGCCTCAAAATCCTGATACTGCTCCTCGGTCAGGGACTTCTTGGAGACCACCAGGACCCTCAGACCTTCTCTGGCCATGTTGCCACACTAAAAGAGAACAATGTACGTTAAATGAGGGTTAAAGAAAATACCGTAAACGCTCCAATTATCGCCTCTATTCAAGAAGATTAGTCTCCTGCAGTCACCAGGTGTGAGGTTTACAAATTAGCGCCAGGCCAAAAAACATTGGTAACTGCTGTGGCTGTAGGCAACCTACTGATAGGGGCACAGGGGGGGAAATGAAATTCTTATTTATAGAATCTGACTTAAAACATGTTTAAAAACGTTTTGTAGAGCACATACACACTTACAGTATTTCTCGGACTATAAGGCGCACTTAAAATCCTTTCATTTTATCAAAAATCGACAGTGCGCCTTATAACCCGGTGCGCCTATACCAAATAATTTAAAAAATGGGAGCCATTACCACCCTGCTTGACACTCAGCATCAAGGATTGGAATTGCGGGTTTAATCACCAAAAATGATTCCCGAGCGCAGCCACCGCTGCTGCTCACTGCTCCCCTCACCTCCCATGGGGTGACCAAGGGGGATTGGTCAAATGCAGAGAATAATTTCGCCACACCTCGTGTGTGTGTGACTATCATTGGTACTTTAACTTTAATGTACGGCATAATTCTGGTTGTGCTTACTGACCGCAAAGCTATTGGTGCAACGATTAGTGTGACCAGTAGATGGCAGTCACACATTAGAGATATGTGTAGACTGCAATATGATGGCAGTCACACATAAGAGATACGTGTAGACTGCAATATGATGGCAGTAAACGACACCAAAATTTTCAATGTTCCATTGAGAATAATTTAAAAACATTTTTTGTTTGTTTTTTTACATAAATAAATACAATCATGTGTGCTTACGGACTGTATCCCTGCAGACTGTATTGATCTATATTGATATATAATGTATATATTGTGTTTTTTATGTTGATTTCATTCAAAAAAAAAAAAAAACATTTTTTTTTTTTTTTTAATTTCTTGTGCGGCCCGGTGTGGGACCACTGATGTAGACCACAAGGAAGTCTTTTACATTTAGAAAATAATCATAATATGACTCCTTTAATGCGTCTTTTGTATGAAAAAAGACCTGAATAGACCCGCTCATCGGCGGTGCGCCTTATAATCCGGTGCGCCCTTTAATCCAGAAAATACGGTAGGTTTTTGTTTCGAAATCGTTCACTCCTACGACATCCCGTACAAGTTTTTATCTTTTTGCAGCTTTCCACTCACTCTTGCGCCGTCCCAATACTTTCCTCCAGTGTCCCACTAAGCCCTTGCTAATGTAAACTAATTGACGGTTTAAAATGTTCAAATGTGACTTAAAACATGGCTTGACCCTGGAACAGATGTAATTGGAATAACCTACAATTGAATCTTCAACTTCAAACCCTTGTTACATTAAAGGCCTACTGAAAGCCACTACTACCGACCACGCAGTCTGATAGTTTATACATCAATGATGAAATCTTAACATTGCAACACATGCCAATACGGCCGGCTTAACTTATAAAGTGCCATTTTAAATTTCCCGCTAAACTTCCGGTTGAAAAGGTCTATGTATGATGACGTATGCGCGTCATCAAACATCACGGAAGTATTCAGACACATTGTATCCAATACAAAAAGCTCGGTTTTCATCGCAAAATTCCACAGTATTCTGGACATCTGTGTTGGTGAATCTTTTGCAATTTGTTTAATGAACAATGGAGACTGCAAAGAAGAAAGCTGTAGGTGGGATCGGTGTATTAGCGGCTGGCTGCAGCAACACAACCAGGAGGACTTTGACTTGGATAGCAGACGCGTTATCCGACGCTAGCCGCCGACCGCACAGGTGATCGGGTGAAGTCCTTCGTCCTTCCGTCGATCGCTGGAACGCAGGTGAGCACGGGTGTTGATGAGCAGATGAGGGCTGGCTGGCGTAGGTGAATAGCTAATGTTTTTAGCATAGCTCTGCGAGGTCCCGTTGCTAAGTTAGCTTCAATGGCGTCGTTAGCAACAGCATTGTTAAGCTTCGCCAGGCTGGAAAGCATTAACCGTGTAGTTACAGGTCCATGGTTTAATAGTATTGTTGATTTTCTGTCTATCCTTCCAGTCAGGGGTTTATTTCTTTTGTTTCTATCTGCAGTTAAGCACGATGCTATCACGTTAGCTCCGTAGCTAAAGAGCTTCACCGATGTATTGTCGTGGAGATAAAAGTCACTGTGAATGTCCATTTCGCGTTCTCGACTCTCATTTTCAAGAGGATATAGTATCCGAGGTGGTTTGAAATACAAATCCGTGATCCACAATATAAAAAGGAGAGAGTGTGGAATCCAATGAGCCAGCTTGTACCTAAGTTACGGTCAGAGCGAAAAAAGATGCGTCCTGCACTGCACTCTAGTCCTTCACTCTCACGTTCCTCATCCACGAATCTTTCATCCTGGCTCAAATTAATGGGGTAATCGTCGCTTTCTCGGTCCGAATCTCTCTCGCTGCTGGTGTAAACAATGGGGAAATGTGAGGAGCCCTTCAACCTGTGACGTCACGCTACTTCCAGTACAGGCAAGGCTTTTTTTTATCAGCGACCAAAAGTTGCGAACTTTATCGTCGATGTTCTCTACTAAATCCTTTCAGCAAAAATATGGCAATATCGCGAAATGATCAAGTATGACACATAGAATGGATCTGCTATCCCTGTTTAAATTTAAAAAATTCATTTCAGTAGGCCTTTAAATGAGTTGAAAGCTTCTGTGAAAGGATTGCAGTCTACCTTGTCTGTATGCACGTGTCATATGAGCAAGTTTCAATGTTGTAAATTTGATGTTTTATGTGTTGTTTACTGTTTTTAATGTAACCTTGCTGCTGCCCTCTTGGCCAGGTCTCCCTTGGAAAAGAGATCTCTGATCTCAATGGGATTTTACCTGGTTAAATAAAGGCTGAATAAAATAACTTTAAAAAAAATAATATCCAATGGTTTGCGGCCAAGCTTTGAGGTTCCATTGTAAAAATAAAAAAAATGTAAAAAGCGAAAATTAAACAAATCATATACTTTTGAAATGTTCTTGTAATCAGACCATATTTCCGGTATATTAGATGGAATTTTTACCTGACATTCATTTCATTCATTCATTATTTATTTATTTCAGGCAATGACAAAGTACAAAGTTCACAACACATAATAATATAAATGAATATAGTGCAAAAGGTAATGTATAGTATGTAATGCATGATTGTCCAGTTTTGCCTGAAAGGGAGTGGGAAGAAGATAACTTAAGTGGGAAGAAGATAACTTAGTGGGAAGAAGATCATTTATATGTTTCGACTGTCATCTGCAGTCTTCTTCAGAAGGGTCACCTGACCACTGTGACGTGTTGCCTATCAGCTGTTTTTATAGGCGTGGCCAACCAGGCAGACCTGTCAAGTCTACCTGGTTGCCCCCCCCCCCCCCCCCCCCCCAAAAAATAGTGGGACACACGCATGGTCTTACAGACCACCTCAACAGTAGTGACAAGACTGGAAACATCAAATTCACACATGAAGAGGAAATAAACGGGACCATAACTTTTTTTGGACATGAAAATCCACCGCAAACATTACTGTTCATCGAAAACCGACACACACCGACCAATATTTACTCTGGACCTCCGAACATCCCACAGCACACAAACTATCAGTCGTGAGGACACTCTATGAACGGGCCAACATCATAACAGAAGAACAAGATAGAAAAAAAAAAGAAGAAAAACACATCAAAAATGCAGTCAAAAACTGCCAATATCCAACATGGGCCATGAAAGAAGGGGAACAACAAGTAAAAACCAGGGGCAGGGTTTGGTGGTAGCGGGGGGTGTATATTGTAGCGTCCCGGAAGAGTTAGTGCTGCGAGGGGTTCTGGGCATTTGTTCTGTTGTGTTTATGTTGTGTTACGGTGCGGATGTTCTCCCGAAATGTGTTTGTCATTCTTGTTTGGTGTGGGTTCACAGTGTGGCGCATATTTGTAACAGTGTTAAAGTTGTTTATACGGCCACCCTCAGTGTGACCTGTATGGCTGTTGATCAAGTATGCCTTGCATTCACTCATGTGTGTCTAAAAGCCGAATATATCATGTGACTGTTTGTATGGAGGAAAAGTGGACGTGGCGACAGGTTGTAGAGGACGCTAAAGGCAGTGCCTTTAAGGCACGCCCCCAATATTGTTGACCAGGTGGAAATCGGGAGAAATTCGGGAGAATGGTTGCCCTGGGAGATTTTAGGGAGGGGCACTGAAATTCGAGAGTCTCCCGGGAAAAACGGGAGGTTGAAACCGATACCGATAATTTCCGATATTACATTTTAAAGCATTTATCGGAAATCTCTCGTCATAACCTTACAATCCATTAGGGGAATAACAGAACCTATACAGCCCGTCATGAAAAAACACAAACTAAACACAACAAACCTCACCCAAAAACAGCACAGTTACTTGTACATCTGACGGACAAAATAGAACAAGACAAGAAATGCAATGTCATTTACGAAATCCCGTGTAAATCATGCAAAAAAAATCATACATCGGAGATACGGGGAGGGCATTCAACACAAGGAAGAATGTGAAAAAGAGACAACTGGAAGGTTTACAAGAAGCCTAAAACAAAAACCCGAACAGGAAATCTTATAATCAGCCATATCAGATCATTGCAAAATAAATAACCACACCATGGACCGGGACAACGGCAAAATCATCGGCATAGAAAGTAATGAATTCAAACAATGGATTAAGGAGGCGATCAAACTAAGGAAGCGGCCCAAGGAAACCATCGATCGGGACGGCGATGGCGTGGCGCGGTTGGGAGGGTTCCTGGTTCAATCCCCACCTTCTACCATCCTAGTCACGTCCGTTGTGTCCTTGAGCAAGACACTTCACCCTTGCTCTTGATGGGTCCTGGTTAGCACCTTGCATGGCAGCTCCCGCCATCAGTGTGTGAATAGGTGGATGTGGAAATAGTGTCAAAGCGCTTTGAGTACTTTAAAGGTAGAAAAGCGCTAAACAAGTATAACCCATTTACTATGGGTGTAATGGTACGTGTATTTGTATTGAACCGTTTCGGTACGGGGGTTCCGGTTCGGTTCGGAGGTGTACCGAACGAGTTTCCACACGGACATATTAAGTAGCGTAACGCACGTTGTGTGAACAATGCACACCGAGGCGCAACACACGGCATGCTAGCAGCTAACGGGCTACGATAGACTGACCATACGTCCTCTTTTCACCGGACATGTCCGCTTTTGCGGAACTGTCAGGGCGGAGTTTCTTAAATGCCTCAAATGTCCGGCATTTCGAGTTTGGGTTGCGTGTATTTTCAATGTACGTTCAGGGTTAAGAAGGGGTTAAAAACAAAACAAATTGTGCTGGCAGCAGCATTGGTGAGGGAGGGGCAGAGACAGAGAGAGCGAGAGAGTTATGATAAACGCGCATGTGTCGCCAGGCTCTGCTTTTTATCCATAGATTAATCACATTCAATTTTTTATTATCTATAGCAGGGGTGTCAAAAGTGTGCCCCGGAGGCCATTTGCAGCCCACAGCTAATGTTTTAAAGGCCCACGGCACATTCTAAAAATACTATTAAAATAAACAAAAACAAAACAAAAGTGAAATAAAAAAGCTTAAAGGCCTACTGAAATGCGATTTTCTTATTTAAACGGGGATAGCAGGTCCATTCTATGTGTCATACTTGATCATTTCGCGATATTGCCGTATTTTTGCTGAAAGGATTTAGTAGAGAACATCAACGATAAAGTTCGCAACTTTTGGTCGCTGATAAAAAAGCCTTGCCTGTACTGGAAGTAGCGTGACGTCACAGGTTGTGGAGCTCCTCACATCTGCACATTGTTTACAATCATGGCCACCAGCAGCGAGAGCAATTCGGACTGAGAAAGCAATGATTTCCCCAATAATTTGAGCGAGGATGAACGATTCGTGGATGAGGAAAGTGAGAGTGAAGGACTAGAGGGCAGTGGAAGCGATTCAGATAGGGAAGATGCTGTGAGAGGCGGGTGGGACCTGATATTCAGCTGGGAATGACTAAAAGAGTAAATAAACACAAGACATATATATACTCTATTAGCCACAACACAACCAGGTTTATATTTAATATGCCACAAATTAATCCCGCATAACAAACACCTCCCCCCTCCCGTCCATATAACCCGCCAATACAACTCAAACACCCGCACAACACACTCAGTCCCACAGCCCAAAGTACAGTTCACCTCCCCAAAGTTCATACAGCACATACATTTCTCCAAAGTTACATACGTGACATGCACATAGCAGCACGCACGTACGGGCAAGCGATCAAATGTTTGGAAGCCGCAGCTGCGTACGTATTCACGTCTGCGTATCCAACTCAAGGTCCTCCTGGTAAGAGTCTCTGTTGTCCCGGTTCTCCACAGGCCAATGGTAAAGCTTGACTGTCATCTTTCGGGAATGTAAACAATGAAACACCAGCTACGTGTTTGTGTTGCTGCAGCCGGCCGAAATACACCGCTTCCCACTTACAGCTTTCTTCTTTGCTGTCTCCATTGTTCATTGAACAAATTGCAAAAGATTCACCAACACAGATGTCCAGAATACTGTGGACTTTTGCGATGAAAACAGACGACTTAATAGCTGGCCACAATGCTGTCCCAAAATGTCCTCTACAATCCGTGACTTTTTCAGCAGGATATTTCGCAGATTAAAATTACACTTTAGTAATGTAACACAGTAAATTGCACTTTAGTAATGTAACACGGCCGTATTGGCATGTGTTGCAATGTTAAGATTTCATCATTGATATATAAACTATCAGACTGCATGGTCGGTAGTAGTGGCTTTCAGTAGGCCTTTAAAGGTCAAATGTAATTTAGAAAAAGTTGCAATGTTGACTAATAAAACAAAGCAGTTTTTTTTTGTTTCAAACTGTCATTGCTCAAAACATAATATTGAATCAAAATCAATGTTATTATGAACTATTGACCTATCCAAGGTTCCAATTACTTCACATCAAATATTCCCCTAAGAAAAATAGTTTTGGTGGAAGATTTTGCAAATGTGGTAAATAAATAACCCAAAAATTTATATTTTGTTGTTTTCTTACTGTACCGAAAATGAACCGAACCGTGACCTCTAAACCGACGTACGTACCGAACCGAAGTTTTTGTGTACCGTTACACCCCTACCATTTACCATTTACCACAGGGGTCACCAACCTTTTTGAAACCAAGAGCTACTTCTTGGGTACTGATTAATGCGAATGGCTACCAGTTTGATACACACTTAAATATATTGCCAGAAATAGCCAATTTGCTCAATTTACCTTTAACTCTATGTTATTATTAGTGATCGTGCCAGCAAGCGGAGGGTTGCTGGTTACTGGGGTTCAATCCCCACCTTCTACCATCCTAGTCACGTCCGTTGTGTCCTTGGGCAAGACACTTCACCCTTGCTCCTGATGGCTGCTGGTTAGCGCCTTGCATGGCAGCTCCCGCCATCAGTGTGTGAATGTGTGTGTGAATGGGTGAATGTGGAAATACTGTCAAAGCGCTTTGAGTACCTTGAAGGTAGAAAAGCGCTATACAAGTATAACCCATTTATCATTTATATTTACACTTAATTGAACAGTTTAAAAAAAGAGAAAACACAAAACAAATGACAATTAAATTTTGAAACATAGTTTATCTTCAATTTCGACTCTTTAAAATTCAAAATTGTACCGAAAAAAAGAAGAGAAAAACTAGCTAATTTGAATCTTTTTGAAAAAATTTAAAAAAGAATTTATGGAACATCATTAGTAATTTTTCCTGATTAAGATTAATTTTAGAATTTTGATGACATGTTTTAAATAGCTTAAAATCCAATCTACACTTTGTTAGAATATACAACAAATTGGACCAAGCTATATTTCTAACAAAGACAAATCATTATTTCTTCTAGATTTTCCAGAACAAAAATTTTAAAAGAAATTTAAAAGACTTTGAAATAAGATTTAAATTTGATTTTACAGATTTTCTAGATTTTCCAGAATAATTCTTTTGAATTTTAATCATAATAAGTTTGAAGAAATATTTCACAAATATTCTTCGTCGAAAAAACAGAAGCTAAAATGAAGAATTAAATTAAAATGTATTTATTATTCTTTACAATAAAAAAAATAAATTACTTGAACATTGATTTAAATTGTCAGGAAAGAAGAGGAAGGAATTTAAAAGGTAAAAAGGTATATGTGTTTAAAAATCCTAAAATAATTTTTAAGGTTGTATTTTTTCTCTAAAATTGTCTTTCTGAAAGTTATAAGAAGCAAAGTAAAAAAATTAATGAATTTATTTAAACAAGTGAAGACCAAGTCTTTAAAATATTTTCTTGGATTTTCAAATTCTATTTGAGTTTTGTCTCTCTTAGAATTAAAAATGTCAGGCAAAGCGAGACCAGCTTGCTAGTAAATAAATAAAATTAAAAAAATAGAGGCAGCTCACTGGTAAGTGCTGCTATTTGAGCTATTTTTAGAACAGGCCAGCGGGCTACTCATCTGGTCCTTACGGGCTACCTGGTGCCCGCGGGCACCGCGTTGGTGACCCCTGATTTACCATGAGGGAGCATTCATGCTCTCACATCCCTGGGACTCCCTCCTCCATTAACCATCAAGCGGCACAAGGGGGGGAGAAGCCAACCAGGTAGACTTGACAGGTCTGTCTGGTTGGCCACGCCTATAAGAATAGCTGCTAGGCAGGTCACAGTGGTCAGGTGACCCTTCTGAAGAAGAATGCAGATGACAGTCGAAACATGGCAGGTAAAAATTCTATCCAATATACCGAAAATATGGTCTGATTACAAGAACATTTGAAAAAGTATATGAATAAGAAATGAGCAAAATGAATAAAATGAATAAAATACCCACCTCTTCTTCCAGCCAATCGTTATACTGGACGATGCCGGCCATGACCACATCAGCACCCTTCATGTAGAACGTGATCTCTCCAGTTGACTCGTCCTGAAATTAAACATACTTCGTTTTCATGGGCGGCATTCAAGTGCTGGCTTATCACTAAAAAAAAAAAAAACGGTGTTTTGCAGGCACATAGAGTACGAGTCTTTGAAATCACAGGGAAGCCACATTCCTGTACTTCCTGCATTTCATCCAACAAAAACAATATTAGTCACCAGACTAATCATTTGTTGTCACGTCCAACCAAGCAGTGTGTCTCCTAGCAACAAAGCCCAAACTAGCATTCATGGAACAACAAGACTTGTTGGCACTCACTCGCACGATGATGCCCATCCTCTTGCTCTCGTAGGTGAAGGGGAACATCTGCAGGATGCTGAAGTTCATTATCTGGCCAGTGGGCGTCCTGAGCTGCATGGAGGACTGGTCTCTGCCCACCAGCGTCAGGCCGACACTCTCTGTCCACTGCACCAGCGACACCTGCAGACAGCCGGCAGGAACGACGGGTCACTATCGATCGTGTCACATCAATGGCTTCCATTACTTGAACGATGAAGAAAACTGCATCTTTTAGTCCAAATAGGCGCACTATAGGCCACTCAGCATTATTGATTGAGAAACCACAGGGAAGTCTCTTAGCTAAAAATATTGTTTTTGTTTGACAATGACAGAAGTGGCCATGTCCATTACTGAAAAAAGGAGGGGAGATGAATTCATTAATAACAATTGAACCACTTTACCGACCATCTTGTGAGTGGAAGTCAAATAAACACAAGGGCAGAAAACAACATTTTAAAAATAGATGGTGAAACGTTAAAATCATCATTGCAATTATTTTGACTCACTAGAGTTTTTAACCAAAATATTAGACGTTATAGTTATACTGGTTTCATTGAATGTTGCTTCTGTCGTTTTCACCCCTAACAAAACTACTTACATTTTGATATATAGTATTTTTAAACCATTTGTTTGTATTTTTTGCCACACATGCAAGAACATTAGTTATGAGTTGCTAAAAAATGGTTTACATATATATATATATATATATATATATATATATATATATATATATATATATATATATATATATATATATATATATATATATATATATATATATATATATATATATATATATATATATATATATATATATATATATATATATATATATATATATATATATATACACACACACACACACACAAACAGCTCAATTTTTGTTTCATCTGACATCACATGGACAAAGATAAGACCTTCTGGAGGAAAATTCTGTGGTCAGATGAAACAAAAATTGAGCTGTTTGGTCACAATACCCAGCAAGATGTTTGGAGGAGAAAAGGTGAGGCCTTTAATCCCAGGAACACCACCCTACCGTCAAGCATGGCGGTGGTAGTATTATGCTCTCGGCCTGTTTTGCTGCCAATGGAACTGGTGCTTTACAGAGAGTAAATGGGGCAATGAAAAAGGAGGATTACCTCCAAATTCTTCAGGACAACCTAAAATCATCAGCCCGGAGGTTGGGTCTCGGGCGCAGTTGGGTGTTCCAACAGGACAATGACCCCAAACACACGTCAAAAGTGGTAAAGGAATGGTTAAATCAGGCTAGAATGAAGGTTTTAGAATGGCCTTCCCAAAGTCCTGACTAAACGTGTGGACAATGCTGAAGAAACAAGTCCATGTCAGAAAACCAACAAATTTAGCTGAACTACACCAATTTTGTCAAGAGAAGTGCTCAAAAATTCAAGCAGAAGCTTGTGGATGGCTACCAAAAGCGCCTTATTGCCGTGAAACTTGCCAAGGGACATGTAAGCAAATATTAACATTGCTGTATGTATACTTTTGACCCAGCACATTTGCTCACATTTTCAGTAGAAAAAGAACCAAACTTCATGAATGTTTTTTGTGACCAACAAGTATGTGCTCCAATCACTCTAGCACAAAAAAATAAGAGTTGGATAAATTATTGGAAACTCAAGACAGCCAGGACATTATGTTCTTTACAAGTGTATGTAAACTTTTCACCACAACTGTATATATATTTGCATACATACATACACACACATATACATGCATTCATACATACTGTATATACATACACATAGATACATATATGTATCTATGTGTATATATATATATTTACATATACACATAGATACATATATGTATATATACACATATATGTATATATATATATATATATATATATATATATATATATATATATATATATATATATATATATATATATATATGTATATATATATATATATATATATATATATATATATATATATATATATATATATATATATATATATATATATATATATATATATATATATATATATATATACACACACTACCGTTCAAAAGTTTGGGGTCACCCAAACAATTTTGTGGAATAGCCTTCATTTCTAAGAACAAGAATAGACTGTCGAGTTTCAGA
Organism: Entelurus aequoreus; assembly: GCF_033978785.1. Taxonomy (NCBI): domain Eukaryota; kingdom Metazoa; phylum Chordata; class Actinopteri; order Syngnathiformes; family Syngnathidae; genus Entelurus; species Entelurus aequoreus. Next base: position 6,732,719 of record NC_084737.1, on the reverse strand, counting down.
TGAAAGTTCTCTTTTTCTGGCCATTTTGAGCGTTTAATTGACCCCACAAATGTGATGCTCCAGAAACTCAATCTGCTCAAAGGAAGGTCAGTTTTGTAGCTTCTGTAACGAGCTAAACTGTTTTCAGATGTGTGAACATGATTGCACAAGGGTTTTCTAATCATCAATTAGCCTTCTGAGCCAATGAGCAAACACGTTGTACCATTAGAACACTGGAGTGATAGTTGCTGGAAATGGGCCTCTATACACCTATGTAGATATTGCACCAAAAACCAGACATTTGCAGCTAGAGTAGTCATTTACCACATTAGCAATGTATAGAGTGTATTTCTTTAAAGTTAAGACTAGTTTAAAGTTATCTTCATTGAAAAGTACAGTGCTTTTCCTTCAAAAATAAGGACATTTCAATGTGACCCCAAACTTTTGAACGGTAGTGTACATATAAACATTATATTTTCTTTTTTGGAAAAATATACAGAAAAAAAACCACATTTATCCAGTTGTATCTTTGGCCTTAAAAAAAACAAGCCCTGAATATTTGAAGAATATTACTAGGAGAGAAATGTGTCTTTTAGGGTGTGCTATCACTCGAAATCAATAGAGTTCTTGCTGGGAGGCCAATATAGGTCAGGACATACAGTTTATGATATGTGAGAGACAGAGTGCTGCCAGGAAAAGTTCAGGAAACAGGAAATGGCACCACCACATGGTCATCTTGGGACAGTCTATGACCTCACTGTGAGAGAGACTACTATATAATGTGGCAGGTAAAAGCATACATTTTAGAGTCAGTGACGTCAATCGACTCTTTTAATACGACTTCCTGTTGGTGGCCGGGAAAGCCGCACATTCCAGAGCTCAACAGAAATTCTCAGGCGTGTCACACGCACAGAGTGGAGTGCAGTCATGGCCTCCAAGCAACAAACGGAGCTTCTTGGCTGACAACAAGAGGAAAAGCCCCCGAGCAGGTTACAAGTGCAGCAGGCTGGGGAGCACATCAAGGAAATCCGTATTTACGCTGCAGGAAGCGCATCAAGTTGAATTTCAACAGAGCTCTTCCTGGCGTTCAAAGAATGGGTGCCATCGAGGACACAAATGTGCGATGACATCTGACCTGTGACCCCGGCAAAGAGCGACAAACAAAAAAGGGAGATCCTCTGCCTTGAATAAGTGACGTGGGAAAGTAGGCATGGGAGCAAATCAATCATCGTCGAGAACATTTCAAGTATTTGAACAGGATGCAAATAAAAGTGTGACGCAAGCGCCAAAAATCTGTGGTTTTTAACAATTCCCACTATCCCACCGTGAATAATATCATATTTAACATCAATGCTCTGATTATAGCCATTTATTGAAATGCAGCTCACATGATCATTTATAAACATATATTGTAGAACATTGGTCCCCAACCTTTTTGTAGCTGGGGACCGGTCAACGCTTGAAAATTTGTCCCACGGACCCGGGGGGGTTGGGTGGATTTTATTTTATTTTTTTCATAAAGAAATACAATCATGTGTGCTTACGGACTGTATCCCTGCAGACTGTATTGATCTATATTGACATACACATACACAATATGTATACATTGTGTTTTTTATGTTGATTTAATTTAAAAAATATATATATACCGTATTTTCCGCACCATAAGTCGCACCTAAAAACCACAAATTTTCTCAAAAGCTGACAGTGCGGCTAATAACCCGGTATGCTTTATATATGGATTAATATTAATATTTATTTTCATAAAGTTTAGGTCTCGCAACTACGGTAAACAGCCGCCATCTTTTTTCCCCGTAGAAGAGGAAGCTCTTCTTCTTCTACTGTAAGCAACCGCCAAGGTGAGCACCCGCCCCCGTAGAAGAAGAAGCGCACGGATATTACGTTTCATTTCATTTGTGTGTTTCTGTAAAGACCACAAAATGTCTCCTACTAAGAGACACGCGTACAAGGTTCCACTGACTTTTGATATTCATGTGAACCGCACTGTGGATACAACCGGAGCACGTACGGTGAATATCCGTTAGCTTGTCATGCTAACGGCCATAACTTCCACCCATGGTGATATTCAAAAGGAAGACCTTGCCAAAAGAGAACTTTCCAGCCGGCGTCATCATAAAAGCTAACTCGAAGGGATGGATGGATGAAGAAAAGATGAGCGAGTGGTTGATAGACGTTTACGCGAAGAGACCAGGTGACACAGAAGAAGAAGAAGAATTCGAGGGATTTGTGGATGAGTAATAACTTCAGAACGTTAGCTTTAAATGTTTATTTTGTGTGTTGTGTGACATTAACGTTCGAGCAACGTTGAGTTATTGATGTTGCTATTGCTCTGCACTATTTTGAGTGTTACTATTTTTGTGATTGCACATTTGCACATTACATTTTGGGAGTGAACAGAGTTGTTAGAACGCTGGTTTGTAATATATTATTAAAGTTTGACTGACCTGACTGACTGTTTTTTTGACATTCCCTTTAGCGCAGCGTAGGTGCGGCTAATAACACGGGGCGGCTAATAGGTAAACAAAGTTTTGAAATATGCCATTCATTGAAAGTGCGGCTAATAACACGGGGCGGCTTATGGTGCGGAAAATACGGTATATATATATATATATATATTAGGGATGTCCGATAATATCGGCCTGCCGATATTATCGGCCGATAAATGCGTTAAAATGTAATATCGGAAATTATCGGTATCGGTTTTTTTATTATCTGTATCGGTTTTTGTTTTTTTAAATTAAATCAACATAAAAAACACAAGATACACTTACAATTAGTGCACCAACCCAAAAAACCTCCCTCCCCCCATTTCTTTCTGTTATCAATATTCAGGTTCCTACATTATATATCAATATATATAAATACAGTCTGCAAGGGATACAGTCTGTAAGCACACATGATTGTGCGTGCTGCTGGTCCATTAATAGTACTAACCTTTAACAGTTAATTTTACTCATTTTCATTAATTACTAGTTTCTATGTAACTGTTTTTATAATGTTTTACTTTCTTTTTTATTCAAGAAAATGTTTTTAATTTAGTTATCTTATTTTTTTTTTTTTTTAAAAAGTACCTTATCTTCACCATACATGGTTGTCCAAATTAGACATAATAATGTGTTAATTCCACGACTGCATATATCGGTTGATATCGGTATCGGTTGATATCGGTATCGGTAATTAAAGAGTTGGACAATATCGGAATATCGGATATCGGCAAAAAGCCATTATCGGACACCCCTAATATATATATATATTTTTTTATTTTTTTTCTTGCGCGGCCCGATACCAATCGGTCCAGTGGTTGGGGACCACTGTTGTAGGACACAACCAATGTTGGAATAGTGCTCAACTTGCTGAGTCAGTATTACGATTACTGTTGGGTTGATGGTAAACAGCAGCACGACAAGTAGAACACACTTTAAAGTGCATGCAGAGCCAGAGAAGTCTGCTGGATGCTGACCAATCATTATACTACAAATGCAGCTACTGCCATTTTTTCATTTCATTAAAAAAATATATATATATACAGTATATATATATATATATATACACTTGTGGAGGGGGGCGTGGCCTGCGGGCCTGCAGCGAGGCGGGGTGTGCCAGGACCGGCCTCGAAGTCAGCGACAGGTGCGTAGATGGCCCACCTGGGCCTTGTTATCTAATAATATTAATAATAATAATACCTAGGATTTATATAGCGCTTTTCTAAGTACCCAAAGTCGCTTTACATGTAGAACCCATCATTCAATCACACCTGGTGGTGGTAAGCTACTTTCATAGCCACAGCTGCCCTGGGGTAGACTGACGGAAGCGTGGCTGCAATTTGCGCCAACGGCCCCTCCGACCACCACCTATCATTCATCATTCAATTCACCGGTGTGAGTGGCACCGGGGGGAAAAGGGTGAAGTGTCCCGCCCAAGGACACAACGGCAGCGATTTTTGGATGGTAAGAGGCGGGGAGCGAACCTGCAACTAGGGATGTCCGATAATGGCTTTTTGCCGATATCCGATATTCCGATATTGTCCAACTCTTTAATTACCGATATCAACCGATATATGCAGTCGTAAAATTAACACATTATTATGCCTAATTTGGACAACCAGGTATGGTGAAGATAAGGTACTTTTTTTTTAAAAATAATAAAATAAGATAAATAAATTAAAAACATTTTCTTGAATAAAAAAGAAAGTAAAACAATATAAAAACAGTTACATAGAAACTAGTAATTAATGAAAATGAGTCAAATTAACTGTTAAAGGTTAGTACTATTAGTGGACCAGCAGCACGCACAATCATGTGTGCTTACGGACTGTATCCCTTGCAGACTGTATTTATATATATTGATATATAATGTAGGAACCAGAATATTAATAACAGAAAAAAACAATACTTTTGTGTGAATGAGTGTAAATGGGGGAGGAAGGTTTTTTGGGTTGATGCACTAATTGTAAGTGTATCTTGTGTTTTTTATGTTGATTTAATAAAAAATAAAAAAATAAAAAATAAAATTTAAAAAAAAAAACCCGATACAGATAATAAAAAAAACGATACCGATAATTTCCGATATTACATTTTAACGCATTTATTTAGGGTTGCAGGTAGAGATGTCCGATAATATCGGCAGGCCGATATTATCGGACATCTCTACCTGCAACCCTCAGGTTTCTGGCACGGTTGCTCTACCCACTACGCCATGCCGCCCCTAATCACCTGTCGCTCTGTATAAGCAGCAAACCGGGAGGAGAGAGGTTGTTGGAGCTGGAGGGGAGCTGGAGTCCGAGCAGAGACTGAATGAGCGCCCCAGGAGGTAGTACCGGAGGGCCCCGACCTCCCACCGGGAGGCGAGGTACAGCACCGTGGAGAGGGAGTGCCTTGCCATCGCGGTCATTTACTTCGAGGCCGGTCCTGGCACACCCCGCCTCGCTGCAGGCACGCAGGCCACGCCCCCCTCCACAACACTATATTACCAAACGTATTTGGCCACCCATACAAATGATGAGAATCAGGTGTCCTAATCACTTGGCCCGGCCACAGGTGTATAAAATCAAGCACTTAGGCATGGAGACTGTTTCTACAAACATTTGTGAAAATGTTTTGCTCTCAGTGATTTCCAGCGTGGAACTGTCGTAGGATGCCACCTGTGCAACAAATCCAGTCGTGAAATGTCCTCGCTCCTAAATATTCCAAAGTCAACTTTATTATAAGAAAAGTGGAGAGTTTGGGAACAACAGCAACTCAGCCACCAAGTGGTAGGCCACGTAAACTGACAGAGAGGTCAGCATAGTGCAAAGACTTTCTGCACAGTCAGTTGCTACAGAGCTCCAAACTTCCATGTGACCTTCCAATTAGCCCACGTACAGTACGCAGAGAGCTTCGTGGAATGGGTTTCCATGGCCGCGCAGCTGCATCTAAGCCATACATCACCGAGTCCAATGCAAAGCGTGGGATGCAGGGGTGTAAAGCACGTCGCCACTGGACTCTAGAGCAGTGGAGACGCCTTCTCTGGACTGATGAGTCACGCTTTTCCGTCTGGCAATCTGATGGACCAGTCTGGGTTTGGAGGTTGCCAGGAGAACGCTACGTTTCCGACTGCATTGTGCCGAGTGTGACATTTGGTGGAGGAGGAATTGTTTTTCAGGAGTTGGCCTTGGCCCCTTAGTTCCAGTGAAAGGAAATTTGAATGCTCCAGGATACCAAAAACATTTTAGACAATTCCATGCTCTCAACCTTGTGGGATCAGTTTGGAGCGGGCCCGTTCCTCTTCCAACATGACTGTGCACCAGTGCACATAGCACGGTCCATAAAGACATGGATGACAGAGTCTGGTGTGGATGAACTTGACTGGCCTGCACAGAGTCCTGACCTGAACCCGATAAAACACCATTGGGATGGAGTAGAACAGAGACTGAGAGCCAGGCCTTCTCCACCAACATCAGTGTGTGACCTCACCAATGCGCTTTTGGAAGAATGGCCGAAAATTCCTATAAACACACTCCGCAACCTTGTGGACAGCCTTCTCAGAAAAGTTCAAGCTGTTATAGCAGCAAAAGGTGGACGGCATCATATTGAATGGGATGGGATGGCAATTCAAGTTCATATGTGAGTTAAGGCCGGTGGCCAAATACCAAAAACCAAAGCAAGATCTACCCCTGTATGTATGTATGTATGTATGTATGTATGTATGTATGTATGTATGTATGTATGTATGTATGTATGTATGTATGTATATATATATATATATAATATATATATATATATATATATATATATATATATATATATATATATATATATACATACATACATACATACATACATATATATATAAATATATATATATATATATATATACATATATATATACATACATATATATATATATATACATACACACACACACACACACACACACACAAACACACACACACACACACCCATAAATAAACATTGTTGATGGAGGGGTAGATCTTGCTTTGGTTTTTGGCTGAGATCTGGGATCTTGGGCTCAAAAAGGTTGTTGACCACTGCCTTACTTTAAAGACTATTATATACTATTAACAGTAGTTTAATTCTTTTTACACTTGAATGACAGCTAACAATGTTAAAATGTGACTTAAAATGTACTAGTAAAGCTTTTATAGTGGATACAGTTCGACCCTGGAACAGATTGTTTCTATTTGCACGACTCGCTTTGTAAAAAAGAAAACATTATTTGGCTGTACCTCGTCGGGGCTGGCGGCCTGGTACACCCTGCAGGTGTCCTCGTAGTGCTGCTCGGCCTCCGCCTGGTCCGTCACGCCGTTGGACTCGTACGTTGGCGTCACGTTGTGCACCAGGGCGATGGCCTTCACCGCCTCGTGAACTCGACTGCTGATGGTCTTGCGAACCTTGGTGGCCGCCGGGGTCCTGGAGGCCGGGAGGTCATGGGTGGGCTGAGGAGTAAGATGGATGTGCAAAAAGGTAACTTTCCAGCTGTTAAATCTTGTTTACACTTCTGTGGCAGTGATTAAATATGACCTAACACTAGGGATATTACCTTACTTGCTGATATCCGATATGCTGATTACACAACCAGTGTTTCCCACACATTCATTTATTTGTGGCGGCCCGCCACGAAAGAATTACGTCCGCCACAAATAAAAAAATAAAAAATAAAATAAATAAATACATTTTTATTTTTTGTCCTGTCCAGCTTCTCAGGCAAATCATATAGTTGATGTAGATGCCCATATAGGCTGTTCAGATTTACTTTACAAAAGAGAAGTGTAGGATACTTCTCTTGTTGCCTTATTTGTATTTGACCACTACTGTTTTCTGCTTATTTGTTACTGACTGTGGCAGGACACCTCTGCCTCTGTTTCACTTTATGTTGCTGGTAAATAATATGGTTGTAGTAGCAGGCTAAAGTTAAATTATTTAGTATGCACTAATTAAAGGGGCAGAGCTTTAAGAGACATTTTAGCTTTTATATTTTATAAGATATATTTTTTGTAAGAACCACAATTAATAAATATATATTTCAGTGAATAATTTATTGTTCAAATCTGTATATAAATATGTACATAAAGTGTTGTAATTACATTGTAAAATGGATGGATGGATGGACATTTAAAACCAAACTGTTATTATTAATTAGTAAGTATACATTTTTTTAGCCTTTTTAGAGAAAATCATATAATTTTAGTAAATTATGCAAATTACTCGATGATGTCATGGTGACCACGCCCATAGCCCCCACCGCCACAGGTATCTTGGCAGTTTATGGGAAACACTGCACAACCCTTCATTTCTGATACGGATATCAACCAATACTGATATATGCAGCAGCTATTCCCTTAAACTTCCCACACCACGGACATATTAGCAGCAAGCTTGTTGCTATGTGGAGTCTGAAACTGTGCATGCCGATATCAGCATCAATTGTAGGCTGATATTGGCTGACCGATATTATCGTAGACTGTAGACTTAAAAAAAAGCTTCTAAGTTGGTGACAGCTTGACCCTGTAAGAAATTAATTCAGTTTTCCTATAGGAATATTTTCAATTGAAGGTAAACTACTGTAATTAACGGCCAAAACATCCACAGTTCAAATATAAAATGTTATTGGAAAAAATGACATAAATACATCAATAATTAAAGTACATTTTCCATTTGATCAATTCAAAAACATATGTCACAAACTCCAGCTCTAATTTCGAAAATAAGGACAACCAGATGTTTCAACTAAATATGAACAATTGACTCGAGTTGCACTGTTTGGCCTTTCTATTTTTAGCCCCTGGTTTACTGCAGAGGTTAATGGCAGTGGCGTTGTTAAAGGAGTCCTGGTAGAATTCTGCTTTTGGGCTTTCCTGCTTCCATAACCTTTGGTGTCAAGGGGGACCAAGACTATGATGGGAGGTCAAGAAGCATTGGGAACAGGGACCAAGTGTCGGTTCAGGAAGACACGATTGGTCCACGCATGAGGGAACACAAAGTCGCTTTCAGTCTACTTTGTTTACGCCCGTTATGTTCGAGCACGCCGCGTCACCATGGTTGTCTTTTTGTAATGTTTATTTGAATAACAATGTCATATGAAAGATTACATACAAAACAAAACACGTTATTTAAGAAAACAGTATTTTTTTTTGAAACCGTACAGATCCATACAGAAACCTGAACCATGTGCTCAGAAACCTCAAATGGCAAGGAAATGTATCTTTTTCTTACGACTTTATTTACAAAACCCAAAACCAGTTCAGTTGGCACGTTGTGTGAATGGTAAATAAAAACAGAATACAATGATTGGCAAATCCTTTTCAACTTATATTCAATTGAATAGACTGCAAAGACAAGATATTTAACATTCCAACTGAGAAACTTTTTTTTTTCGCAAATAATCATTAACTTGCATTTAATGGCAGCAACACATTGCAAAAAAGTTGTCACAGGGGCATTTTTACCAGTGTGTTACATGGCCTTTCCTTTTAACAACACTCAGTAAAGGTTTGGGAACTGAGGAGACACATTTTTGCAGCTTTTCAAGCCTTATACATTGGCTTTAAGCTAGCGGCATTAGAGCCAACCTTCATCCTGAATAAATGTATCGCTTTTTTTTCCCAGTTTATGATTTGTAGTTAATCCTACACATATGTGCTTTCCTTGTGGAGAATATCAATAAACCACCTCAAGTCATTTTTTTCATCTCTAATTCAAAAGACTTGACATATTTGGCAAACTAAATTGCAACATTCAGCAAGGCCAGGATATAGTGTAGCCCAGGGGTCACCAACGCGGTGCCCGCGGGCACCAGGTAGCCCGTAAGGACCAGATGAGTAGCCCGCTGGCCTGTTCCAAAAATAGCTCAAATAGCAGCACTTACCAGTGAGCTGCCTCTATTTTTTAAATTTTATTTATTTACTAGCAAGCTGGTCTCGCTTTGCTCGACATTTTTAATTCTAAGAGAGACAAAACTCAAATAGAATTTGAAAATCCAAGAAAATATTTTAAAGACTTGGTCTTCACTTGTTTAAATAAATTCATTATTTTTTTTACTTTGCTTCTTATAACTTTCAGAAAGACAATTTTAGAGAAAAAATACAACCTTAAAAATGATTTTAGGATTTTTAAACACATATACCTTTTTACCTTTTAAATTCCTTCCTCTTCTTTCCTGACAATTTAAATCAATGTTCAAGTAAATTTATTTTTTTTATTGTAAAGAATAATAAATACATTTTAATTTAATTCTTCATTTTAGCTTCTGTTTTTTCGACGAAGAATATTTGTGAAATATTTCTTCAAACTTATTATGATTAAAATTAAAAAAAAATATTCTGGCAAATCTAGAAAATCTGTATAATCACATTTAAATCTTATTTCAAAGTCTTTTGAATTTCTTTTAAAATTTTTGTTCTGTAAAATCTAGAAGAAATAATGATTTGTCTTTGTTAGAAATATAGCTTGGTCCAATTTGTTGTATATTCTAACAAAGTGTAGATTGGATTTTAACCTATTTAAAACGTGTCATCAAAATTCTAAAATGAATCTTAATCAGGAAAAATTACTAATGATGTTCCATAAATTATTTTTTTAATTTTTTCAAAAAGATTCAAATTAGCTAGTTTTTCTCTTCTTTTTTTCGGTTGAATTTTGAGTTTTAAAGAGTCGAAATTGAAGATAAACTATGTTTCAAAATTTAATTGTCATTTTTTTTTGTGTTTTCTCCTCTTTTAAACCGTTCAATTAAGTGTAAATATCATTAATTATTAATAATAACATAGAGTTAAAGGTAAATTGAGCAAATTGGCTATTTCTGGCAATTTATTTAAGTGTGTATCAAACTGGTAGCCCTTCGCATTAATCAGTACCCAAGAAGTAGCTCTTGGTTTCAAAAAGGTTGGTGACCCCTGGTGTAGCCTATGTTGCCTTCTAGAATAAGCAGTAACTGAAAAAAAGAGAAACACAATATAATAATTAAAGCTGCAAGCAGCAATGGACGGGACCGACTTTGAGGGCTCATAAAATCCAAACCGGAGCAGTAATTGAAACTCTTTCATCAACTTTTAATCAGAAAGGTTCAATCTCTCTCCTGTGCTAATTTGAAGCCGACACGACAAACGCGCTCAGAGGAGATAATGTTTGAAAGAAGGTGACTGTTTTTACACAACTTTTGTTTTGAAGGGTGAATTGCAAACTTCCTGTTGATTTTTGCTGGGGGTTGTCAGTGTATGAAATATAGGTGTAAGTGAGACCTACATAGAGGTTTTTGTTTCATGTCTCTACAACATTCCTACTCGGAGTTACAGGCAGTTTTGTCTGTGTTTTCTTCCTAGGGGGCGCTAGAGCACAATTTTGAGTTTCGGGGTTTGGTTTTTTGATTAGATCGCAATTTTCGGCAGTCCTGATGTGTGTGTCTAATTTGGTGAGTTTTGAAGCATGTTAAGGGGGTCAAATTACAGCTCAAAGAGGCGGCGGTGGTATAATAATAAAACGCTAGAAATACAATAGGGTCCTCTGTCCCAAAAGGGAAAATATATGTTAATACTAATAACTACTAAGACAGATTCGTTTTTAAATACATGTAAACATTTTTTAGCCGTTTTTTTTTTTTTTAATATATGCATCAATGTCAATCAAATTAATCACGACGTCATAAATATGATGATGTCATATTGACCACGCCCCTACCGCCACATAGATAGTGGCAATCTGGGGAAACCCTGAATGTGTGCCCCTAGCGTCTGTTTGTGAAAACTAAACTAGGGGTCCGATTCACTATTAGTAGTGGATATTGGTCTGATATCAGCAAAAAATAGGATTATATCGTCTTGTATGTGAAATATAAGTGCAGATACAAGCAGTCCTACAGCGTGTTTACTTGTGTGAAGCTGGACAGCCAGTTGAAAGTTCCTCTAATAAGCACACAAGGTTGGTCTTTTCTTTGTATTTTAGTCAGGTCATTTACAAAAAGGTAAACATGGTAGGCTATAGGCTACTAGGAGCTAGCAGCTACACAACAGCTAAGCACATAATAGCCCACAAGCTAAACATGTGTTGTCAGAATAATTGTATCTATGTTATCACAAAACTTTTGTGTTACATTGAGTTCAGCTCGCCCGGCGAGAGGACAAAAGCTGTTTCTGATCCTACCAAGAAGAAGGCTTGTAAAACTCCACTGTGTAGGATGGGAAGCAACATGAAGGTGTTCTGTTTCTTCGATGTATTGTTATCCACAGAAAGATTTTGTCTTGACCCGAGAACTACAAAGCAGAGAGGAAGCAGGACCAAACTCCCCTCCGGGCGAAATTTTTCTTTGAACTGTTTTACGACCTTTTCTTTGAACTGTTTTTAATCAAAGGTGACGGCTGTTTACGACCCCCCTCCCTTAGAAACAGCTGTTGCCATGTAATCAGGGAAAGTCCAAATAAAAGAGGAGGCGCACAATCTTTCGTCAGAGCGTGGTGACACTGTGCAAGGGTACAGATGTACACGTTTCTCCTCATTGAGCCAAATTTTATTCTGTCTCTGTTTGATTCCTTGCTTCTTGTCTTGTTTAATAGATGTCATCAGTGTTTGAACCTGACACGTGTCGTGAGTGTCCTTAATTTAACAATATTGCAATCCAAAACACAACATTTGTCAATATAAACTAGTATCAAATCATTATAGTTGCTTACGGATACAGTTTTCAAGACAGAAGTGTGTAATTATCTAATGAGGAGAGGACAAGAAAAGTGTGTACCTGTGTGTAGGCACTGAACACGTGGCTCTGCACTTCATCCATTGAGTCCATCCCGTATGCCACAGTGCCAAGGTGGAGCCGGCGGAACACCATCTCATTTTGGGTCAGAGTTCCTGCCATTTAAGTGGTTAAACACCATCAGTTACATTTTCATAAATATGACTGACAAAGACAAAATATTGGTATCAAGTTGTGAACTTGATACCCGAGCGCGGCCAACGCTGCTGCTCACTGCTCCCCTCACCTCCCAGGGGGTGAACATGGGGATGGATCAAATGCAGAGGACAAATTTCACCACACCTATTGTGTGTGTACAATCACTGGGACTTTAACTTTAACTTAACATGTAACGCTGTTGTTTCACGGTACAATATCAATAAGTTACTAAAATCAGATATCGATATCGACATTTGAGTTGCATTTGTGGTATTAGCAAACTTAATTCATGTTTCCTTCTTTAGTTACGGATAAACAGTATTTTGATTATTAAAGCACATTTTCTTTCAGTATACAAACTAAATGAGGCAATTCCTGGAGGAATTGCGTGTGAACGCTCCAATGCTGACGTTGAACTGAAATGCTGACAGAATGTAGTCTGAATGTAAGAATGGTTTGAATGTTGAAGAGTTAGAATTTCCAGGAAAACCGGAATTCGGTTTGGAACTTGGGAAAGTGTTAGTTTGAATGTCCAGGATGAGTGGAATGCGTTGATGTTGGAATGGTTTGAATAGGTTGAAAAAAGTGGGAATCGTGCAAGTTGGAAAAATGTCCCATTCATTTCAATGGGAACTTCCTGGAAATTTGGGAAAAGCGGGATTTTTAAGAAAATGATTGGCAACACTAAATGGTCCCTAGTGTGTGAATGTTGTCTGTCTATCTGTGTTGGCCCTGTGATGAGGTGGCGACTTGTCCAGGGTGTACCCCGCCTACCGTCCGAATGCAGCTGGGATAGGCTCCAGCACCTCCCGCGACCCCGAAAGGGCCAAGCGGTAGAAAATGGATGGATGGATGATTAGGAGCATGAATGTACTGAATGAGCTGAATTGGTTGGTGTTGGAATTGTTTAAATCGGTCAAGAAATGTTGAAGAAGTAACAGTTTTTTAATTGAGAAATTGTATTATGGAATTCCTGGAATTTCGGGAAAACCGGAAATGTTTCTAGTTCCTAAACCAACTTGTTTTTTTGTCCTGACTAAGAAAAATGTTTTGACGGTGGAACAGTTGAAATGGGATGAAAAAAGGAAAAGGAGTAGCCAAATGAAAAAGGTTGGAAATAGAGTTAGAATAAAAACAGGAATTCCTGGAAATTTGTTGAACGTGGAAAAATGGTGGTTTGAATGTCTAGGACGAGTTGAATGTGTTGAAGCTGGAATGGTTTGAAGAATGTGGGAATTGTGGAAGTTTGAATAGACAATTAATTTTGAATGAGGAAAATGAAAAAAAAACCTAGGAATTATGGGAAATCGGGGATTTTTTTTAGAATTAGTGAAGTAGAGCACACAATTCCCAAACAGGCTGAATATTTTGAAGTTGGAACAGTTTGAATCCGATGTAAAATGTGGGAATTGTGGAACTTTGAAGAATGTCCCATTGATTGCAATGGGAATTTACCAAAAATGTGAACATTTCGGGAAAAGCGGGAATTTTTTTGAAAATGGAAAAAAAACTTGAATGGTCTGAATGAGTTGAAATGGTTGGTGTTGACAGTTTTTCAAATTGGTCGACATGTTGACCGCTCTGGCTGCAGTGCCCTCTGCTGGTTGTTCAGGGGAGTGTGGGAGGAATGTCTCATCGACACAAAAGCAAAAAAGCGATCCACATATGCAAATCCAATACAAATACAAAATCAAGCATATTTATATTAAAATCTCAAAAATATATTTACAAATACAACTTTACTTATACAAATTCTTGATTTATTTTTATGTCACATTTTTATATATATACATTTTATTTGTATATATTTTCAAATCTAAAAAATATATTTACAAATACGCGTTTATTTATACAATTTTTTTATTTATTTGTATATCACATTTGTATTTGTATATTTATTCATATATGCATAAGTATTAATATCATATTGATATATATAAGTTGATGTGAGACAATTCTACTTCCATATTGACACAATTAGAGCAGTATCGCAATATTATCATGAACTTGCCTTGGTTGTACTTGTTGTTTTTTTAAGGTCTTACCTTGTAATTTATTTCACTGTGTGGTACTAAATTGACCCTAGTGTGTGAATGCTTGTCTGTCTATTTGTGTCGGCCCTGCAATGAGGTGGCGACTTGTGCAACTGGGATAGGCTCCAGCCCCCCTGCCACATCAAAAGGGACAAGCGGTAGAAAATGGATTGATGGATGTGTGAATTTTAGTATATTCATTGATTTTATGGTGGGGTTTTTTTTTAAGCCCAGCTAGGGACAAGTGTTGGAAATTAGCTTTAAACTCTCTGTGTAGCATATCACTTACATTTTGGAACTATGTGGAACTGAATTGTCCCTATTTAAATAAAATTATATTAATTTGGGAAACATTACATTAATATTATCGTGTATCAATTACAATAACCCCTGAAGTTTTTCGTATTGACTAAAAACTGTACTGTCTTGAGAGGCGTCAAGAAGCATTTGTCATCAATTGACCTAACCAAATATTTTTGTCTAAATTAAAGTTAAAGTACCAACGATTGTCACACACACACTAGGTGTGGCGAAATTATTCTCTGCATTTGACCCATCACCCTTGATCAGCCCCTGGGAGGTGAGGGGAGCAGTGGGCAGCAGCTGTGGCCACGCCCGGGAATAATTTTTGGTGATTTAACCCCCAATTCCAACCCTTGATGCTGAGTGCCAGGCAGGGAGGTAATGGGTCCCATTTTTATAGTCTTTGGTATGACTCGGCCGGGGTTTGAACTCACCACCTACCGCTCTCAGGGCAGACATTCTAACCACTAGGCCACTGAGTAGGTGCACGCTAACAAATGAATAAAGTACAATTAATGGTCCAAAACTCACTCCCTAAATGTGATATTTCATTGGCATGTCTTCATAATAGTTGTTGATAGAATATAATAGAATAGAAAGTACTTTATTGATCCCTGGGGGAAATTCAGCACCACAGTTCGCTGACAATAGACAATAAACACTTAGGTATGTATTACATGTGAATAATATAAATACAGTCTATTATACAGCATTATTCACATGTGAAAAACATAAATACAGTCTATTATACAGCATTATTCACATGTGAATAATATAAATACAGTCTATTATACAGCATTATTCACATGTGAATAATATAAATAAAGTCTATTATACAGCATTATTCACATGTGAATAATATAAATAAAGTCTATTATACAGCATTATTCACATGTGAATAATATAAATACAGTCTATTATACAGCATTATTCACATGTGAATAATATAAATACAGTCTATTATACAGCATTATTCACATGTGAATAACATAAATACAGTCCATTATACAGCATTATTCACATGTGAATAATATAAATACAGTCTATTATACAGCATTATTCACATGTGAATAACATAAATACAGTCTATTATACAGCATTATTCACATGTGAATAATATAAATACAGTCTATTATACAGCATTATTCACATGTGAATAGTATAAATACATTATACATGTACAGTCAAAAGGAACATATGCATTATACAGTTTGATGGCTGTCGGTATGAAGGACTTCCTGTGTCGTTCCGTGTTGCATTTTGGGAGTTTATGACATATTTTCATACTGTACTGTATGTTAGTATAGGAATTGACCGATACCTGTCTTGTCGGTCAGCAGGTAGGAGATGCGGCCCAGCTGTTCGGGTATGGTGCTGGCCCTCACCACCGTTCCAGGTATCTTGGAGTCCCTCTTGATCATCCAGCTGAAAACCATCTTCCCCATATCCAGGTTGACGCGCAAGCTGCGTCAAATGAACCAAAAAACAGCAGGACTGATAGAAAAGAATATTCCAACGAGCGCGCTGCTACACGGCGGTGCGGGTGGGAGGGGGCACCTGATGGGTATGATGTTGGAGAAGAGCAGCAGGAAGCGCAGGATCTGCAGGTACCAACGCCCTGCGAAGTGCTGCAGGGCCACCATGACCAGAGACACCACCACCAGGGCCCCGAACAGGATCTTAGTCAGGCAGTTCACCTCCAGGTCGAACAGGCCCACCTGACATGAACACAGGGAATGAATAAGTTGGTTACCACAACGTATCCAACTGAACGTCATTCTGATACAGGGGTCACCAACGCGATGCCCGCGGGCACCAGGTAGCCCGTAAGGACCAGATGAGTAGCCCGCTGGCCTGTTCTAAAAATAGCTCAAATAGCAGCACTTACCAGTGAGCTGCCTCTATTTTTTATATTTTATTTATTTACTAACAAGGTGGTCTCGCTTTGCCCGACATTTTTAATTCTTAGAGAGACAAAACTCAAATAGAATTTGAAAATCCAAGAAAATATTTTAAAGACTTGGTCTTCACTTGTTTAAATAAATTCATTAATTTATAACTTTCAGAAAGACAATTTTAGAGAAAAAATAGAACCTTAAAAATGATTTTAGGATTTTTAAACACATATACCTTTTTACCTTTTAAATTCCTTCCTCTTCTTTCCAGACAATTTAAATCAATGTTCAAGTAAATTTATTTTTTGTTGTTGTAAAGAATAATAAATACATTATAATTTAATTCTTCATTTTAGCTTTTGTTTTTTCAACGAAGAATATTTGTGAAATATTTCTTCAAACTTATTATGATTAAAATTCAAAAAAAATATTCTGGCAAATCTAGAAAATCTGTAGAATCAAATTTGAATCTTATTTCAAAGTCTTTTGAATTTCTTTTAACATTTTTGTTCTGGAAAATCTAGAAGAAATAATGATTTGTCTTTGTTAGAAATATAGCTCGGTCCAATTTGTTATATATTCTAACAAAGTGTAGATTGGATTTTAACCTATTTAAAACATCTCATCAAAATTCTAAAATTAATCTTAAGCAGGAAAAATTACTAATGATGTTCCATAAATTATTTTTTTTATTTTTTCAAAAAGATTCGAATTAGCTAGTTTTTCTCTTCTTTTTTTCGGTTGAATTTTGAATGTTAAAGAGTCAAAATTGAAGATAAACTATGTTTCAAAATTGAATTGTCATTTTTTTGTGTTTTCTCCTCTTTTAAACCGTTCAATTAAGTGTAAATATCATTAATTATTAATAATAACATAGAGTTAAAGGTAAATTGAGCAAATTGGCTATTTCTGGCAGATTATTTAAGTGTGTATCAAACTGGTAGCCCTTCGCATTAATCAGTACCCAAGAAGTAGCTCTTGGTTTTAAAAAGGTTGGTGACCCCTGTTCTGATATAACAGTGTTGTCTGGTCACGAGACTGAAATACCTTGTGTCTTGGGTTGGAGGTGTTCATGACACTGCGCAGCTCCTTACCAGTGTATATCACCACCCCCACCACCGTGCCTGTGAGCAGGTACACACCTATAAACACACTGTCCTATAATAAACTGCCTTAGCAGTCCTGCAAGCAGCGATACCTACCGGAGGCCACCACCGTGCTGGCCCACAGCGTGTTCTCAATGCTGAGGCTTTCGTTGATGGGAGGGTCTCCGTCCTCCTGCGGCAAGACAACAACCACGCCGGCGTTTGTGTACGCCTGAAGCCACGTTTCCACCAAGCTCAATTTTGTACAGTACAGTTTGGAAGACTTACAAAATCTTTCGTACCGGTTTATATATGCGTCTTATGGTCCGGTGCGGCTAATATACGTAAACTAGGGATGTCCCGATCCGATATTGATATCGGAAATCAGTCCGATATTAGCCAAAAAAGTGAATATCGGATTTTATCGGACTGAATCTAAAAACTCCGATATAAGCGCTCCGATATAAGCTGTCTATTTTCCGCTGCAGCACGTCTATAATAGGTGACTGTAGGTTGATCACACTCCAACACAGTAGGTGGCGGCAATGCCCCTTAATTAACGTTGGTGCCGGCCGCCGAAGAAGAGCGTCTCTGATCCAGCATGCACAGCCCACGTGATCACAACAACGACAACGCGTGTGCTTGCAGCATGATGTCGGCTGTGTGGAAGTATTTTAACGTAAACTCGGACAAAGATGTTGCCGCTGAATGCAACATTTGTCAGGCGCAAGTGTCCCGTGGAGCAGTGGTCCCCAACCTTTTTGTAGCTGCGGACCGGTCAACGCTTGAAAATTTGTCCCACGGACCGGTGGGGGGGGTGTATTTAAATTTTTTTTTTTTTTTTTACATAAATAAATAAAATGAGCACGTTTGTCGTGTCGGCTTCAAATCAGCACAGGAGAGAGATTGAACCCTTCTGATTAAAAGTTGATGAAAGAGTTTTAATTACTGCTCCGGTTTGGATTTTATGAGCCCTCAAAGTCGGTCCCGTCCATTGCTGCTTGCAGCTTTATTAGGGTTCGCATGTACCCTGTACAAAGGACTCCCACTGGGAGTCCTTTGTACAGGTACAAAGGAACCTATTGAAATTGTAAGGTTGATTATTATTCCGCAGCTTTGCGCACTACTTTGCCCCCCTTAACATGCTTCAAAACTCACCAAATGTTTTACACACATACAAAAACTGGGACAGCACACTTAAGTAAAAAATCCAAACCCCAAAAATCAAAATTGCGCTCTAGCGCCCCCTAGGAAAAAAACAAAAACAAACTGCCTGTAACTCCCACTAGGAAGGTCGTAGAGACATGAAACAAAAACCTGTATGTAGGTCTCACTTAGACCTACAATTCATAATTTCACATCCTCGGGCAAAAACCAACAGGAAGTTGGCAATTTCCCCTTCAACACAAAAAATGACTAAAAACACTAATTTTTGCCTCTTTGAGCTGTAATTTGACCCCTTTAAAATACTTCAAAACTCACCAAACTTTTTACACACATCGGGACTCTGGAAATTGCGATCTAAAAAAAAACGAATCCCGAAACTCAAAATTGCGCTCTAGCACAATTTTTGAATAAAACAGACAAAACTGCTTCTCAGAGGAAAACACAGACAAAACTGCTTGTAACTTCCGTAATCATGTGAGCTTACGGACTGTATTTATTATTTATTACGGACAGTCCGTAATAAAATACTTCAAAACTCACCAAACTTTTTACACACATCGGGACTGGTGGACATTGCGATCTAAAAAAAACCAAACCCCGAAACTCAAAATTGCGCTCTAGCGCAATTTTTGAATAAAACAGACAAAACTGCTTCTCAGAGGAAAACACAGACAAAACTGCTTGTAACTTCCGTAATCATGTGAGCTTACGGACTGTATTTATTATTTATTACGGACAGTCCGTAATCATGTGAGCTTACGGACTGTATCCCTATTGATCTATATTGATATAGAATGTATATATTGTGTTTTTTATGTTGATTTCATAAAAAAAAAAAAAAAAAAAAAATTATTTTTTTTTAAATTCTTGTGCGGCCCGGTACCAATCGGTGGTTGGGGACCACTGCCGTGGAGGGACAGAACCGGGAAGGTTCAATACAAGCAACCTCATCGCACATTTGAAAAAACACCACAAAAAAGAACATGAGGATTTTCGCGAGAGCAGCAAGGCGAAGCAACAAACCTCTGGCTCGCTTCAGCAACCCACGCTGGCCGAAAGCTTTGCAAGACGTGACAAACTATCACGGGACAGCAAACAGGCAATGGCCATAACAGAAAAGATAGCCCAGTTTATTGTGCTTGATGACCAGCCCCTGTCGGTGGTGAGTAATGTCGGCTTTAAACGCTTAATGGAGCACCACGAACCTCGCTACATTATTCCTAGCCACCACTACATTGTAGACAAAACTACCGTAATTTCCGGACTATAAGCCGCACCTGACTATAAGCCGCACCAGCTAAATTTAGGGGAAAATACAGATTGCTCCATATATAAGCCGCACCCGACTATAAGCCGTAGTATATAGGGGTTCCTGCTACCACGGAGGGGATTGTCGGGACAGAGATGACTGTTTGGGAACGCAAAGCGTCCCATTTATTAACAATAAATCTTTCAATCGTTCAATCAAACTTTCACATCTTTGACATGGCGAACAGCATTCGTGCAGAGTACAAATAATACAACGGTGCAAAGTAATACAAAGTGCTCGCCTGTACGTTATCAAAATAACCAGCCTACCGGTATATGAAAAGTCAGTCTTTAATCATTGTGTCATCGTCTTCCTCCTGCGTACTAAAACCACCGAAATCCTCTTCGTCGGTGTCGGAGAAGAACAGGCCGTAAATAAGCCGCACCCTTGTATAAGCCGCAGGGACCAGAACGAGGGGAAAAAGTAGCGGCTTATAGTCCGGAAATTACGGTATACCCCAGATGCACGAAGAGGTTAAAAAGTGTACTGCCGCACAGCATGCCGAAATGCTTATCTTCTTAAAAAAAAATCTCCACATTATGCTCGGACTGCAGAAAGTGGAGTAAGGGTAGTCAGTACTGGCTGATTATTATTTGTTTTATGCTCTTGTTATTAGAGTGATATGTTTATTGTGTTTACACTATTCTTCAGTGATGACTAAGAGTAATTACTACATTGTTTTGGGCACAGTCAGTCAGTGAAACTGGAGCTGTGAACTCTTTAACTTAGAGCAGTTGGACAGTGGACAATATTGTGTTGTTTTTGTCCCTGCCCACAGTTGTTTCCAACATATGCTGACAGTAAAAAAATAACTGAAGTGAACTTGAATTGTTTGCACTTTAAAACGTTTTTTTTATTTTTTGAAATTGGATTTATTTAGGTTATTTTTCAGGGTCTTCTAATTTATTTTTAATTTATTCTATTCAATTGTATAATTATGTTGGTATTAGTGCTTATTTTGCACTTTAAATATAACATTTTGTTTTTATTGGATTTGTTGAGGTAATACTCTTATGTTGAAGGTTAAAATTTATGTAACCAATTGGTTAATAATAAATGGGTCAGTTTTTCCTATACCTACTCTTGCTGACTATTGTTTTCTGTTTTAAGACTACAACATCAGTAACAGTAACATCACTTTATCAAGCCTTTTCTAACATTCCACATAACAAAATAAGGAATAAATCAATGTATGATTCGTGCCTATATCGTATCGTACTGATATCGGTATCGGCCAATACTCAAGGCTACAATATCGGTATCGTATCGGAAGTGAAAAAGTTGTACCGGGACATCCCTAACGTAAACTATTTATTTTGTCTAAAATTTGGTGGGTGCAGCGGCCTAAATATTGGTGCACTCTATAGTCTGGAAAATACAGGATTAAGGTGCATAAAAGTTACACAATTGGTACCGTTGTGTAGCGGTATCGATTCCCAGGTACCAGGATTTGGTACCGTATTGGTTCAAATGTGAACAGAACTAGAGATGTCCGATAATGGCTTTTTTGCCAACATTCCGATATTGTCCAACTCTTAATTACCGATTCCGATATCAACCGATACCGATATATACATTCGTGGAATTAACACATTATTATGCTTAATTTTGTTGTGATGCTCCGCTGGATGCATTAAACAAGGTAACAACGTTTTCCAAAATAAATCAACTCAAGTTATGGAAAAAAAATGCCAACATGGCACTGCCATATTTATTATTGAAGTCACAAAGTGCATTATTTTTTTTAACAAGCCTCAAAACAGCTTGGAATTTGGGACATGCTCTCCCTGAGAGAGCATGAGGAGGTTGAGGTGGGCGGGTAGCGGGGGGTGTATATTGTAGCGTCCCGGAAGAGTTAGTGCTGCAAGGGGTTCTGGGTATTTGTTCTGTTGTGTTTATGTTGTGTTGCGGTGCGGATGTTCTCCCGAAGTGTGTTTGTCATTCTTGTTTGGTGTGGGTTCACAGTGTGGCGAATATTTGTAACAGTGTTAAAGTTGTTTATACAACCACCCTCAGTGTGACCTGTATGGCTGTTGATCAAGTATGCCTTGCATTCACTCATGTGTGTGTAAAAGACGCATATATTATGTGACTGGGCCGGGACGATGTTTGTATGGAGGAAAAGCGGACGTAACGACAGGTTGTAGAGGACGCTAAAGGCAGTGCCTTTAAGGCACGCCCCCAATATTGTTGCCGGGTGGAAATCGGGAGAAATTCGGTAGAATGGTTGCCCCGGGAGATTTTCGGGAGGGGCACTGAAATTCGGGAGTCTCCCGTGAAAATCGGGAGGTTGAAACCGATACCGATAATACATTTTAAAGCATTTATTGGCCGATAATATCGGCAGGCCAATACTATTGGACATCACTAAACAGTACCCATCCTATGCTAACTGTCACACAAAAAGACAAACATAGCTGCTGCTACAGACCAAATGTGTGAATGTACACACACTCACCCTGGTGAAGGTTCCGATAAAGTTGTGGATGTCGATGTTTGGCTCTTCCGCGTACACGTAGGATCGGATCTGTAGAAGGTCCTGCGGGCCAACAGAAACACAACTTTAGCGCTGTTTTGAGTACAAAGCAGTGACTTCATTTGGTAACTAGATGAAGGAGAAGAAGAAGTTGAAGACGTTTAATTAAAAGATGAATTTTGGTGTAGAAAACCATATGTTTGAATGCTTCGGAGCATTCACACATTAATAATAATAGATTAATTTTGTTGTAGAAAACCATATGTTTGAATGCTTCGGAGCATTCCCACAATAATAATAATAAATAGATGAATTTTGGTGTAGAAAACCATATGTTTGAATGATTTGGAGCATTTACACAATAATAATCATAAATATATGAATTTTGGTGTAGAAAACCATATGTTTGAATGCTTTGGAGCATTCACACAATAATAAATAGATGGATTTTGGTGTAGAAAACCATATGTTTGAATGCTTTGGAGCATTCACACAATAATAAATAGATTAATTTTGGTGTACAAAACCATATGTTTGAATGCTTTGGAGCATTCCAACAATAATAATAATAAATAGATGAATTTTGGTGTAGAAAACCTAATGTGTGAATTAGTTTTGGTGTAGAAAACCATATGTTTGAATGCTTTGGAGCATTCACACAATAATAAATAGATACATTTTGGTGTACAAAACCATATGTTTGAATGCTTTGGAGCATTCCCACAATCATAATAATAAATAGATGAATTTTGGTGTAGAAAACCTAATGTGTGAATTAATTTTGGTGTAGAAAACCATATGTTTGAATGCTTTGGAGCATTCACACAATAATAAATAGATACATTTTGGTGTAGAAAACCTTATGCTTGAATGCTTTGGAGCATTCCCACAATAATAATAATAAATAGATGAATTTTGGTGTAGAAAACCTAATGTGTGAATTAATTTTGGTGTAGAAAACCATATGTTTGAATGCTTTGGAGCATTCCCACAATAATAATAATAAATAGATGAATTTTGGTGTAGAAAACCATATGATTGAATGATTTGGAGCATTTACACAATAATAATCATAAATATATGAATTTTGGTGTAGAAAACCACATGTTTGAATGCTTTGGAGCATTCACACAATAATAAATAGATACATTTTGGTGTACAAAACCATATGTTTGAATGCTTTGGAGCATTCCCACAATAATAATAATAAATAGATGAATTTTGGTGTAGAAAACCTAATGTGTGAATTAATTTTGGTGTAGAAAACCATATGTTTGAATGCTTTGGAGCATTCACACAATAATAATAATAATTTGATGCATTTTGGTGTAGAAAACCATATGTTTGAATGCTTTGGAGCATTCCCACAATAATAATAATAAATAGATGAATTTTGGTGTAGAAAACCTAATGTGTGAATTAATTTTGGTGTAGAAAACCATATGTTTGAATGCTTTGGAGCATTCCCACAATAATAATAATAAATAGATTAATTTTGGTGTAGAAAACCATATGTTTGAATGATTTGGAGCATTTACACAATAATAATCATAAATATATGAATTTTGGTGTAGAAAACCATATGTTTGAATGCTTTGGAGCATTCACACAATAATAAATAGATTAATTTTGGTGTAGAAAACCATATGTTTGATTGCTTTGGAGCATTCACACAATAATAAATAGATAAATTTTGGTGTAGAAAACCATATGTTTGAATGCTTTGGAGCATTCCCACAATAATAATAATAAATAGATGAATTTTGGTGTAGAAAACCTAATGTGTGAATTAATTTTGGTGTAGAAAACCTAATGTGTGAATTAATTTTGGTGTAGAAAACAATATGTTTGAATGCTTTGGAGAATTCACACAATAATAATAATACTTTGATGCATTTTGAGGTGTAGAAAACCATATGTGTGAATGCTTTGGAGCATTCCCACAATTAGCGCTACAACAGAGCTGTCACCTACACAATATGGACGTAAGTATTGGGACACACTGGTATGTACTCACCGCAGCAGTGGGCAGCCTTTGTGTGCACGCCACCGGGAGGCGCAGCTTCCAGTCGGTCTCTCCATCCAGCTGGTCAGTGCGGAGGAAACAGGAGCCTGGGATGGAGCGTTCATATCCAACACAAGGGGGCGACAACAAACAAGCCTTTGGTATCAAAGAGGCACGTCTGTATTCATGATGCAGGCGGGGGGCTTGGACACATACTCAAAGTCTGTTCCAGCAGCCAAGCGTGACTTAAAAAGTGGCTTTGGAACAACTTTTGCGAGCGGTGCTTTTAAAAAGGGGGAAAAAAACAAAACATGTGGTCACATTAAGTGGTGGCCACCCAGCCCTCCCCCCCCAAACCTTCAATGCGTCATCCTGCCACAAACTCCCCAGTCCTGGCTCCTCATAATTGACCTAATGGCCTCCACATGGACGCGAGATAAGCAAAACACCATTTCCAGTAAGACAAAGATGTCGTTTTCCTCGCCCCCAGCAACTGGCGTGAAGTTTTAGAATCTTTAAATGCATTAGTTTGGTGAATGTACTATTAAATACTGCCATTGTTTGATCACAATTTAACAAGTTAACATGGACTTTTATATTTTTTACTTTTTACTATTGTGCTTATTTTTTTTTTTACACTTATTTGACAATTACTAATGAGAAAAAATTAGACATGAACCATTTTGGTGTTACATCCTCGTTATTAAAGGCCTACTGAAAGCCACCACTACCGACCACGCAGTCTGATAGTTTATATATCAATGATAAAATCTTAACATTGCAACACATGCCAATACGGCCGGGTTAACTTATAAAGTGACATTTTAAATGTCCCGCTAAACTTCCGGTTGAAAACGTCTATGTATGATGACGTATGCACGTGACGTCAATTGTTGAAACGGAAGTATTCGGACGCCATTGAATCCAATACAAAAAGCTCGGTTTTCCTCGCAAAATTCCACAGTATTCTGGACATCTGTGTTGGTGAATCTTTTGCAATTTGTTTAATGAACAATGAAGACTGCAAAGAAGAAAGCTGTAGGTGAGATCGGTGTATTAGCGGTTGGCTGCAGCAACACAACCAGGAGGACTTTGACTTGGATAGCAGACGCGCTATCCGACGCTAGCCGCCGACCGCATCTATGATCGGGTGAAGTCATTCGTCGCTCCGTCGATCGCTGGAACGCAGGTGAGCACGGGTGTTGAGCAGATGAGGGCTGGCTGGTGTAGGTGGATAGCTTATGTTTTTAGCATAGCTCTGTGAGGTCCCGTTGCTAAGTTAGCTTCGATGGCGTCGTTAGCAACAGCATTGTTAAGCTTCGCCAGGCTGGAAAGCATTAACCGTGTGGTTACAGGTCCATGGTTTAATAGTATTGTTGATTTTCTGTCTATCCTTCCAGTCAGAGGTTTATTTCTTTTGTTTCTATCTGCAGTTAAGCCCGATACTATCACGTTAGCTCTGTAGCTAAAGTGCTTCGCCGATGTATTGTCGTGGAGATAAAAGTCAATGTGAATGTCCATTTCGCGTTCTCGACTCTCATTTTCAAGAGGATATAGTATCCGAGGTGGTTTAAAATATTAATCCGTGATCCACAATAGAAAAAGGAGAGAGTGTGGAATCCAATGAGCCAGCTTGTACCTAAGTTACGGTCAGAGCGAAAAAAGATGCGTCCTGCACTGCACTCTAGTCCTTCACTCTCACGTGCCTCATCCACGAATCTTTCATCCTGGCTTAAATTAATGGGGTAATCGTCACTTTCTCGGTCCGAATTGCTCTCGCTGCTGGTGTAAACAATGGGGAAATGTGAGGAGCCTTTCAACCTGTGACGTCACGCTACTTCCGGTACAGGCAAGGCTTTTTTTTATCAGCGACCAAAAGTTGCGAACTTTATCGTCGATGTTCTCTACTAAATCCTTTCAGCAAAAATATGGCAATATCGCGAAATGATCAAGTATGACACATAGAATGGATCTGCTATCCCCGTTTAAATAAAAAAAATTCATTTCAGTAGGCCTTTAAAGACAACTTAAAACTCACATTTATTTCTACACTGGTAAGCTGTTAAATAGTTTTATGATGTTTGACTGGTGAACAGAATATTTCTACTTACAATAGATTTAGTAGTCTACAAAACCCAAAAGCAGTGAAGTTGTCACGTTGTGTAAATGGTAAATAAAAAGAGACTACAATGATTTGCAAATCCTTTTCAACTTATATTCAATTGAATAGACTGCAAAGACAAGATATTTAACGTTCGAACTGGTAAACTTTGTTATTTTTTGCAAATATTAGCTCATTTGGAATTTGATGCCTGCATGTTTCAAAAAAGCTGGCACAAGTGGCAAAAAAGACTGAGAAAGTTGAAGAATGCTCATCAAAGACTTATTTGGAACATCCCACAGGTGAACAGGCTAATTGGGAACAGGTGGGTGCCATGATTGGGTATAAAAGTAGATTCCATGAAATGCTCAGTCATTCACAAACAAGGATGGGGCGAGGGTGAGCAAATTGTCCAACAGTTTAAGAACAACATTTCTCAACCAGCTACTGCAAGGAATTTAGGGATTTCACCATCTAAAATCTGTAATATCATCAAAAGGTTCAGAGAATCTGGAGATGTCTTTTGGACAACGTCTTTTTCATGGACGCCCCTGCTTATTTCAGTAAGAGCCACATTCTGCACGTGTTACAACAGCGTGGCTTCGTAGTAAAAGAGTGCGGGTACTAGACTGGCCTGCCTGTAGTCCAGACCTGTCTCCCATTGAAAATGTGTGGCACATTATGAAGCCTAAAATATGAGAAGGGAGACTGTTGAACAACTTAAGCTGTACATCAAGCAAGAATGGGAAAGAAATCCACTTCAAAAATGTGTCTCCTCAGTTCCCAAACCTTTACTGAGTGTTGTTAAAAGGAAAGGCCATGTAACACAGTGGTAAAAATGCCCCTGTGACAATTTTTTTGCAATGTGTTGCTGCCATTAAATTCTAAGTTAATGATTATTTGCCAAAAAAAAAAAGGAAGTTTCTCAGTTAAAAAATTAAATATCTTGTCTTTGCAGTCTATTCAATTGAATATAAGTTGAAAAGGATTTGCAAATCGTTGTATTCTCTTTTTATTTACCATTTACACAACGTGACAACTTCACTGCTTTTGGGTTTTGTACTAGTTCGAGTCATAATCAAGAATGTTAAAAAAAACCAAGATATGTGAGGCACATCGGTAAATAATTACGCCTGTCATTTTAAAACAAGGTGTTTTATTATTCATTTTTACACATGTTAAAGTAAAGTTTCGGATATGTTTACATTAATGTTTATTTTCATTTCTTGTTTCTTTTTGCTTTTTATTATTACTATTATTATTATTATTATTGTTTTTGTTATTCATTCTTGAATGGCTTTTTTGCAAAATTTGTTTGTTTTTGTTTTGTCTACATATTCGAAATAAACATGAAAGAAGAAGAAGAAAAATTTAAAACATGGTCCGTGTAATTAATAAAGCTTTTATAATAGACAAAGTTTGACCCTGGAACACATTATTTCTATTCCCATTATTATGAATACAGGTTAGCTTCTTTTTACACTTTTTAGATGATTAGAAATGTTCAAATATGATTTAAAACATTGCCTGTACACTTAATAAAGCTTTTATGAATGACACAGTTTGACCCTCGGACAGATTATTTCTGCTTACTTTATTATAAATAAAGGTTAGCTTCTTGTTACACCTTTATGATGATTAAAAATGCTCAAATATGATTTAAAACATTGCCCCCTATACTTATTAAAGCTGTGTATGAATGACAAAGTTTGACCCTGGAACAGATTATTTTTATTTACACTATTATGAATACTGGTTAGCTTATTGTTACACTTGTGGTGACAAGTTAATAAAGTACAAATATGGTTTCAAATATTGTCTGTACAGTTAAAATGAACTATCTGTGATGGTCACAGTTGGACCCTGTAACAGATTATTTCTATTCACATTACAATAAATACTGGTTAGCTTCTTTTTACACTTGTGTGACAGTTAATAACGTTCAAATCTTTTAGGATGACCACGGTTTTCACTTCTGTCATTTCTAAGAAGGAATATGAAATTTGGGAAAAATAATATTTGAAAGGGGCTAACTTGTTTTTACACTTGCATGACAGGCAATAATACTAAAATGCGACTTAAAACATTGCACGCACACTTAATAGAGCTTTTATGACAGCCATAGTTTGATCCTGAAACAGATTATTTCTAGTTTCATTATTAAAAACTGGTTAGCTTCTTTTCACACTTTTATGACAGTTAATAATGATAAATTATGACTTAAAACAATACTTTTATTCTTAAAAGACATTGAAGCAGAAATGTTTTAAGTGTTTGATTGTTTTCACATTTAATTATTAACACTGGTGAACTTACTTTTACTCTATGACGGTGAAGAATGTAACTTAAAACATTGTCTGTACACTTAATGAAGCGTTATGATGGCCACAGTTTGACCCTGGAGCTGGTTATTCATATGTAAAATACTATCAAAACTGATTTAACTTCTTTTTACACTTTTATGACAGTAAATAATGATAAAATGGTATTTAAACATTGCTTGTACATGTAAAACTTGTTTTGATTTGATGTCCCAATCACTTTAATGTAATTATTAACTAATAATGATACATTATGAGTTAAACAATACTTGTATACTTAAATTTTGTTTGCTTCAATGTCTTTTAAGTGTTTGATTATTTTCACATGTCATTATTAACACTGGTGAACTTACTTTTACTCTATGACAGTGAAGAATGTAACTTAAAACATTGCCTGTACACTTAATGAAGTGTTTATGATGGCCACAGTTTGACCCTGGAGCTGATTATTTATATTTAAATCAGTATCAAAACTGGTAAGCTTCTTTTTACACTTTTATGACAGTAAACAATGATTCAAACATTGCTTGTACATGTAAAACTTGTTTTGATTTGATGCCCCTGTCACTTTAATGTCATTATTAACACTGGTGAACTTACTTTTACTCTATGACGGTGAAGAATGTAACTTAAAATATTGCCTGTACACTTAATGAAGTGTTTATGATGGCCACAGTTTGACCCTGGAACTGATTATTTATATTTAAATAAGTATCAAAACTGGTAAGCTTCTTTTTACACTTTTATGACAGTAAACAATGATTTAAACATTGCTTGTACATGTAAAACTTGTTTTGATTTGATGTCTCTGTCACTTTAATGTCATTATTAACACTGGTGAACTTACTTTTACTCTATGACAGTGAAGAATGTAACTTAAAACATTGCCTGTACACTTAATGAAGCGTTTATGTCACCCTGGAACTGATTATTCATATTTAAATTAGTATCAAAAACTGGTTTAGCTTCTTTTTACACTTTTATGACAGTAAACAATGATAAACTATGATTTAAACATTGCTTGTACATGTAAAACTTCTTTTGATTTGATGCCCCTGTCACTTTAATGCCATTATTAACACTGGTGAACTTACTTTTACTCTATGACGGTGAAGAATGTAACTTAAAACATTGCCTGTACACTTAATGAAGCGTTTATGATGGCCACAGTTTGACCCTGGAACTGATTATTCATATTTAATTTAATATCAAAACTGGTTTAGCTTATTTTTACACTTTTATGACAGTAAACCATGATTAACTATGATTTAAACATTGCTTGTACATGTAAAACTTGTTTTGATTTGATGCCCCTGTCACTTTAATGTCATTATTAACACTAATTAACTTACTTTTACTCTATGACAGTAAAAAATGTAACTTAAAACATTGCCTGTACACTTAATGAAGCGTTTATGATGGCCACAGTTTGACCCTGGAACTGATTATTCATATCTAAATCAGTATCAAAACTGGTTTAGCTTCTTTTTACACTTTTATGACAGTAAACAATGATAAAATGGTATTTAAACATTGCTTGTACATGTAAAACTAGTTTTGTTTTGATGTCCCAATCACTTTAATGTAATTATTAACTAATAATGATACATTATGATTTAAACAATACTTGAATACTTAAAACATTTTTGCTTCAATGTCTTTTAAGTGTTTGATTATGTTCACATGTAATTTGACCCTGGAACTGATTATTCATATTTAAATTAGTATCAAAACTGGTTTAGCTTCTTTTTATACTTTTATGACAGAAAACAATGATAAAATATGATTTAAACATGGCTTGTACATGTAAAACTTGTTTTGATTTGATGCCCCTGTCACTTTAATGTCATTATTAACACTGGTGAACTTACTTTTACTCTATGACAGTGAAGAATGTAACTTAAAACATTGCCTGTACACTTAATGAAGCGTTTATGTCACCCTGGAACTGATTATTCATATTTAAATTAGTATCAAAACTGGTTCAGCTTCTTTTTACACTTTTATGACAGTAAACAATGATAAACTATGATTTAAACATTGCTTGTACATGTAAAACTTGTTTTGATTTGATGTCTCTGTCACTTTAATGTCATTATTAACACTGGTGAACTTACTTTTACTCTATGACAGTGAAGAATGTAACTTAAAACATTGCCTGTACACTTAATGAATCGTTTGATGGCTACAGTTTGAACCTGGAATTGATTATTCATATTTAAATTACTATCAAAACTGATTTAACTTCGTTTTACACTTTTATGACAGTAAACAATGATGAACTATGATTTAAACATTGCTTGTACATGTAAAACTTGTTTTGATTTGATGTCCCAATCACTTTAATGTCATTATCAACTAATAATGATAAATTATGATTTAAACAAAACATTTTTGCTTCAATGTCTTTTAAGTGTTTGATTATTTTCACATGTAATTATTAACACTGGTGAACTTACTTTTACTCTATGACGGTGAAGAATGTAACTTAAAACATTGCCTGTACACTTAATGAAGCGTTTATGATGGCCACAGTTTGACCCTGGAACTGATTATTCATATTTAAATTAGTATCAAAACTGGTTTAGCTTCTTTTTACACTTTTATGACAGAAAACAATGATAAAATATGATTTAAACATTGCTTGTACATGTAAAACTTGTTTTGATTTGATGCCCCTGTCACTTTAATGTAATTATTAACACTGGTGAACTTACTTTTACTCTATGACAGTGAAGAATGTAACTTAAAACATTGCCTGTACACTTAATGAAGCGTTTATGATGGCCACAGTTTGACCCTGGAACTGATTATTTATATCTAAATCAGTATCAAAACTGGTTAGCTTCTTTTTACACTTTTATGACAGTAAACAATGATAAAATGGTATTTAAACATTGCTTGTACATGTAAAACTAGTTTTGTTTTGATGTCCCAATCCCTTTAATGTAATTATTAACTAATAATGATACATTATGAGTTAAACAATACTTGTATACTTACATTTTTTTTGCTTCAATGTCTTTTAAGTGTTTGATTATTTTCACATGTAATTATTAACACTGGTGAACTTACTTTTACTCTATGACAGTGAAGAATGTAACTTAAAATATTGCCTGTACACTTAATGAAGCGTTTATGATGGCCACAGTTTGACCCTGGAGCTGATTATTTATATTTATATCAGTATCAAAACTGGTAAGCTTTTTTTTTTACACTTTTATGACAGAAAACAATGATAAAATATGATTTAAACATGGCTTGTACATGTAAAACTTGTTTTGATTTGATGCCCCTGTCACTTTAATGTCATTATTAACACTGGTGAACTTACTTTTACTCTATGACAGAGAAGAATGTAACTTAAAACATTGCCTGTACACTTAATGAAGCGTTTATGATGGCCACAGTTTGACCCTGGAACTGATTATTCATATTTAAATTAGTATCAAAACTGGTTTAGCTTCTTTTTACACTTTTATGACAGAAAACAATGATAAAATATGATTTAAACATGGCTTGTACATGTAAAACTTGTTTTGATTTGATGCCCCTGTCACTTTAATGTCATTATTAACACTAATTAACTTACTTTTACTCTATGACAGAGAAGAATGTAACTGGAAGCATTGCCTGTACACTTAATGAAGCGTTTATGATGGCCACAGTTTGACCCTGGAACTGGTCATTCATTATTTTTGTTCAAAGTACCAACAAATGAAAGATCAAACTGACTGAATGAACCTCACAGATATCTACTTATCTACCCCCAGAATGGACCTCAGAGGATGTGATTCATGCAAGTCCCCATTTATTATTTCCTTGGTTGCATGAAGTTTAATCAAGAAAATTAGCGCAAGGACGCCAGAGGAATGTTTTGTCTATGTTTGGTCTATAAGTGGCAGCAGCGACCCCCTTGCCTCTTACAATCCCAGCAGCTTTGACTGATAGTATAGTACTGGACCCAATTACAATTTGGACATTATAGGACTTCCTGTCCAGGCTCAGGGCTAATCCCTGCACCTCAGCGCCTTTTTTTCCTTTTTTAAACAAGTCATTTCCCCGGCCACGTCTGGATGAATGACCAGCAGATGTTTACCATTTCTCTCCGAGGTCCTTAAAAAGATCATGTCAGCAGGAACGCGCTGGTTCTGCAAAGAAAGGCAGAAAGAAAAACATCACTTCCTGGTCCGTGCTCTTCAAAATGTTTGTCTTATTGCCGTGCATGTGGCACATTAGTGACAGTCATTTGCAAAAAAAAAATAACAAGACCTCCTATGGCTGCTTTGACTCCTCCAAAAGAGAACAACAATGCGGTTCTTCCGGGTTGCGATTCCAGAAAGCTCCTCACAATCGCGTGTGACCTTTCCTTCGGCCAGCGCTTCAGAGAGACGCCGTGACGTGGAAACTGAAGACAGGAGCGCTCTTCTCGTATTTCACGCGCAAAGACCTCAGCGGGAGACTTCCAAAATTGACGCCAACTTTGATACGCGCAGTAAAGTTTTTTGGGTTTTTTTAAACGTATAAAAGGCCATTCTTCCCAATCAGTGCCATTTGTGTCCCCACGAAACATAACATATAAATAATACAAAATTAGATTTTTTTACCAAGAAAAGTGTCCTGCATAGTGATTTGCATTCATATTTAACATATTAATTTATACAGTACAGGCCAAAAGTTTGGACACACTTTCTCATTCAATGGGTTTTCTTTATTTTCATGACTATTTACATTGTAGATTGTCACATCAAAACTATGAATGAACACATGTGGAGTTATGTACTTAACAAAAGAAAAAGTGAAATAACTGAAAACATGTTTTAATATTCTAGTTTCTTCAAAATAGCCACCCTTTGCTCTGATTACTGCTTTGCACACTCTTGGCATTCTCTCCATGAGCTTCAGGCACACCTGTGAAGTGAAAACCATTTCAGGAGACTACCTCTTGAAGCTCATGGAGAGAATGCCAAGAGTGTGCAAAGCAGTAATCAGAGCAAAGGGTGGCTATTTTGAAGAAACTAGAATAGAAAACATCCATCCATCCATTTCCTACCGCACATGTTTTCAGTTATTTCACCTTTTTTTGTTAAGGACATAACTCCACATGTGTTCATTCATAGTTTTGATGTGACAATCTACAATGTAAATAGTCATGAAAATAAAGAAAACGCATTGAATTAAACTTTTGGCCTGTACTGTAAGTACGTACATACATTCATACATACATACACACATATACATACATACACATATACACATACATACATACACATATACACATACACATATGTATACATATATACATACATACACATATATACATACTTACATACACATATATATACACATACACAAATATATACATATACATACATACATATATATAGAACCTTTATTTAACCAGATAAGAAAAATATATATATACACATACATATACATACATACATACATACATATATATATATACATACATAAATATATATATATATATATATATACACACATATATACATACATATATATACGCATATATATATATATATACATACATATATACACCTATATACATACACATATATGTATACATATATACATACACATACACTACCGTTCAAAAGTTTGGGGTCACATTGAAATGTCCTTATTTTTGAAGGAAAAGCACTGTACTTTTCAATGAAGATAACTTTAAACTAGTCTTAACTTTAAAGAAATACACTCTATACATTGCTAATGTGGTAAATGACTATTCTAGCTGCAATTGTCTGGTTTTTGGTGCAATATCTACATAGGTGTATAGAGGCCCATTTCCAGCAACTATCACTCCAGTGTTCTAATGGTACAATGTGTTTGCTCATTGGCTCAGAAGGCTAATTGATGATTAGAAAACCCTTGTGCAATCATGTTCACACATCTGAAAACAGTTTAGCTCGTTACAGAAGCTACAAAACTGACCTGCCTTTGAGCAGATTGAGTTTCTGGAGCATCACATTTGTGGGGTCAATTAAACGCTCAAAATGGCCAGAAAAAGAGAACTTTCATCTGAAACTCGACAGTCTATTTTTGTTCTTAGAAATGAAGGCTATTCCACAAAATTGTTTGGGTGACCCCAAACTTTTGAACGGTAGTGTATATATATACTGTATATATACAGTATATATATAGTATATACACACACACATACATACATACATACATACACACACACACACACACACACACACACATACATACATATACACATATATACATGCACACACACATATATACATACATACATGCACACACACATATATATATATATATATATACATATATATATATATATATATATATATATATATATATATATATATATATATATATATATATATATATATATATATATATACACACACATATATATATATATATATATATATATATATATATATATATATATATATATATATATATATATATATATATATATATATATATATATATATACACACATATATATATATATTCACATATATACATACACACACATATATATATATATATACACACACATATACAAACACACATAGAAATATACACATTTACACGTACACACTCATACTAATGAACAAAGGCCCTCGCTCTCTGGTAACCAAACATCGCAGGAACTGATCACAGCCAATCAGGTAACAGTATCACCTATCAAGTTTCGTTGTGCCATCTTGTTGTCCTGCGGTTGATTCTTTGCATGGATTGAGAAGAGAAACTAAAAACGAGTGCTTCAGAGAGCCAAGAATTTGTGGATAAAACAGGAAAAGTCGCCTCGACAGTATAACAGTTTTAGGATTTTTTTTCAAACGGACCGTGGTCAGACCAAGGCGCTCCTAATCAGTAATACCACACCACCTTTGCCACGCTCACCCCTGAAATAGTTCTTCTCAGGTTTCTCTATGTTTACATTATGACACTTTGCACTATTTTGTTAGACTTTATTAAGCATTTCTGACATATTCCTTATTTTTGCACCTTCATTTTAAGAGGTTATTGTTAAATGTTCAATGTAATTTTTGTTTACATTGATTGTTTTCCATGCTTGTGTTGACATCTGCGTCCCTTTCTGCTTTGATCGCTGAGGGGATTACAATCAGAGGAAAGTTATATCTTAAATAAAAATATTTACATTAATAAATAATATTTATTTTCGATAAGACATAAGAAATAATTATCGAGAATTATCAATAATTATTGAGATTGACCAATACAAAACACTTGTATCGTGATACGGTTTTAGCTGTGTCGACCAGCTCTAATGTGTTTTTTTATTTCAATCATAAAGGTCAAACAAAAACGATCAATATCACATAAAGAAAACAAACATGGAAAAAAAGGAGCAGAAAGAAGTAAAACGTATAATATCTGCCCCCCAAATGAATTGGTATTCGGTAGTACAGGCGTAATATGATCAGTACAGAATTCGATACTCATCCCTAGTTACTACATCATTTTTAGTTGTTGAATCTTTGTAATATTTATGTCAACATGCTAAAAAATACCACACTAGGGGTTGTACGGTATAGTACCACGATACTAATGAATCATATTCGGTACTATATTGCCTCTAAAAAGTGAATGTAAACAAATGCCATGGGTGCCTGACATCCACTGTTAAGATACCAAGTACAATAGCGTATCTAGTCAATACTACTATGATTACATTGATATTTTTTATCATCACAAAATCTTTTTTCCTTTTTCATATTATGTTTATAAACTCAGGAAATACGTCCCTGGACACATGAGGACTTTGAATATGACCAATGTATGATACTGTAACTACTTGGTATCGGACCGATACCAAAATTTGTGGTATTATTCAAAACTAATGTCAAGTATCAAACAGAAGAATAAGTGATTATTACATTTTAGCAGAAGTGTAGATAGAACATGTTAAAAGAAAATAAGCAGATAGTAACAGTAAATAAACAAGTAGATTAATAATACATTTTCTTACAGCTTGTCCTTTATAATGTTGACAAAATAATATAATGGAAAATGACACAATATGTTACTGCATACGTCAGCAGACTAATTAGGAGCCTTTGTTTGTTTACTTACTACTAAAAGACAAGTTGTCTAGTATGTTCACTATTTTGAGGACAAAATTGTTCTTCAATTGCAACAATAAACATATGATTAATGTACCCTGGGATTTTTTGTTAAAATAAAGCAATTTTTTGTGGTCCCCTTTTTATTTAGAAAAGTATCGAAATACATTTTGTTACCGGTATCTGCACCAAAATATTGGTATCGGGACAACCAGTGTTGCCCATAAACTGCCAAGATACCTGTGGCGGTGGGGGCGTGGCTATGGGCGTGGTCACCATGACATCATCGAGTAATTTGCATAATGTACTACAATGATATGATTTTCTCTAAAAAAGGCTCAAAAAATGTATACTTACTAATTAATAATAACAGTTTTGTTTTAAACGTCCATCCATCCATTTTACAATATAATTACAACACTTTATGTACATATTTATATACAGATTTGAACAATAAGTTATTCACTGAAATATATTTATTAATTGTGGTTCTTACAAAAAATATATCTTATAAAATATAAAAGCTAAAATGTCTCTTAAAGCTCTGCCCCTTTAATTAGTGCATACTAAATAATTTAACTTTAGCCTACTACTACAACCATATTATTTACCAGCAACATAAAGTGAAACAGAGGCAGAGGTGTCCTGCCACAGTCAGTAACAAATAAACAGAAAAGAGTAGTGGTCAAATACAAATAAGGCAACAAGAGAAGTATCCTACACTTCTCTTTTGTAAAGTAAATCTGAACAGCCTATATGGGCATCTACATCAACTATATGATTTGCATGAGAAGCTGGACAGGACAAAAAACAAAACAAAAAAATGTTGTTTTTTTTAAAAATTTGTGGCGGACGTAATTCTTTCGTGGCGGGCCGCCACAAATAAATGAATGTGTGGGAAACACGGCTTATTCTTTTAATCCCGTTACTCAAATGAGTCATTATAGCCATAGGAATCTTGTAAGAAAAATGCCTGCGATGGGTCAACCAACACATATTGAATAGAAGATGAACATGTGCATTATCAGATTTAGAGTGGAAAAAGCCAGAAATTGAAGTTTATTTAGCAAACGGAAAGGGGTTATCATTTTTCCTGTAAATGAAGACTAATAATAAATCAAACAAACCTTTTCTACAATGATAAGATCCCCCACTTGGATATTGCTGCTTTTCACCTTCATTGTGCCTGGGAAAAAAACAACATAAAAAGCTTGTTTAGCAAACAATTCAAGCTGAAAAGTCAACTGGCAGCTGCTTTCCTGCATGCTCCAGCGCTCGCCTCCACTAAAGTTTGTGAGTGGGGGGCAGTCATTTTCCATGCATATCTGAAGGAATGCTGGGGGAGCTCAGGCCTTTTTCTCTCATTCCATTTGGAATTAACAGGCAAATTTGTTTGGAGGAGATCACTGACCCCTGACCCCCTGCCGTGACCTCTGGCCAATGCATATGCAAGACATTAAAGCACATATTATATCGCCATCCATGGGGCGGGGAGGGGGGGGTGCGTTCATGGGATTTCACATTTCTGCTTTGTCCGGCTGCGTGCAAGGAAGGGCATTCTATGCAATAAAAGATGATCATTAAAATTAGAAAGAGGGCTTGAAGGCGATATGTCACGCACATTTTGCTGGACGGCGTGTGCGGGGGTGCCGCTGCGGTGGAGGCGGGCGGTCGTCGCGTTTACGGCTCCAACAGGCTGCCACATCAAAGCGGCTAAGTGATGGAAACCACAAGAAGTTCCCTGCCTTTTTATTTTTTTATTGCCGCTCGCCACTTTATACCGCGCCCTTGTATACGCCGGCTTTTACGTCTCTCTGCTTTGAATTACACAGCGTTTGCCTCGGCCCCAATCAGCTTTCACAGGGCCAGTGCAGTCTCACTAAACTGAAATCTAAGTAAGATTAAATATCTTAAATAAGGGTGATATTTGCTTATTTTCTGTCTGATAAGATCATTCTTCTCACTAAGCAGATTTTATCTTATGGAGTGTTTTCTTGTTTTAAGGGTTTTGGTCCTAAATGATCTCAGTAAGATATTACAGCTTGTAGCTGACATTTGATGACCTATATTGAGTGAAACATGCTTAAAACTAGAATATCAACTGTTGCAAAGCTGTGTCATCAACACTCACAAGTAGGGATGTCCGATAATGGCTTTTTTGCCGATATTCCGATATTGTCCA
Organism: Entelurus aequoreus; assembly: GCF_033978785.1. NCBI lineage: Eukaryota > Metazoa > Chordata > Actinopteri > Syngnathiformes > Syngnathidae > Entelurus > Entelurus aequoreus. The sequence goes on along the minus strand of NC_084737.1, from coordinate 6,693,377 downwards.
ACTCTTAATTACCGATACCGATATATACAGTCGTGGAATTAACACATTATTATGCCTAATTTGGACAACCAGGTATGGTGAAGATGAGGTCCTTTTTAAAAAAAATAATAAAATAAAATAAGATAAATAAATTAAAAATATTTTCTTGAATAAAAAAGAAAGTAAAACAATATAAAAACAGTTACATAGAAACTAGTAATGAATGAAAATGAGTAAAATTAACTGTTAAAGGTTAGTACTATTAGTGGACCAGCAGCACGCACAATCATGTGTGCTTACGGACTGTATCCCTTGAAGACTGTATTGATATATAATGTAGGAACCAGAATATTAATAACAGAAAGAAACAACCCTTTTGTGTGAATGAGTGTGAATGGGGGAGGGAGGTTTTTTGGGTTGGTGCACTAATTGTAAGTGTATCTTGTGTTTTTTATGTTGATTTAATTAAAAAAAACAAAAAATAAAATAAAAATTTAAAAAACGATACCGATAATTAAAAAAAACGAGACCGATAATTTTCGATATTACATTTTAAAGCATTTATCGTCCATCTCTACTCGCAAGTATAAAACTACTTTTTTAAAGTACCATATTTTTCGGATTATAAGTCGCTCCGGAGTATAAGTCGCACCGGCCGAAAATGCATAATAAAGAAGGAAAAAAACATATATACACTACCGTTCAAAAGTTTGGGGTCACCCAAACAATTTTGTGGAATAGCCTTCATTTCTAAGAACAAGAATAGACTGTCGAGTTTCAGATGAAAGTTCTCTTTTTCTGGCCATTTTGAGCGTTTAATTGACCCCACAAATGTGATGCTCCAGAAACTCAATCTGCTCAAAGGAAGGTCAGTTTTGTAGCTTCTGTAAGGAGCTAAACTGTTTTCAGATGTGTGAACCTGATTGCACAAGGGTTTTCTAATCATCAATTACCCTTCTGAGCCAATGAGCAAACACATTGTACCATTAGAACACTGGAGTGATAGTTGCTGGAAATGGGCCTCTATACACCTATGTAGATATTGCACCAAAAACCAGACATTTGCAGCTAGAATAGTCATTTACCACATTAGCAATGTATAGAGTGTATTTCTTTAAAGTTAAGACTAGTTTAAAGTTATCTTCATTGAAAAGTACAGTGCTTTTCCTTCAAAAATAAGGACATTTCAATGTGACCCCAAACTTTTGAACGGTAGTGTATGTGTATGTATATATGTATACATATATGTGTATGTATATAGGTGTATATATGTATGTATATATATATATATATGCGTATATATATGTATGTATATATGTGTGTATATCAATGTGACCCCAAACTTTTGAACTGTAGTGTAAGTCGCACTGGAGTATAAGTCGCATTTTTGGGGGAAATGTATTTGATAAAAGCCAACACCAAGAATAGACATTTGAAAGGCAATTTAAAATAAATAAAGAATAGTGAACAACAGGCTGAATAAGTGTACGTTATATGAGGCATAAATAACCAACTGAGAACGTGCCTGGTATGTTAACGTAACATATTATGGTAAGAGTCATTCAAATAACTATAACATATAGAACATGCTATACGTTTACCAAACAATTTGTCACTCCTAATCACTAAATCCCATGAAATCTTATATGTCTAGTCTCTTACGTCAATGAGATAAATAATATTATTTGATATTTTACGCTAATGTGTTAATAATTTCACACATAAGTCGCTCCTGAGTATAAGTCGCACCCCCGGCCAAACTATGAAAAAAACTGTGACTTATAGCCCCGCTGGATGCATTAAACAATGTAACAAAGTTTTCCAAAATAAGAGAACAACTTCAACTCAAGTTATGGCAAAAAGTGCCAACATGGCACTGCCATATTTCTTATTTAAGTCACAAAGTGCATTGTTTTTTTTAACATGCCTCAAAACAGCAGCTTGGAATTTGGGACATGCTCTCCCTGAGAGAGCATGAGGAGGTTGAGGTGGTGGGGGTAGGAGGTAGGGGGTAGCAGGGGGTGTATATTGTAGCGTCCCGGAAGAGTTAGTGCTGCAAGGGGTTCTGGGTATTTGTTCTGTTGTGTTTATGTTGTGTTACGGTGCGGATGTTCTCCCGAAATGTGTTTGTCATTCTTGTTTGGTGTGGGTTCACAGTGTGGCGTATATTTGTAACAGTGTTAAAGTTGTTTATACGGTCACCCTCAGTGTGACCTGTATGGCTGTTGACCAAGTATGCATTGCGTTCACTTGTGTGTGTGTGAAAAGCCGTAGATATTATGTGACTGGGCCGGCACGCAAAGGCAGTGCCTTTAAGGTTTATTGGCGCTCTGTACTTCTCCCTACGTCCGTGTACACAGCAGCGTTTTAAAAAGACATAAATTTAACTTTTTGAAACCGATTCCGATAATTTCCGATATTACATTTTAAAGCATTTATCGGCCGATAATATCGGACTGCCGATATTATCGGACATCCCTACTCACAAGTATAAAACTGCTTTTTTTAAAGTAATCATTTCTTATTTCAAGCATGAAAAAAAAAAAATCACGACTTTGACACAATTTTGTCTCATAATTAAAACGGATGGACTTTGCTGTTTTATTTTCAATGAAACAATAGAAAATACGTACTCATATAGTAGTACAGTTGGCACAGTACAGCAAACAGACAGTTAATATTTAAACATTTAACATTTCAAACAATTTTGAACAGAAATAGTTCATGCACATTCAGATAAATTCTTCAAAATTACAATAAAAAAATGTTGGCCGGGGGCCGGGCTGTATATATGCGCACTAATTGACTGAAAGAGCACGCACTTGGCGCGATGATGTCATGTTATCCATGGAAAAATGCATTTTTAGACAATATGATTTGCCTGAGCGGCTAGGAGACCCCGAGAGTAACAAGCGGTTGCCTTGTTGCCTTTCCATTAAGAACAATAAATTAGTTTTTAGTATAAGTTCGCTGGTTTCAAGAAATATAATATCATTATGTCAAGATAATGGCACTAGCATTTACTTCATTTAAGAATATTTTTCAACACATTGAGCAAAAAGGTATCTTTTTTTTTTTCTACCAAGAAAATTGCACTTGTTACTAGTGAGAATATACTTATATTAAGCTATTTTTGGGTTCATTGAAGTTAGCTAATTTTAATTTTCTTGTTCTATTGGCAGATAATTTTGCTTCGTTCAAATAAAATACCCCTCATTTTTATATATTTTTTTCTTGTTTTTGAACACTGACTTTTTGCAGTGCAGGAAACCGTGGCTCAGGCGGCAACATGGACGCCAACGTGAGGAACGTCGTTACGCAAGCCGCGTAAGAGGTTGTCGGGCAACCATCTCCTTGAATCACTCTCCCCATTTTGACTTTACACTTAAAATCTTCCTTTCTGACGAGGCACCTTTCACTACGGATATGTTTTAGAGATTGAAATAGCACTTTCAGTAGTTATAGGCATAATAATAGATGATGGATTAGGTCGGGGGTCAGCAACCCCCCGGCTCTTTGGTGCCGCCCTAGTACCTCCCTGCTTGATACTCAGCATCAGGCGGGCCGGTTCTACAATCGGAATAAAACTGGACTCACTGGTGACGGTGGCAGAGAAGAGGACTGTGGAAAAACTAGTGAGCATCCTGGATGATGCCAGTCACCCTCTGCATACCGTTGTCAGTAGCCAGAGGAGCCTGTTCAGTGCTAGACTGCTTCATCCCAAGTGCAGGACTAATACACTCAAAAACTCCTTTGTCCCACACGCCATTAGACTGTACAACTCCTCTCTGGGGGGAGGGGGGGTACTAGGATGACAGGGGATGCAAAACAATAACAGTGAAATACTTTTTCATAACATGGTCACTACTGCCTAGTTTCTCTTGTTATATTCTTATTTTACTGTTATATTTTTATTCTCATCGTTGCTTTTTATTTTTATTCTATTGTAATATTTTTCTATTTTGTCTCCATTTATACCCCCATTATTTACTTTTTACAATTTTGTACACTGCTGCTGGAATTTAAATTTTCCTGAGGGAACTCTCCTGAAGGAATCAATAAAGTACTATCTATCTATCTATCTATCTATCTATCTATCAAGGGTTGGAATTGGGGGTTTAATCACCAAAAATGATTCCCGGGCGCGGCCACTGCTGCTGCTCACTGCTCCCCTCACCTCCCAGGGGGCTATCAAGGGTGATGGGTCAAATGCAGAGAATAATTTTGCCACACCTGGTGTGTGTGTGACAATCATTGGTACTTTAACTTTTTAACTATAACTTTAGTGGCTCCCTGGACCGCTTTCAAAGATGTGTGAAAATGGAAAAAGATGAAGAAAAAAAAAAAGTTTTTGTTTTAATATATTTTCTGTAGGAGGACAAACATGGCACAAACATTCCTAAGTGTTAGAAATCCCACTGTTTATGTTATACATGCTTCACTGATGAGAATATTTGGCAAGTACCGTTTTGCCCTACTAATTTCAGCGAGCCTTGAACTCACCGTAGTTTGTTTACATTAGAGATGTCCGATAATGGCTTTTTTGCCGATATCCGATATTGTCCAACTCTTAATTACCGATTCCAACCGATGCCGCGGGTGGTGTATATATTTTCAAGTATTTCTTATATATGTATATATTATATATTCCGTTCATGAATGAGTATATCCGTTCAGCCACCGTGTTCAATGGAGAAGTGTGATCTACAAAATTTTGCAGGCAGCATACCACTTCCCCTCCGAGCTGTCCTGGATGAACTGAAATTATTTTCTCCAATCATTTTGGAACTTGCACGCGTACTTCTTCTTCTTACTCGTCGTCGCCATGTCTCTTCTTCGTTCTTCTGCTTCATCTCTGTTATGTTTTTTTGGACATTACTACTTGCCGTAGTTTTGAAACAATGCATGATGGGAATCCGGATGTTGTGTGTCAGTGTATTAACGTGCCGGCTGGAATAAACACACGCTGAGAAATAGCTCCGTGCCTGCCTACTTTATGGGTTATAGATAAACCTATGGATAACGGAGACATATATAATAATCTCCTTTTCAGGTGAGAGAGGACGCTGAAGGCAGTGCCTTTAAGGCACGCCCCCAATATTGCTGTCCGGGTGGAAATCGGGAGAATGGTTGTCCCGGGAGATTTTCGGGAGTGGCACTGAAATTCGGGAGTCTCCTGGGAAAATCGGGAGGGTTGGCAAGTATGGTTTTACTAGCCTGACATTATGTTACAATGCAATGTTATCAGAAAGCTCACGTAGCTATGCTAGTGTTGCTAACGTTTGTGTGCGCCTGTCCCACTCCTTAATTTGACAATGTTGCATGGGATATCTGACATCTATTATGTTGGACAAGTGCACAGTACCAGTGTGTATGTCAAAAGCGTATTGAGTACACAACAGTGCTTCTAAAAGACACACACCGCTCATTAACATTAAAGCTAAATACACATTAACCAGACTTTTAAACTGTCTAAATTCTAGCATCAATGCTAATATCCATCCATCCATCCATTTTATACCGCTTGCCCCTTTTGGGGTAGCGGGGGGTGCTGGAGCCTATCCCAGCTGCATTCGGGCGGAAGGCGGGGTACACCCTGCACAAGTCGCCACCTCATCACAGGGCCAACACAGATAAACAGACAACATAAAAGTATTGTGCACATGTTTGAACATATTGGGTACAGTTTTTATTAAAAACGTTAACAAACACTATAATATGGGATCTTTTAGGTTTTCTGTCAATCAGCTTAAAGGCCTACTGAAATGAAATTGTTTTATTTAAACGGGGATAGCAGATACATTCTATGTGTCATACTTGATCATTTTGCGATATTGCCATATTTTTGCTGAAAGGATTTAGTATAGAACGACGACGATAAAGTTCGCAACTTTTGGTCGCTGATAAAAAAAAAAAGCTTAGCCTATACCGGAAGTAGCGTGACGTCACAGGAGGAAGGATTCCTCACAATTCCCCGTTGTTTGCAATGGAGCGAGAGAGATTCGGACCGAGAAAGCGACGATTACCCCATTAATTTAAGCGAGGATGAAAGATTTGTGGATGAGGAACGTTAGAGTGAAGGACTAGAGTGCAGTGCAGGGTGTATCTTTTTTCGCTCTGACCGTAACTTAGGTACAAGCTGGCTCATTGGATTCCACACACTCTCCTTTTTCTATTGTGGATCACGGATTTGTATTTCAAACCACCTCGGATACTATATCCTCTTGAAAATGAGAGTCGAGAACGCGAAATGGACATTCACAGTGACTTTTATCTCCACGACAATACATCGTTGACGCACTTTAGCTACGGCGCTAACGTGATAGCATCGGGCGCAAATGCAGATAGAAACAAAATTTTTAAAAAACCCTGACTGGAAGGATAGACAGAAGATCAACAATGCTATTAAACCATGAACATGCAAATACACGGTTAATAATTTCCAGCTTGGCGAAGCTTAACAATTGAAGCTAACTTAGCTACGGAGCTAACGTGATAGCATCAGGCTCAAATGCAGATAGAAACAAAATTTTAAAAAACCCTGACTGGAAGGATAGACAGAAGATCAACAATACTATTAAACCATGAACATGCAAATACACGGTTAATAATTTCCAGCTTGGCGAAGCTTAACAATTGAAGCTAACTTAGCTACGGAGCTAACGTGATAGCATCAGGCTCAAATGCAGATAGAAACAAAATTTAAAAAAACCCTGACTGGAAGGATAGACAGAAGATCAACAATACTATTAAACCATGAACATGTAAATACACGGTTAATAATTCTCAGCTTGGCGAAGCTTAACAATTGAAGCTAACTTAGCTACGGAGCGGCGGCGGGCGTTGTAGCTTTCAACGACACCCCGGCCGCCATCAGAGTCGGCAAGAAACATATATTTCCCCAAAGTTACGTATGTGACATGCACATAGCGACACGCACGTACGGGCAAGCGATCAAATGTTTGGAAGCCAAAGCTGTACTCACAGTAGTGCGTCTGCTATCCAGCTCAAACACAACACAACCTCCTGATTGTGTTGCCGTAGTCCGCCGCTAATACACCGATCGCACCTACAACTTTCTTATTTGCAGTCTCCATTGTCCATTAAACAAATTGCAAAAGATTCACCAACACAGATGTCTAGAATACTGTGGAATTGTTCGATGAAAACAGAGCAGTTTGTATGGTGACACATTGGGTACGAATACTTCCGTTGCCGTCGTGACGTCACGCGCATACGTCATCATACATAGACGTTTCCAACCGGAAGTTTAGCGGGAAATTTAAAATTGCACTTTATAAGTTAACCCGGCCGTATTGGCATGTGTTGCAATGTTAAGATTTCATCATTGATGTATAAACTATCGGACTGCGTGGTCGCTAGTAGTGGCTTTCAGTAGGCCTTTAATACGAATAAAGTTGAGTTGAATCTGAACCTTCGTCGTACCTCTCGTTGACAGCTTGCTGTAGATCTGTGAGTTCACCTCTTTGTCTCGAAAATAGCATCTTATTTCATCCACGGCCTCTCGAATGATGGTGATGATCAACACCAGACCCTAAACAGCAACAACAAAAGGTGACAAGTGGAAAGCAACTGGTAAAGGAAGATGGCCAACCTACCAGAGGGACCCAGTAGGTGTAGAGGTCGCCCAAGCGGAGCTCCTCCACAAACTGGGAGCAGGCCAGCAGCAGGAAGTAGAGGTTGAAGAAGTACTTGAACTGATTGAACAGCACCTGTCAGCACAATAAAACACAATATTATACTGAGGGACTTTTTACAACCATAGATTACTTTCTCTGGTTTCGTAACAACAGTTTTACGTTGTCTTTTTTTATTTAACCAGGAAAAAATTCCCATTGAGATTAAAAACATCTTTTTCAAGGGAGTCCTGGCCAAGAGGCAGCAAAGTTACACATAAAATAACATTTAAATTACACATTAAAATGACAGGATGGACATCAATGGAAACAAGCCTTTTGGCTTTTTGTGCCATCCATTTGCCTTTTTAAAGGCAAAGTGGGGCGGTATAGCTCGGTTGGTAGAGTGGCCGTGCCAGCAACTTGAGGTTTCCAGGTTCGATCCCTGCTTCCGCCATCCTAGTAACTGCCGTCGTGTCCTTGGGCAAGACACTTTACCCACCTGCTCCCAGTGCCACCCACACTGGTTCAAATGTAACTTAGATATTGGATTTCACTATGTAAAAGCGCTTTGAGTCACTAGAGAAAAGCGCTATATATATATAATTCATTTCATTTTCATTTCATAAAGAATTACATGGATTCAATTATTTAAGATGTCAAACTTCTCAATCAATCAATAACTGAGGCTTCTTCAAATGTTCTCAGTTGAGATTAGGGTCGTACGGTATACCGCTATTAGTATAGTACCGCGATTCTAATGATACCCCTCTGTACTATAACGCCTCTTAAAAGTACCGGTTCCCCCACCCCCACCCCGTCGTCGTCACGTCGCATCATTGCTGGTTTTACAAGCAGAGAAGCGTATTCGGCAGCGCGCACACACAGAGTACTTACAAGCAAACACAGGGTGTAGACAGAAAAAGGAGAACGGACGCATTTTGGTGTAAAAAGTAACGATAATGGTGAAGTTATAACACTGAAACACCCTCAGGAAGAGGTGCTTTAAGATGTCCATCCGCAGTCTGTAGTGTTTTAGCTACTTCTAAATCACTAATCCTCGCCTCCATGGCGACAGATAAAGTACGTTTCTTACAAGTATTATTATCACTGCAGGACGAGGAATAGCTAAACATGCTTCACTACACATTGTAGGAGGATACAATAGCTCACCGGCGTCACAATGTAAACAAACGGCATGGGTAGGGATGATCCTCGAAACCGGTTTTCCCGGTTGTTCGATAAGAAAAGAACAGAGTCCTCGGACTCGAATCCCTTTTTGAGAACCGGTACCCGTTATCGAGACCACTATAGTAAAGAAAAAGAGTTGGTTCTTTATTCAATTTTTTAGGGGGGTAACAGTCAATATTTATTTAGTTATTAGATTTTATTTTTTTCTTATATAATAAAAGTGAGGTTTTGTTAAACCAAATATTGTGTGTTTTTTTCCATATGCAACAACCTATCTGGACTCGATAAGAGAATCGATAAGGAATCGGTTCGTCAAGAGGATTCGATAATAGGCTTGAACTCGATAATTTCTTATCAAACATCATCCCTAGCCATGAGTGGATCTACACCTGACATCCACTGTAATGATACCAAGTACAAGAGCGTATCTAGTCGATACTACTATGATTACATCAATATTTTTGAGCATCACAAAATCTTTCGTTTATAAAAAAATATATATTATGTTTATAAACTCAGTAAATACGTTCCTGGACACATGAGGACTTTGAATATGACCAATGTATGATCCTGTAACTACTTGGTAATTTGTGGTATCATCTAAAACTAATGTAAAGTATCAAACAACAGAATACTAAGAGAATATTAAATTTTAACAGAAGTGTAGATAGAACATGTTAAAACAGGAAGTAAGCAGATATTATCAGTAAATTAACAAGTGGATTAATAATCCACTTGTTAATTTAAATCCCAAATTGTTTCTTCCTTCTTGTCCGCTATCCTTCCTCACATCTAACACTCACGTTCTAACCTCCCTGAGTTTCATTAGCGTCAGTGTGCAAGATGGCTAGCAGGGCAAAGTCAACAGAGTGCAGGCCGGGGGAGCAAAGCAGACCACAAGAGAGACATCACACATGAAGACGCCACCAAATTAAAATAAAAGGGGGTGAGATTTTGCATTGCAAATACATATTTGTTCTTGTCTTTTGCTTGGCGAACGAAACGACACCCTGGTGAAGATCCTAAGACAACTGGACATGTCTGGAAAACAAATGTTTATGCAAAATAACACCCCCCCACCCCCGCCTCAAAAAAGTCACAAGAATAAACAGTCAGCCACCAGCATCATCACGACATTTAAAGTAGATACACACATAACACAAATGTAGGTTAATGGTGCCCCAGGCCTCGAAATTTAACTTTTTAAGGTCAAGGCAAGTGTTGCCTTGAAGGAGAGCTCATATTTTAGGGCACCAAGGCAAGTTAGAAGGGCACCATTAAGAGTTTGAGCAGAAATATGTCATATAGGAATTAACTATACACAATAAAACATTAACAAAATGCTGTGTCACATGAATGTTTTTTTTAAGTAATACCTTTGTGACATGAAAAAAGCAAGTAATGTAAAAAAAAACCTTGTGTTTACTTTTTGATATCAAAATAAAACAAAGCAGTTTGGCTATAGATGATGAAGTCTAATAAACAAGCTTTGTTCTTCTCTTGGTTCAGTATAACAGTTTGGCCAACAAAAATAAAGAGGAGTGACACCTCTCACATGGAATACACAATTTTCACAGCCTGCGTTCAGTTCGATGAGATGACAAAACATTTTAGCTAGTATTGATGATATTTGAACACTGATACAGTTTGCAGTTAAATAAAGGAGTGAACATCCCAGTAAACAAACTAAAGACTTTATAGACAAGTTGTGACAACGTTCACGACACATCACCTGCTGCACGTTTCATTCATTCATTTTTTTTATTTATTTATTTATTTCAGGCAATGACATAAAAAAGTACAAAGTTGACAACACATAATAATATTAATTAATATAGTGCAAAAGGTAATGCATAGTAGTGGTCCCCAACCACCGGGCCACGGCCCGGTACCGGTCCATGGACCGATTGGTCGTGGCCGCACAAGAAATTAAAAAAAATTAAAAAAAGTTTTTTTTTTTTTTTAAATTAAATCAACATAAAAAACACAATATATACATTATATATCAATATAAATCAATACAGTCTGCAGGGATACAGTCCGTAAGCACACATGATTGTATTTCTTTATGACAAAAAAAAATAAATAAATAAATAAATAAATTTAAAAAAAAAATTACTACTTCCCTACCCCCCTACCCCCGGTCCGTGGGACAAATTTTCAAGCATTGACCGGTCCGCAAGTACAAAAAGGTTGGGGACCACTGATGTATAGTATGTAATGCATGATTGTCCAGTTTTGCCTGAAAGGGAGTGGGAAGAAGATAATTTATTTAATCCCACCCCCAGTTCTCCATTCAGTGATTATTCACATGAGTTTCACTCTTACTTTGTTCAAGGATTATAATACAGATGCTGCATCACAGTGGCATTACCACAGCGTTTCCTCACCTCGTTAACTCTCAGTCACAGCAGCTATCGGCAAAAGAAAAGTAACATCAAATAGTTTTCACCTTCGCAGTATACTTTTAGTGTAGGGACAAGTGTCTCCAATATTGTCCACACCTGTCTCCATCTAAACACACCAGTGCGCTCTTAAACGCACGCCGGAAAATGAGGGAAAAGGACGCTAAACCAAGCGCTTGGCTCATTTTACTCCGAGGGGAAATCTCCCGAGCAAAGTCTGTGTCGTTGGTCCGCCATGATTATCGAGCCAAACGACGCTAGTGCGCATGCGCCTGACTTCGTGTTGCCTAAAATGCATTAATAAATGACGGGGTTTCGGTAATTAAAAAATTAGATGGTATTACTAACCGTCGGGAATTTCATCGCAAATTATCATCATACTGTTTATTGTTACATCCGTCGTCCATTAACAAGTAAAAAGTCAAGGGTGGTCACGGCATGTTCTTGCCAGGGATGTTGGTCTATTTTTTAGGGCATTACGGCAAATGACATGCGGCAAAACGTGGTTAAGTTCGAACCCATTCAGTTTTGTTATTTTATTATAGATGATCTATCCATCCATCCATTTTCTACCGCTTGTCCCTTTTGGGGTCGCGGGGGGTGCTGGAGCCTATCTCAGCTGCATTCGGGCGGAAGGCAAGTTACACCTTGGACAAGTCGCCACCTCATCGCAGGGCCAACACAGATAGACAGACAAAATTCACACTCACATTCACACACTAGGGACCATTTAGTGTTGCCAATCAACTTATCCCCAGGTGCATGTTTTTGGAGGGAACCCACACAGTCACGGGGAGAACATGCAAACTCCACACAGAAAGATACCGAGGGCAGGATCGAACCCAGGACTTTCGTATTGTGAAGCAGACGCACTAACCCCTCTACCACCGTGCTGCCCGTACACATATATATATATATATATATATATATATATATATATATATATATATATATATATATATATATATATATATATATATATATATATATATATATATATATATATATATATATATATATATATATATATATATATATTAGGGCTGCAACAACTAATCGATTAAAATCGATTATAAAAATAGTTGGCGATTAATTTAGTCATCGATTCGTTGGATCTATGCTATGCGCATGCGCAATTTTTTTAAATTATTTTTTTTAATAAACCTTTATTTATTAACTGCAACATGTACAAACAGCTGAGAAACAATAATCAAAATAAGTATGGTGCCAGTATAGTGTTTTTTTTTCAATAAAATACTGGAAAGGATAGAAATGTAATTTGTCTCTTTTATCCGATCATTAATCGATTAATCAAAGTAATAATCGACAGATTAATCGATTATCAAATTAATCGTTAGTTCCAGCCGTAATATGTATACATATATATATATAAATAAATAAATATACGTAGATATGTGCCGCAGGTTAGTTAGGGTTAGCAAATCAAGCACTTATTTTCTCCTACCTTGAAAGAGGTCATGAACTTCCCATGAGCTCACCGGGTAAACAAACATGGCATCAATCATGATCACATGTTGCCTGCTATTTGGACCAAATGTTCTGCAAACACATCAAACCTTATCAGCCACCTGAAACGCCGGCTTCGCTTCGACAGTGATTTGAAAGCCCACCAAGATGCCCACCGCTAAAAAAGCAGCCACGAAGAAAGTACACAAACCAGAGTTTTGATGCTGCACGTGCTCACTGAGCTGAAGTCTGGTGAGACAGTGTATATGATAGAGCGAAAAGGAGCAGGGAGAAGCGGAGCTTATTGAATTTTACCCCTTGTCTGTGTCTCAGCCGTGTGTGTGGCATGACCTTCCAGTGACACTCACCCCGGGCAGGAAGGTGAAGAAGTTATACTTCTGGTTGTTGATGACATTCCGGGGGTACCTCTGCTCCCTCTTCTCTGGATGGCCCAGCCACACCGTGCGGGGACGGAAGTCGCACATGCCGCAACACTTGGACCACGGGCAGCACCTGGGAGGAGGGGTAAAAAAAACAGATGCCGTTAAGAGCTGTGGCTGTAGGCAACGTCCTGATGTACAGTAGGTTTTAATGAACTCCACAAGATGCTAGTAGCTGCTTTTGAGGTACTACGACTGGGTCAGCATTCGGCAGCTCCACCCGGCTCTGCATGCGCTATAAATATATCTAATTTGTAGGGCTGCAACTAACGATTAATTTGATAATCGATTAATCTGTCGATTATTACTCCGATTAATCGATTAATAATTGGATAAAAGAGACAAACTACATTTCTATCCTATCCAGTATTTTATTGAAAAAAAAACAGCATACTGGCACCATACTTATTTTGATTATTGTTTCTCAGCCGTTTGTAAATGTTGCAGTTTATAAATAAAGGTTTATTTTAAAAAAATAATAATAATATTTTTTTTTTAATAAAAAAAAACAAAAAACAAAAACTGCGCATGCGCATAGCATAGATCCAACGAATCGATGACTAAATTAATCGGCAACTATTTTAATAATCGATTTAATCGATTAGTTGTTGCAGCCCTACTAATTTGTATATATTTGGCCATGACACATGTATATGTGATTTCTAGAGATGTCCGATAATATCCAACTGCCGATATTATCAGCCAATAAATGCTGTAAAATGTAATATCGGAAATTATCGGTATCGGTTTCTAAAAGTAAAATGTATGACTTTTTAAAACGCCGCTGTACGGAGTGGTACACGGACGTAGGGAGAAGTACGGAGCAGTTGTGTCTCCCAGTCATACTTGCCAACCCTCCCGATTTTCCCGGGAGACTCCCGAATTTCAGTGCCCCTCCCGAAAATCTCCCGGGGCAACCATTCTACCGAATTTCTCCCGATTTCCACCCAGACAACAATATTGGGGGCGTGCCTTAAAGGCACTGCCTTTGCGTGCCGGCCCAATCACATAATATCTACGGCTTTTCACTCAGGTGAATGCAAGGCATACTTGGTCAACAGCCATACAGGTCTCACTGAGGGTGACCGTATAAACAACTTTAACACTGTTACAAATATACGCCACACTGTGATGGCAACATATGTTGCTCCAAAACCTGTATGTACCTTTCAGCATTAATGGTGCCTTCACAGATGTGTAAGTTACCCATGTCTTGGGCACTAATACACCCCCATACCATCACACATGCTGGCTTTTCAACTTTGCGCCTATAAAAATCCGGATGGTTCTTTTCCTCTTTGGTCCGGAGGACACGACGTCCACAGTTTCCAAAAATAATTTGAAATGTGGACTCGTCAGACCACAGAACACTTTTCCACTTTGTATCAGTCCATCTTAGATGAGCTCGGGCCCAGCGAAGCCGACGGCGTTTCTGGGTGTTGTTGATAAATGGCTTTCGCTTTGCATAGTAGAGTTTTACCTTGCACTTACAGTTGTAGCGACAAAATGTAGTTACTGACAGTGGTTTTCTGAAGTGTTCCTGAGTCCATGTGGTGATATCCTTTACACACCAATGTCGCTTTTTGATGCAGTACCGCCTGAGGGATCGAAGGTCCGTAATATCATCGCTTACGTGCAGTGATTTCTCCAGATTCTCCGAAACTTTTGATGATATTATCGACCGTAGATAGTGAAATCCCTAAATTCATTTCAATAGCTTGTTGAGAAACGCTGTTCTTAAGCTGTTGGACAATTTGCTCACGCATTTGTTGACAAAGTGGTGACCCTCGCCCCATCCTTGTTTGTGAATGACTGAGCATTTCATGGAAGCTGCTTTTATACCCAATCATGGCACCCACCTGTTCCCAATTAGCCTGTTCACCTGTGGGACGTTCCAAATAAGTGTTTGATGAGCATTCCTCAACTTCCTCAGTCTTTTTTGCCACTTGTGCCAGCTTTTTTGAAACATGCTGAAGGCATCAAATTACGAATGAGCTAATATTTGCAAAAAATAAGTTTTCCAGTGTGAACATGAAATATCTTGTCTTTGCAGTCTATTCAATTGAATATAAGTTGAAAAGGATTTGCAAATCATTGTATTCTCTTTTTATTTACCATTTACACAACGTGACAACTTCACTGGTTGTGGGTTTTGTATTATATAACAACTGGACAGCAGTTATTATAATCAGCTCATTTTTAAATGTTGCAATAAAAAAATAAGATTTTATTATTCAAAACATTTAATATTTATTAACATAAAACATACTGAACATTGTTACCAGTAAGTACTGATACCAATTCCCAGGTATTGGGAATTGGTAGTGTATCAGTTCAAGTGTGAACGGTACCCATCCTTAGTTGTTGCTGTTGTTTTCCATTTCTTCATGTAATTATAGTAACACCCTGTCCTGTTTGCGCTAAATAAACACCCCGTTATAAAATCCAAAATGTACAAAACAAGTCAGTAAAGACATAACAGCTGCGACACGACATACCAAAAATATAACTAGTATTCTAACCAGGAAAGTCAGTTAGTCTTTGTCGTTAATGATTTCCCAAACAAATGTCTTAGTTAATGACTTGCCACAAAAACAAACCACAGAAATGTTTGAAATCAACACGCCGTGAAGGGGAAAAGGAAAAAGAGGATTTAGAGGCAAGTACTACACTCCGTTGTTTTGATACACAACTCATGTGTAAAAGCTGGGAAGAAACAGGACAGGATGTTTGATCGCAGTGTTTCCCACACATTCATTTATTTGTGGCGGCCCGCCACGAAAGAATTACGTCCGCCACACTTTTTTTTTAAAATAAAAAATATATGTTTTTTTTTTTTTGGTCCTGTCCAGCTTCTCAGGCAAATCATATAGTTGATGTAGATGCCCATATAGGCTGTTCAGATTTACTTTACAAAAGAGAAGTGTAGGATACTTCTCTTGTTGCCTTATTTGTATTTGACCACTACTGTTTTCTGTTTATTTGTTACTGACTGTGGCAGGACACCTCTGCCTCTGTTTCACTTTATGTTGCTGGTAAATAATATGGTTGTAGTAGTAGGCTAAAGTTAAATTATTTAGTATGCACTAATTAAAGGGGCAGAGCTTTAAGAGACATTTTAGCTTTTATATTTTATAAAGATGTATTTTTTGTAAGAACCACAATTAATAAATATATTTCAGTGAATAACTTATTGTTCAAATCTGTATATAAATATGTACATAAAGTGTTGTAATTACACTGGATGGATGGATGGACGTTTAAAACAAAACTGTTATTATTAATTAGTAAGTATACATTTTTTGAGCCTTTTTAGAGAAAATCATATCATTGTAGTAAATTATGCAAATTACTCGATGATGTCATGGTGACCACGCCCATAGCCACGCCCCCACCGCCACAGGTATCTTGGCAGTTTATGGGAAACACTCGATCATGCATAATTAGTTAATTAGTAAGTGTATCTGAATAAGAGTAGATACTAGGGCTGAACGATTTCAGGAAAAAATCTGATCACGATTTTTCTGACAGAAATTGCGATTTCGATTTTGACTCACGATTTCTTTTCAAATCAAGCTTCAGTAACAGTAACAGATTTAAAACATGACAAAAAATGATATACCATGAAAACATTAAATGCTATGTAATGCAAGGATGAATACTAAAAGGTAAGAATTGCTTCAAACATGTATTTATTAAGAAACATGCATGTACATTCTCCAAAGTTCTTGACCAACAGCAGTTATTAAAACTAAAGAACTAAAACCAGTACAAAAACCTTAATTATGTTAAGATAAATAAAAAAGTTTAAGTTAAATAAAATACAAAACAATTCCAACACAAAAAGCAATGCTTAATATATAATAAGAAAAACAAAATTCAACAACTTCAATAAAGGAAAAAAAGGATCCTGACCTTATGTAAACAAAAGTTAGTATTATTTGCAGACGACACGACCGCTTTTTGTTCAGGAGAGAACACACAGAAGCTAATACAAATAACAACAGAAGAAATGAATATATTCAGTGTTTCCCATAAACTGCCAAGATACCTGTGGCGGTGGGGGCGTGGCTATAGGCGTGGTCACCATGACATCGAGTAATTTGCATAATTTACTACAATGATATGATTTTCTCTAAAAAGGCTCAAAAAATGTATACTTACTAATGAATAATAACAGTTTTGTTTTAAACGTCCATCCATCCATCCATTTTACAATATAATTACAACACTTTATGTACATATTTATATACATATTTGAACAATAAGTTATTCACTGAAATATATTTATTAATTGTGGTTCTTACAAAAAATATATCTTATAAAATATAAAAGCTAAAATGTCTCTTAAAGCTCTGCCCCTTTAATTAGTGCATACTAAATAATTTAACTTTAGCCTACTACTACAACCATATTATTTACCAGCAACATAAAGTGAAACAGAGGCAGAGGTGTCCTGCCACAGTCAGTAACAAATGAACAGAAAACAGTAGTGGTCAAATACAAATAAGGCAACAAGAGAAGTATCCTACACTTCTCTTTTGTAAAGTAAATCTGAACAGCCTATATGGGCATCTACATCAACTATGATTTGCCTGAGAAGCTGGACAGGACAAAAAAAAAAAAAAAAAAAAAAAAATTTGTGGTGGACGTAATTCTTTCGTGGCGGGCCGCCACAAATAAATGAATGTGTGGGAAACACTGAAATTAGAGTGATGATTTAACAAAAACCGACTATCTTTGAATCTTAGTAAAACAGAAATATTGCTATTCGGTAACAGTAGAAGAGAAAGTCAAACACAAATACAAATGTCACAAATAAAATAATAATACTGATACCTACAATAAATAAAAATTACAGTAATATAAAAAAAAAATTTTTTTTTAACTTTTTCCGTTTTTTGTATTCCTTTTTACACATATTTTACCACTATTGAGAGTGTGCTTTTAGTCTCAATAGTAACATTTGATAAAATGTTTGTTAATTAAATGAAAAAATCCTCACATTAATTGGTGCTATTCATCTTCACAAATTTGGACCAGTATTTTAAAGGGGCTCTATTATACAAAAACGACATTTTTTTTACCCAATGGTACTTGTTTTTGTGAATTTGAAATCGAACCGTGGAGGCATGGCAGAGATATTTGTAAAGCAATCTTGCCTTACTTCCTACTTCCTCCAAACGCTCCGTGAGGAATTTTGTTCAAGCATGTGACTTTTTGTTTAAGTGTGACGTCAGCGGATTATCCATATGTGGTAAAAATTGTAGATGTCCGATAATGGCTTTTTTGCCGATATCCGATATTGTCCAACTCTTAATTACCGATACCGATATCAACTGATACCGATATATACAGTCGTGGAATTAACACATTATTATGCCTAATTTTGTTGTGATGCCCCGCTGGATGCATTAAACAATGTAACAAGGTTTCCCAAAATAAATCAACTCAAGTTATGGAAAAAAATGCCAACATGGCACTGCCATATTTATTATTGAAGTCACAAAGTGCATTATTTTTTTTTACATGCCTCAAAACAGCAGCTTGAAATTTGGGACATGCTCTCCCTGAGAGAGCATGAGGAGGTTGAGGTGGGGGGGGGGGGGGTTGGGATAGCGGGGTGTGTATAGTGTAGCGTCCTGGAAGAGTTAGTGCTGCAAGGGGTTCTGGGTATTGGTTCTGTTGTGTTTATGTTGTGTTACGGTGCGGATGTTCTACCGAAATGTGTTTTTTATTCTCGTTTGGTGTGGGTTCACAGTGTGGCGCATATTTGTAACAGTGTTAAAGTTGTTTATACGGCCACCCTCAGTGTGACCTGTATGGCTGTTGACCAAGTATGCTTGCATTCACTTGTGTGTGTGTGTGTGAAAAGCCCTATATATTATGTGATTGGGCCGGCACGCAAAGGCAGTGCCTTTAAGGTTTATTGGCGCTCTGTACTTCTCCCTACGTCCGTGTACACAGCGGCGTTTTAAAAAGTCATACATTTTACTTTTTGAAACCGATACCGATCATTTTGAAACCGATAATTTCCGATATTACATTTTGAAGCATTTATCGGCCGATAATATCGGCAGTCCGATATTATCGGACATCCCTACTTTATATGTTTTAATCTAGTGTAGTGGCGTTCTGTACAAAAAGTGCACTTTAATTTAGTGTTGTTTTGATATGTCATCTTAGTGACATCATGCACAGAAGTGCACTAATAGCTTGTTTTAAAATGTCTCTGACAATCTTGCACTTTCTGTTTTGGAAATGACATGAATGTTTGTGCCACAGCTTAATAACTGTTTAATAAATACAGTTTTGGTCAATTGACTTAGCTGTGATTTCCCTCTCTGCATGAAAGTTTAAAAGTAGCATATATTAATGCAGAATGAACAAGAATATTTGAATGTAGACACATAGAATCATCATACTGCTGTGTTCATTCAAGGCAAAATATCGAGATATATATCGTGATTCGTGACATGGGCTGAAAATATCGAGATATTAATAAAAGGCCATATCGCCAAGCCCTAGATGTATATATATATATATATATATATATATATATATATATATATATATATATATATATATATATATATATATATATATATATATATATATATATATATATAGGTAAAAGCCAATAAATTAGAATATTTTGAAAAACTTGATTTATTTCAGTAATTGCATTCAAAAGGTGTAACTTGTACATTATATTTATTCATTGCACACAGACTGATGCATTCAAATGTTTATTTCATTTAATTTTGATGATTTGAAGTGGCAACAAATGAAAATCCAAAATTCTGTGTGTCACAAAATTAGAATATTGTGTAAGGGTTAAATTTTGAAGACACCTGGTGCCACAAACTAATCAGCTGATTAACTCAAAACACCTGCAAAGGGCTTTAAATGGTCTCTCAGTCCAGTTCTGAAGCCTACACAAACATGGGGAAGACTTCAGATTTGACAGCTGTCCAAAAGGCAACCATCGACACATTGCACAAGGAGGGAAAGACACAAAAGGTATTGCTGAAGAGGCTGGCTGTTCTCAGAGCTCTGTGTCCAAACACATTAATGGAGAGGCAAAGGGAAGGAAAAACTGTGGTCAGAAAAAGTGTACAAGCGATAGGGATCACCGCGCCCTGGTCAAGATTGTGAAAAAAAAATCATTCAAAAATGTGGGGGAGATTCAGAAGGAGTGGACAGCTGCTGGAGTCAGTGCTTCAAGATCCACCACCAAGAGACGCTTGAAAGACATGGGTTTCAACTGCCGCATACCTCGTGTCAAGCCACTGTTGACCAAGAAACAGCGCGAAAAGCGTCTCACCTGGGCTAAGGAAAAAAAGAGCTGGACTGCTGCTGAGTGGTCCAAAGTCATGTTTTCTGACGAAAGCAAATTTTGCATTTCCTTTGGAAATCGAGGTCCCAGAGTCTGGAGGAAGACAGGAGAGGCACAGGATCCACGTTGCCTGAAGTCTAGTGTAAAGTTTCCACCATCAGTGAAGGTTTGGTGTGCCATGTCATCTGCTGGTGTCGGTCCACTCTGTTTCCTGAGATCCAGGGTCAACGCAGCCGTCTACCAGCAAGTTTTAGAGCACTTCATGCTTCCTGCTGCTGACCTGCTCTATGGAGATTTCAAGTTCCAACAGGACTTGGCGCCTGCACACAGCGCAAAATCTACCCGTGCCTGGTTTACAGACCATGGTATTTATATTCTAAATTGGCCCGCCAACTCCCCTGACCTTAGCCCCATAGAAAATCTGTGGGGTATTGTGAAAAGGAAGATGCAGAATGCCAGACCCAAAAACGCAGAAGAGTTGAAGGCCACTATCAGAGCAACCTGGACTCTCATAACACCTGAGCAGTGCCAGAAACTCATCGACTCCATGCCACGCCGCATTAACGCAGTAATTGAGGCAAAAGGAGCTCCAACCAAGTATTGAGTATTGTACATGCTCATATTTTTCATTTTCATACTTTTCAGTTGGCCAACATTTCTAAAAATCCCTTTTTTGTATTAGCCTTAAGTAATATTCTAATTTTGTGACACACAGAATTTTGGATTTTCATTTGTTGCCACTTCAAATCATCAAAATTAAATGAAATAAACATTTGAATGCATCAGTCTGTGTGCAATGAATAAATATAATGTACAAGTTACACCTTTAGAATGCAATTACTGAAATAAATCAAGTTTTTCAAAATATTCTAATTTACTGGCTTTATTAGGGGTGTAACGGTACGTGTATTTGTATTGAACCGTTTCGGTACAGGAGTTCCGGTTCGGTTCAGAGGTGTTTCGAACGAGTTTCCACACGGACATATTAAGTAGCGTAAATAGCGTAACGCACGTTGTGTAAACAATGCACACCGAGGCACAACACACGGCATGCTAGCAGCTAACGGGCTACGATAGACTGACCATACGTCCTCTTTTCACAGGACATGTCCTCATTTGCGGAGCTGCCAGGGCGGAGTTTCTTAAATGCCTCAAATGTCCGGCATTTTGAGTTAGGGTTGCGTGTATTTTCAATGTATGTTCAGGGTTAAGAAGGGGTTAAAAACGAAACAAATTGTGCATGCAGCAGCACTGGTGAGGGAGGGGCAGAGACAGAGAGAGAGAGTTATGATAAACGCGCATGCGTCGCCAGGCTCTGTTTTTATCCATAGATTTATCACATTAAATTTTTTATTATCTATAGCAGGGGTGTCCAAAGTGTGCCCCGGAGGCCATTTGCGGCCCACAGCTAATGTTTTAAAGGCCCACGGCACATTCTAAAAATAATATTGAAATAAACAAAAACATAACAAAAGTGAAATAAAAAAGCTTAAAGGTGAAATGTAATTTAGAAAAAGTTGCAATGTTGACTAATAAAACAAAGCTTTTTTTTTCCCTTTCAAACTGTCATTGCTCAAAACATAATATTGAATCAAAATCAATGTTATTATGAATTATTGACCTATCCAAGGTTCCCATTAGGGATGTCCGATAATGGCTTTTTGTCGATATCCGATATTCCGATATTGAGGTATGGATGTTAATAAGCAACTAAATAATGGTGAATATGTTCCCCATACTAAAGTGTTACCATGTTTTATTACTGGTGCATAAAATGAAGCGTGCATGAACATCACCTTGTTCAAAGAACAAAACCAACACAGTGCATGAACTCACAACAAATGACACACCTGCAAATCAGTCTGACTTCTGCTGTTGCCGTATCCGTAATACGCCGATAGGGAGAAGTTTTTAATCACACGATGAGTCGGGTGTGTCCTGACCTCTGCCGAACCCCTGAGCCGGACTCACCGAACCCCTAGGGTTCCATCGAACCCAGGTTAAGAACCACTGATCTATGCTATGTGCATGCGCAGAGGCTACTTTTTTTTTTAAAATATATATATATATATATAAACCTTTATTTATAAACTGCAACATTTACAAACAGTTGAGAAACAATAATCAAAA